>NW_020175547.1:153889-198939 GCF_003031525.2 Neophocaena asiaeorientalis asiaeorientalis | reverse complement strand
TATATATATATATATATACATATACTTTAAAAGAAAATTGAACTTATGAAAGAGATAAAATGCACAGCCCTTGTCAAAAGCATCTATCAGACAACATGAGAATAATTACCAAGTGACAACTAGTGCCAGTTATTAAGTTACTTTCTCTTGGCTCCAAACCACTCTCTACACTCTGCTGGCCCCAGGTCTCTACAGATCACATTTCTGCTTTTCCAGCTGACTGATGGGGGCCCTAGAGGAAGACTGCAAGGCTAGAGGGCGAAGGAGAGGCTCACTTCTTCCCTTCCGCTCCCCATATCCATGGACATCACCCCATTAACTCTTTTCCCACCAGCGGCAGCAACCCCTTCCCACAGCTGCAGCTGGATCAGGTTTGCAGTTTTCAGCATCATGTCCACACTCCGCACTGAGCGGCACCACCTCCTTTGAAGTCTGAACTCAGCTCTGTGGGGTCTCTCCTCTCCCCTAGCTCCAACACCTTCTCTTTGTTCTCTCAATCCAAAAAATGGTAGCTGCTTCCTACAGTTGCTACCTCCTTGTTAACTAGAATTCACTTTTTACTCTTTCAGCTACCTGGTTATAGATTTCGTTAACAATTCTTCAAATTCTGTCTGTTTAATACCAGATGTGATTTCTATCTCCTATCTGGACCTTGACTAACATACAACTTAACACATATAAAGTAGTATTATATAAACTGGGTACACTGAAATTGTTTTAAAATAAAACTGTATGTGAAAGTAGGTCAGGCAAGAAGGTAAAGTAAATGTGTAGCTGTCAGAGGTTGTTAGATGGAGGGGGGATATTGTGGAGGAAAGGAAGGGAGGACTAACATTATAAAGTGGGAAGACAAGAAATATTGTCTATGGTAAGTATAGTAACAGAGACTGTGAGTATAATTTGAAATTGCATAGCAGAACTAGGATTAATGACATATGACAACAATTAAGAGAAGAGAGAAGGAGAAGACCGTGTCAGCAAATTAAATAGCAGGATGATGTTTAGAGATGATAAATTAAAAATAATAAAATAAGCACATTATTTAACTATAAAGAATTAGAAACAAATGATTAAAGTGTTTATCTCTGAGGGATAATGCTAACGATGTGTAGGAGAAGGACAAAGGATAGTTGTCTTTCCCATAATGAATAAGTCTTTCCATTTAATTTTTAATATTTTATTAATTTGATTGTTTAAATTTTAAAAATTCAAGGAAACAGACTTGCACTTTTGGGATGATGGAGGAAATTACTTTTCCCTACTCCTCCCACTAATTACAATTAAGAACCATGACCATTATACATAAAACAAGCATAAGAAAGTTCTGGAAGGAGGAGAGAAGGCAGACAGACTAGGTATCTCAGGACTCAAGGAAGCACACACTATGTGATCCCTGGGTTACCTTTTTGCCTCATATATTCCAGATATAGAAGTAAAAAGTCAACAACTGGGAAAGACCAATGAACACAGACTAAAAAGCCCCAAGAAAGCCTGCTCCTTCTAGCCAAAGAACCAGGGAAACGACAATCTAGCAAGACAGAAAGCTTAAGAAAATAGCTGTTCTACTCCAAACACTACAGAAAAAGCTGTGCCCTACCCCTACCCATGCCAAAAAGGAGGCAAAATTTCCACACTCAAGAGTGTCAGTCAAGAGCACATAGGGTGTCTAGACTCCACTCTAGCCCAGCAGTAAAGAACTGTCCTTCCCCTTCCCCGCTGCGGTGAGGACAGAGGAAGGCTAGTACAGAGTCAGGACTTTCCACACCACCAGGAGGTGATGAGGCCACCCTCCCCCTACCCCATGGTGTCAGTTGAAATTACATGGAGAGCGGTAATAAGACGCTGAGAATTCTAGCCCCAGACCAAAATCATGGGTCTGATTTTTTTTTTTACACCCAATCATAGGCAATTACAAGTGCTTCATCTGGTGGTCCTCAGCAGGAAAAGCTGCCCTCCCCACACCAGACTTGGTGCACAGCCAGAGCACTGCAGACTCTGAAGAGAGTTAGAGGCAAGGCCCCAGGCCAGACTGGCTGGCCTTGCTCTTATGCATATCTGCATTCCTGAAAGTCTCCTCACTGGGGAAACTTGAGGATACTTTTCCAGTCCTACTCCTTTCCCCTCCCTTTCCCCCCCCCACCCCTGGGTTCATAAATGGCAGTGGCCTTTTGTTCAGGGCTCCCGCAGCAGTGAGATAGTACCCAGAGCCCCTGTGTTGACCCACCTGACACCGGTGGGGAGCCAGCACTTTCTGGTTTAGCCTCTGGCTCACACTAAAGGCTTGACTCTTGCTTTCATTCTGGCTCAGCTCCCTCCAGCTCAGCTAGTACCCCTCCCAGTGAGGCAGGTGTCCTTAGAGGCATAACCAGGAGTCAGAACTTCACACCCACTTGGCAATAGCAAGGTGGTGTCATTCATTCCCTGCTGGAGTGGTATCAGAGAAAACCAGCTAAAACAGAAGGTTTGAATAAGATCTAGAGTCTTTTACATTCAAAATGACCAAGTTTCCATAAAAAATCATTCATCATATCAGGAACCAGGAAGATCTCAAACTGGGTCAAAGAGGAAGTGTCAAGGAAATTTTAAAAATACTTTTGAAGAGAATGAAAATGAATTTACAACATATGAAAAATTCATGGTTCACAGTTAAAGCCATGCTGAGCAGGAAGTGTATAGCATAAAATGCATATATTAGAAAAGAAAAAAAGTATCAAATCAATAATCTAAGTCCCCACCTTAAGAACCTAGGAAAAATAAAGCAAGATAAGTCCAGAGTAAGCAGAAGGAAGTAAATAATAGAAATAAAAGCAGATATTAGTGAAATAGAAAAGATAAAAACAATAAAGAAAATCAATGAAACAAAGAGATGGTTCTTTGAAAAACTGAATAAAATTGACTAACCTCTAGCAAGACTGACAAAAAAAAGAAGACACAAATTACTAATATCAGAAATATCATTATAGACCCTGCAGGCATCAAAAAGATCACAGACATTATTACAAACTGCTCTACACACATAAATTTGAAAACTTAGATGAAATGGACCAGTTCTTTAAAAAGAAGATGCTAACTACCATAACTCACCCAATATGAAATAGACTATTTGAATATCCTTATAACTATTAAGGAAATTTAATTCATAATTTTAAAGCTCTCAAAAAGGAAATCTCCAAGCCAGATGGGTTCACAGGAGAACTCCAACAAACTTTTAAAGAAGAATTAACACTAATTCTATGCAATGTCTTCCAGAAAGTAGAAGAGTGAAGAAAACATACCAATTCATTTTATAAAGCTAGTATTACCCTGATACCAAAACCAGACACACACAGCACAAAAACAGAAAGCTATAAATCAACATTTGAAGACCACATATCCACAGAGGACTAGTATCTAAAATATAGAAACAACTCACAAAATTCACCAGTAAAAACAATAATCCAATTAGAAAACTGACAAAAGTTATGAAGGGACATTTTACTGATGGCTATAAGCCCACGAAAAGTTGTTCAACATAATCAGCAATCAGTGAGTTGCAAATCAAAGCCACAGTGAGATATCACTACACACATATCAGAATGGCTACAATAAAAAATAGTGACACTGAATGTTAGCAAGGATGTGGAGACACTGGATCACTCACTGATAGCTAGTGGGCGTGTAAAATGGTACAGCCACTCTGGATAGCAGATTGGCAGTTTCTTAAAAAGCTAAAAATACAATTACTACACAACTCAGCAATTGCATTCCCAGGCATTTACCCCAGAGAAGCAAAGGCTTATGTTCACACAAAAAAACCTATACATGAAAGTTTATAGCAGCTTTATTCATAACAGCCAAAAAGTGGAAACAACCCAGATATCCATCACTGGGTAAATGAGTAAACAAACTGTGGTATATCTATATCGTGTAATACTTCTCTGTAATAAAAACATACGGACCTTGATACAGGCCAAAATCCAGATAATAATACTCAGTGGGGGAAAAAAGCCAATCCAAAAGATTACATACTGATTCCATTTATATAACATTCTTGAAATGACGAAATTATAGACATGGAGAGGAGATTAGTAGTTATCAGAGGTTTAAAAGAAGGTAGGGGTAGGAGGGAAGTGGATGTGGATATAAAAGACAACATGAGGTATCTGGTGGTGATAGAAATACAGGAAGATCTAAATCCTGCTTGTATTTCTGTCAGTATCTTGGTTGTGACATGCACTATAGTTTTGCACGATGTTACCACTGGAGGAAACCAGCTAAATGTTATGTAAGATCTCTCTCTATTATTCCTTACAATTGCATGTGAATCTACAATTATTCAAAATTAAAATTTTAATTTAAAAATATTTTAATTTCTTTTAATATGAGGGAAAAGACCACAGTTTGCAGCCAGTTAACATGACAAGGAAATACTTAGAAAGAACGTGGCAATGCCTTCAGGTCATTGAATATGATACCACAGTTTTTCTCAAAATACAAAGAGGATTTATTATAAATTGTACTTCATAAAATATATTAACTCCCTAGCATTCAATTTTTATGATCCACAGGGATTTGATTCCCTCTTCTGAATTCTGCAATTCTGGTACAAATTACATTTAAGCTGACCCAACTGGGAGTTGCTAAACCTGATAAAAACAATCATGGTCATAAAGAGATGCTGTAAAATTGGTATTAGAACTATTCAACCCACAACCTCCTCCCATCCCTCTAGCTCCTTCCTACACACACACACAAAGTGTTTGTCTTTTAGGCATGTGCTCCCAGGTAATCAAAGGCTGCATAAAGTTATTGATTTTAAATTCTCCTTAATTAACAAACTATTACCTTGACTTTCTGAATAATTCTAGCATAAAACAGCTCATGAAACCAACATTCCCTGTTTTTCCATTTTTCATACTTTTGGACATTGTCCTTTTGTATTCTATTCAGATGAGGAACTCAAAGCTAAGAAGCAGTTACCTAAAGACTGACAACTGGGAGTTTATGGACATTTCTTTTCCTCCATAGTTACTTCTTTTCCTTTCTTTTCCAAGAAAGTAAATACCATGGCCATTGTTCAGCTGCAAATTTACATTATTTTCTTACCCCAAGTGTGGAAAACTAAAAGTATAAGCAGAGGCAAATTGTAGGGTGAAAAATAGGCTATACCTTCACAATTTAGTGTCTCTAGGGGATCAAGATGGAGTAAGAGGACATGGAGCTCACCTTCTCCCACAAACACATCAAAAATACATCTACATGTGAAACAATTCTCACTGAAGACTAACCGGAGACTGGGGGAAGCACTCTTGTACAACCAAGGCTGCAAAAAGACACACATGCAATCCGATAGGAAGGGAAGAAAAGTGATCAGGTCTGGACCTGTGCCCCTGAGAGGGGTCCTAAGTATGGGGGGGCGGAGAACAGAAGCCCCCTTGGCATGGTGGAGGACCACTGGGATAAACACAGGGCTGTGGGAAGCCTGGATTCTGCTCATGAGGCGCTTATGCTGGTTAGCACCCAAGGCAGGATGGAGACAGGTCTGTTCTGGCTGCTGCAGGATTTCCCCTGACCACCTCACTGTGCACCCCAGCCTGAGCCGGGCAGACACTCTGGCCCTGCTCAGTCTGCACCACAGCAGAGCACTGGATCTGGAGCAGCCACAACCAGGGAAAAGACTCGACTGTGGGAAGCAGAGGGGACCCAATTCTGGGGTGGAGGCTGGGTGGGGTTGTGGCAGCCATGGTTGGTGCTTGCTCAAGAGGTGCTCCAGAAGCAGCCAAAATAACCACTGGCCACAGCTCATTTCCCCCCACACACCAAGCATCCACATGGTCCCACTGCCCTGCGGAGCAGTTCCACAAAAAGGTGTGGGGAGCAGAGGCTGGGGGCAGTAATCTGCACCTGAGTCTGCATCTAAGCAGAGCCGTAGACACCTGCACAGGCAGCACGTCACACCTCGGTCTGCACACCAAACCCATCTTGCTCCAGCACTCTCCTCCTCTGGGGCAAGCGTCCTGGTGCAGGGAGAGGGGAAAACACACACTTAAAGGGAACAGAACGTGCTAGAACCGACCTTCAGGGCTTCTGCTCCAGCAACTTGAGATCAGACCCTGACCCTGACCCTGACAGGGTGATGATGGCTGCTGAGCAGAGGGGAAGTCCTGCCCCAGCTGGAGTCCTGGCTCCAGCTCTAGCTCCTCCATCTCCAGCCACACCCCCTACCAAAGTGATAGCTGCCAGCACACCCCGAGGGAAGACATGACTTGCAAATCCAGCTCTCCCACCAAAGACATGGGTCCAATGACCCACATAGTCTGCATAGGGTTGCTCCCACATAAGAACACCCCTTCAAGACTGCAGTAGATAAATGTTTCACCTAAATTCATAGAGGCAGAGAAAGTTAAGTAAAATGAGAAGACAGAGGAGCTGCTCCCAATTGAAAGAGCAACAGAAAACCCCTGAAAGGACAAATAATGAAACAGAATAAACAATTTAAAAGATAAAGAATTCAAAGCATTGATAGTAAAAATGTTAACTGAATCAGGGAAAAGAATTGATATAAACATGGAACATTTTGACAAGGAACTAGAAAATATTGAAAAGATCTGATCAGAAATGAAGAATTCAGTAGCTGAAATTAAAACACACACACACACACATTAGAAGGAATGAATGGAAGAAAAATAGATCAGAGTGCATAAGTGATCTGGAAGATAAAATAATGGAAATCACACAATCAGAACAGCAAAAAGAAAAATGAATTTTTTTAAAAATGTAAGCAATATAAGAGATCTCCAAGATAACATTGTGTTCCAACACATTATAGGAGTCCCAGAAGAAGAGAGAGGGAAGGTGATCAAGAAAGAATGTATTTGAGGAACTTATGACTTAAAACTCCCCAAACTTGAAGAAAGAAACAGATATCCAAGTACAGGAAGCACAAAGTGTCCCAAACAAGATGAACCCAAACAGACCCACACAAGACGTCATAATTAAAATGACAAAAGTTAAAGAGAAGATTCTAAAGGCAGCAAGAGAAAAACAAAAAGTTATATACAAGGGAAACCCCATAAGGCCATCAGCTGATTTCTTTGCAGAAACTTTGCAGACCAGAGGGAGTGGCATGATATATTCAAAGTACTGCAACCTAGAATACTCTACACAGCAAGATTATCATTTAGAATAGAAGGACAGATAAAGAGCTTCTCAGATAAGCAAAATCTAAAAGTGTTCATCAATACTAAACCTATCCTAAAAGAAATGTTAAAGGGTCTTCTGTAATTGGAAAAGGAATAAGAATCTATAGGAAAGGGAAAATCCCAATAGGAAAAGAAAATATATAGTAAGGACTGAAAATCAATCACTTAAATAAGCCAGTACAAAGATTAAAGACAAAAAATTGTAAAATCAAAAAAGCAGCTATAATCACAAAAGTACAGTTAAAAGATAAATATGAAAATGTAAAATATGACAGCAAAAACACAAAATGTGGAAGAGGGGAGTAAAAAAATGTACATTTTTAGAATGTGTTTGAACTTAAATGACTACCAGTTTTAAACAAGCAGATATAGTATATCAACATATATGAACCCCATGGCAACCACAAATAAAAACTCACAATACAGTAAGTTCCCAACATACAAACCTTCAAGCTGTGAACTTTCAAAGATGCAAAGGCGCATTCACATGTCCAATCACATGTTAGTTCACCTGCCTGGTTACATTGTCACGTGCGTGCATCCTCTACAAGTGGTTGTGCTTTTGTGTACTTTACTGTACAGTACTGTATAGAGTACAGTAGTACAGTATCTTTTTTTCAGGCTAGATCTGCAAGAGGATGACTTCATTGAACTACTTGCTGTGCAACATGAGAAGCTTATTAATGAAGACCTGATGGAATTGGAGGCTCAGATAAAGGACAAATAGAGACAACAAGAAGAAGTAGTAACTGAAGAACTGAAGAGAGTCATGACACAGGAAAGGACAAGGGGATTTTCTTGATCTAAGGAGACACTGTTAGTTTTTGAGGCACAGGACCCAAATGTAAAACTGTACAACAAGGTTGCCGCAGCCTTTTGGAATGCAATGCAGCATTACCATGTCATCTCTGATAAGAAAAAAAAGGAGCTACTACCCAGACATCACTGGATTGTTTTTTCAGGAGGGTAGATAGAATTGAATCTAGCAAGGAACCAGAACCTGTACCATCAGCGTCAGGGGTGAGTGAAATTGCAGCTTGTCCTCCATCTCCTATTGCCGACGATCCTGCAGCTCTCCCATCTCCCACCTCCTCTCCCTCCTCCAGTCAGTACCTCTTCTTGCCTGTTCACTAGACGCCAGCCCCTGTGTGCCAGCTGTTGTACTGCACTACTGTACTTTTCAAGGGACTGTACTGTAAGATTAAAAATGTTTTCTTTACTTTTTGTGTTTTATATATTATTTATGTGAAAAATATTATAAACCTATTTTCAGTACAGTACTATAAAGCCAATTGTGTTAGTTGGGTACCTAGGCTAACTCTGTTGGACTTACAAACAAATTGGACTTACATGCTCTTGGAACAGAACTTGTTCATATGTAGGGGACTTACCGTAGATACACAAAAACTAAAAAGAAAGGAACACAAACATACTACTAAAGGAAATCATCAAACCACAATGGGAGAAACAAACAGAAGAAATGAATCAAGAAGAACTACAAAAACAACTGGAAAACAAGTATTAAAGTGGCAGTAAGTACATACCTATCAATAATTACTTTAAATGTCAATGGACTAAATGCTCCAATCAAAAGACATAGGGTGGCTTATTGGAAAAAAAAAAAAAAAAGTAAGACTCTTCTATATGCTTCCTACAAGAGATTCACTTCAGAGCTTAAGACACACATAGGTTGAAAGTAAGGGTGTGGAAAAAGATATTTCATGTAAATAAGAAGAAAGTAAGTGTAGAAATATTTATAGCAGATAAAATAGACTTTAAAATAAAAGCTATAACAAAAGACAAAGAAGAGCATTATATATGGCAAAGGGATCAACACAGGAAGACGATTATACTTGTTAGCACATATGTACCCAATATAGGAGCACCTAAATATATAAAGCAAATGCTGAAAGACATGAAGGGAGAAATGGAGAACACAAAATAGCAGGGGACTTTAGCACCACACTGTCATCAGTGGACAGATCATTCAGACAGAAAATCAATAAGGCAACAGTGGTCTCAAATGACACATCAGGCTAGATGGACTTAATAGATATCTACAGCACATTACATCTCAAAACAGCAGAATACATATTCTTTTCAAGTGTACATACAACATTTCCAGGATAGATCACATACTAATCCATGAAACTAGTCTAACAAATTTAAGGAGATAGAAATTATATCAAGCATTTTTTCCAACCACAACAGTATGAAACTAGAAATCAATTACAGGAAGAAAAATGGTAAAAGCACAAACACATGGAGACTAAAAAACAGGCTATTAAAAATCCAAGGGGTCAAAGAGAAAATTAAAAAATACCTCGAGACAAATGAAAATGGAAAAACAACACTCCAAAATCTATGAGATACAGCAAAAGCAGTTCTAAGAGGGAAGTTTATAGCAATACAGGCTTTCCTCAGAAACAAGAAAATTCCCAAATAAACAATCTAACCTAACAGCTAAAGAAATTAGAAAAAGAAAACCCAAAGTCAGCAGAAGGAAAGAAATGAAGAATAAAGATCAGAGAGGAAATAGAGATCATCCAACAATAGAAAAGATTTTTTAAAAAAACAAGAGCTGGGTTTTTTTTAAAGATAAACAAAAATGATAAACCTTTATCCAGGCTTACCAAGAAGAAAAGAGAGGACCCAAATAAGCAAAGTAAGAAATGAAAGAGGAGAATTAACAACTGGTACCATAGAGATACAAAAAAATCATAAGAGAATACTACAAACAGTTATATGCCAACAAATTGAAAAACCTACCAGAAATGGACACATTTCTAGAAACATACAACCTGCCAAGCTTGAATCAGGAAGAAATAAACAGTCTGAAAAGACCAAAAACTAATAGTGAAATTGAATTTGTAATAAAAAAATCTCCCAGCAAACAAAAGTCCAGGATCAAATGGCTTCACAGAGGACTTCTACAAAATATAGGTGTTAGAGGAACTAAAACACCTATTCTTCTGAAACTATTTCAAAAAATTGAAGAAGATAGAATACTCCCAAATTCATCCTACAAGGCCACCATTACCCTGATACAAAATCCAGACAAAAACACTACAAAAAGAAAATTACAAGCCAATATCTTGATGAATATAGATGCAAAAGTCCTCAAGAAAGTATTAGCAAACCAAATCCAGCAATATATAAAAAGGATCATACACCATGGATTTATTCCAGAGTCACAAGGATGGTTCAACATTTGCAAATCAATCAATGTGATACACCACATTAAAAAAAGGAAGGATAAAACTCACATGATCATCTCAATCGATGCAGAAAAAACATGTGACAAAATTCAACATACATTCATGACAAAAACTGTCATCAATGTTGTTATCAAGGGAACATATCTCAACATAATAAAGACCATGTATGACAAACCCACAGCTAACATCATACTCAACGGTGAAAGTCTTTCCTCTAAATTCAGGAACAAGAAAAGGATGCCCACTCTCACCACTTATATTCGACATAGTAGCCTTGAAATCTAAAAGTTTATTGAAGATTTAACTCCCCAGATGTGTGTTTACACTTCTAGGGGCAGATGAGACCCAAAGCCATAGATATATTCCAGGATTCATAAAGCTAGAAACACTTGTTTTATCTTTCCCAGGAGATATTTATTTACATCTTAAAAGGTAAAAACCCAGGGCTCTTCCCCTTCTTTTTCCAAGGAGAATTTGTTTATTGTAGGGAGCGAAGGTAACTCTTGTTTCCTTGAAAGATGAGGGGACAGACATTCATCTCCTATATAAGCTCCAGATCCATATTTTGTGGGTTCCTTTCCTACAGAACGACAACCACCCTCCTACTATGTGTAGGCCTGTCCACTGCCTCTTTTTGCATCATCCCTGAACAGGGAAAATTTTGGGGGGAAAGAACAAATAAGGTAATTTCTGTAAGTAACAATAATCTGTACCTGTCCCAGTAACAACTTTCAGTATAATACAATGAATAGAGATAGTAAACATGTATCACCAGGCACTATCTTAAGTGCTTTACGTGAATTAACTCTTTTATTCCTCATTACAATACTATGAGTTAGGTACTCCTATTTTTCCTATGTTAAGATGGAACACTGAGACACAGAGATAACAAGTAAGTTGCCCAAAGGCTCCTAACTAGTAAATAGCAGAGGCAGGATTTGAACCCGAAGAGTCTAGCTCTAGAAGCTGTGCTCTAAATACCATGCCACACTTCCTCTAACCAATAATCTTTCTCATTGACTATTTATGATTCGCACTAAACCACAGTATTCACTCCCTTATTCTGGATCCCGCCCCCCTTTCTCTGTACTGTATAAATACAGCTACTGCAGCAATAAAAATTTGAGGCTTGATCAGGATTTTGTCTTGCCTCCATTCTTTCGCGTCTCCTGCCCCTTCTTCCCTTTTCAACCCCTACAGGTTCCTCCTCGGACTCACAAGGATTTGTCCTGCTGGTCGGGACTCCCGGGGACGCCCGGGGCCGTGCACATCACACTAAACCACAGTATTCATTGTGTCTAGAGATCTCTTATTCAGTCATATCCAGCGACTTCCTCTCACAGTTGAAAATAATTTTACAGATGGTCTCCAGCTTATGACAGTTCACATTAAGATTTTTCAACTTTACGATGGTGTGAAAGTAATATGCATTCAGTAGAAACTATAGTTCGCATTTTGAATTTTGATCTTTTCCCGGGCTGGCGACATGCAGTACACTCCTCTCTTGTGATGCTGGGCCGTGGCAGCGAGCCACAGCTCCCAGGCAGCCATGTGATCACCAGGGTGACAACTCACAACCATTCTGTACCCAGACAACCATTCTGTTTTTCAGTTTCAGTACAGTATTCAATAAATTACATGAGGTATTCAACACTTCATTATAAAAGGATTTGTGTTAGATGATTTTGCCCAACTATTGGGTAATAGTATTCTGAGCACGTTTAAAGTAGGCTGGGCTAAACTAAGATGTACAGTAGGTGAGATGTATTAAATGCACTTTCAACTTACACTATTTTCACCTTACAATGGGTTTATCGGGACATGGTCCCTTTGTATGTTGAGTAAGATCTGTATAAAGAAATTGTCTTTCTGCCTAGTCTTTGTGGGTCCTGAAAGTATACATGTAGCTGTTTAATGCTTAAAATAAAACACTCTCTCATCAAGATAATTCTGCCGATTTTGAATGGGCTACATATAGGCCATAAGTATTCATGTGTTGATGGCCACAGGCTAAACTTATGAGTTCATTTGATAGTCCCCATTTCTACCACATGGATTAAGATAAAATTGTCTCATATCTGAATAGCTTTCAGTATTTTCTGAACAAAAGTTTCATACTTTCTTCCTCAGCTCCTCCTGGAGAAGTCTCTATGTATCTTGTCATGGGACTAGAAGGAAACAGGATAATTGAAGAGAGTTTAATAAAGCATTTATTTACAAAGGAGTAGGTAGTATTGGAAGAAACTCACAAAGGCTGGTGCAGTAACCTAGTGCCAGGAAGAATTAGGAGTTATTGCCACCCCTTGGACTGAAGGGCAAGAGAGGGTCACCAGAACCCCGAGGGAGAGGCTGTGGTTGTCACATAGGGTTGCCCTTGGAGTTGGGGCCTATAGGAGAGGAACAAAACCAATAAATGGCAACCCAGCAAAAAGGAAGCTGGAGGGACAAATACCCCAAACCCATTCTCCTCTCATTACTGTAGCTCCACTGGTGCCTCCGGTTAGCCAGACCCAAGCTGAAACCAGATGAGGAGGGAGCCTTTGGTATAGTTCATAAAAGTCAGCCTCCTAGGACAAAAAGCACAGTGAAGAAGGAGGGAAAGCCAATCACGAGAAACAGGAAATATCAAGCACATTCTGGGATAAAAGAGACTCATATGAACTCTTCCCTATCTGTTCTTTGCAAAGGAAATTTCTCCTTTAAAAAGCAGTTTCTCATTCATTAGTTACATGTGTTAAAGGGCAAGATGTACACAATTACGGCCTTCTCTGCAATCAGCAGTCACAACAAAGCTATCCTGTGCCTTGAGCCTTGTGCCAAGGACAGGAAGCCCTGGAGATGCAGGCTGCATCAGAGGACGCGCTGTGCAGGTGGAGATCCCGGAAGATAAGTAGGATCACAGGAGCACAGCCCGAGGCCACCAAGATGGAGCAACCAAATGAGATCTATGGAGAAACTAAACTCTGTCCCAGGTAAACCTTATTCAGCCAAGGTGAAGATTAAGATTAAGGCTGAAAGATATAGAAGATTAAAGTTTACTAAGCACAAATTCTGTTATGTGTTATTTCATTTGAAGACGCGAACTATGAAACTTCTGGTTAAAAGCTGGCTGTGGTTTGCCTATTTTTATGGCATGTCTGATAAAGAAAGTTTGGTGAATACTAATGGTGATAAGGAAATAAACTTACAGCAAGGACTAAATGGACAGGTCTCCCAGCTTCCGCATTCCCCCATCACCTCCACCCGCCACACACACACAAAGTCTATTTATTATCCATACAACAGCACAAGTGATTCTTTTGCCGTATAAGTCAGATCGTGTTACTTTTCTGCTTAAAATTCTCTAGTGTTTCCCCATTTTATTTGCAATATAATCCAGACCTTACCAAATCAACAAAGCCCTACTAGAATTTTCCAAACCATGCATCATGTTCATTTATGGATCATGAAATAAGGTTCCCCAGAAACGCACAAGTGAGGTCTCTCCTTATTTTCTTCAAATGCAAAAGTCACATACCCAGAGAGAACTTTTCTGACTACCCCATACAAAGTAGGCCCATCAACATTTTCACTCTCTTTTTTCTTACCCTACTTTACTTTTCTCCAAGGCTTTTATTATCAAATGAGATATCATGTATTTATTTGTTTGTTTCATCCCTTGCTTTACTGAAATGTAAGCTTCATGAGGACAAAGACTTTACCGTATTCACTACTGTATCCCCATGCCTAGAACAATGGGGGCTCAAAAATTTGTTGATGATGAATGGATGGATGGGGAGAGGGATGATGCAATAGGATGACCTTGAGGAAATAATATGCTAAGAGGACTCTGGAGCTAACAGATGACCCAGTTTCCTTCTAGAAAGACCAGCTTGCCTGTCACGTCCCCCTGCTGCACACCCCAAACACACATATAGACACACACCTCCCTCACTGCCACCTGCAGGACTCTGCCTACTGTTAGCAACATCAGGAGAGGCAAGGCTTCAGCCAGGTGGCAGTGGGGAGAAGAGTGTGGAGTGAGTATTTGTGTGATTATCTGCTTTGCCCTGCCTAGATTGAAGGCTTTAAAGTGATGCCGAGAAGCAGGACTGTCTACAGACCCTAGAATCTGGCTTTGAAGGCTACACCAGCTAAAGGCTTCACTGTGGTCAGCAAGAGTCCCCAGCTAGCTCAGATCCTTAGCACCAACCCTCAGCTCTTAAATTTTATCAGACTCTCATTTCAGCCTGCCTTATCCACAAATCCAACCTTTATTCCAAACATTTTTCCTTCAGAAATCCCATTACTCTGATTAAATATGTGGCAGTTTTAATAATTCAGCAACCAGAAAACAATTAATTTCATAGTATATGCAAGATTTTTAAGTCTTAAAAGAGAGAAAAAACATGTTTATTTCTTAAAGCAACCATATAGCATTGCTTATTAACAAGACATCACATCAAAATCAGTTGTTTTCAAAATAAATGAATGAGCCCACTCCATTTGCAAGAGCGCTGGCCCTTGTGACCAAGGACAATCTACCCCCAGTTTTTGCTGCCCCTTCACCACAGATTTGTCTCCTGGGGATCCTGCCTGTCCTTAAAAGGAAGGAGGCAATGACCACCATTCTCCAGATAGCAAGGCTGAGGATTAATACAGAAAGGCAGATGGAGGATTGGCCCAGAGCACACTGATTGGAGGCCCAGCAACTCCACAGAGTTTTGAAGAATAAGAGGCACCCTTAGCAAAATCAAGGGCTTCTCTTCCTAAGCCTACTAGTGGCTGCGGCGGCAGCAAATGTTGGCCTCACTGGCAAGGTCCAGGCCATGTGCAGTGCCATCGTGGAGATCGTGAAGCCCAATGACGAGAAGCCTGACGGGTTTCAGTTGAGCTTCTCCCAGGCCCTCCTAGAGCTGGAGATGAACTGGGACCTCAAGGCCCAGCTGCGGGAGCTGAACATCACGGCCACCAAGAAAATTGAAGGTGGTGGTGGTCAGAAAGCTATCATAATCTTTGTTCCCGTTCCTCAACTGAAATCTTTCCAGAAAATCCAGGTCCGGCTAGTGCGTGAGTTGGAGAAGAAGTTCAGCGGGAAGCAAGTTGTCTTTATCACTCAGAGGAGAATACTGCCCAAGCCAACTCGAAAAAGCCGTACAAAAAATAAGCAAAAGCGTCCCAGGAGCTGCACTCTGACAGCCATGCATGACGCCATCCTGGAGGACCTGGTTTTCCCAAGGGAGATTGTGACCAAGAGAATCCGCGTGAAGCTGGTTGGCAGCCGACTCATAAAGGTTCAGTTGGATAAAGCACAGCAGAACAATGTGGAACACAAGGTTGAAACATTTTCTGGCATCTATAAGAAGCTCACGGGTAAGGATGTTAATTTTGAATTCCCAAAGTTTCAGTCATAAACAAAAATGACTAAATAAAATATTATTCACAATTTTTTAAAAAGCAGGGACTTATTCATTCATTCATCCATTCAACAAATATTTATTTGCCAAATATCAGCAGTCTAACACATACCAGTTATAGTTCTAAGCACTGGGGTAAAATGATGAGCAAGATAGACCAGGTGTCTACCTTCATGGAGCTTATGTTCTAGTGGGAGGGAAAGGAAAATAAATAGGAAACCAAAAAGTAGGTAAGCCAATAACCAAATAGAATCCTGTCGAGAGTGATAACCCGTGCAGGAAGTAACCTGAAGTAAGGAGGGAGAGAGTGAATGAGCACCTGGGCTTGGGTTGGGTGAGGTGGGGGGTGCTTTAGTGGAGGGGACCATGGAAGGCCTCTGAGTAGTGACAGCTCTGGTGAGTGATGACAAGCGGCCACCATGCATAGGTCTGAAGAAGAAACATCCTGGCAACAGGAACAGCAAATGCAAAGGCTCTGAAGTAGGAACAATCTTAAGTGTTAGAGAAAAAGACCAAGATAGCTACAGCCTGGTGAGCAAGGCGGGGAGTTGAAGGAAACAAGGTCAGAGGGACAGCAGGCCCCAGATCAAATATACACACATAAATATGTGTGGTTAATGTCGTTGTGAAACAATGTAAATGCTGAAATCATTCTTAAAAGAGAGGCTCTACAATGTAAAAACTTAATAACCATCAGGGTAAAAATGCCAATGGATACTCATAAAAAAACTGGGAAAGAACAGAAGATTATATAGGAAGTAAGAAGGAAATTGTTCATCCTATATAAGGAAATGTCAGCATATGTGATGTTATTCTTGATTTTGAGGAAGAAAGAAAAGTAACTGATTTCTGAACATTTACAGATAAGAAAAAATAATGCCAAAATAAATCTCTATTCATCTAGAAAGAGAAAAGACAGAGAGCTCAAAAGAAGCTGACAGAAATAAGACCAAACATCTGTGATCACAGTAAATGACAAGTGGGTCAAAAATCAACAGTAATTACTTAGAGAACGAACATATGGTTACAAGGGGAGGAAGGATGGGAGGAAGGGATAGTTAGGGCATATGGGATCGACATGCACACAATGCTATATTTAAAGTGGATAACCAACAAGGACCTACTGTAGAGCACAGGGAACTCTGCTCAATGTTATGTGGCAGCCTGTGGGAGGGGAGTTCGGGGGAGAATGGAAACGTGTATATGTATGGCTGAGTCGCTTTGCTGTGCACCTGACACTATCACAACATTGTTCATCAGCTATACTCCAATATAAAACTAAAAGTCTAAAAAAACCAATTAACGTAAAAAAATCAACTGTTATTAATAATCAGCAGGCATAAGTTTAAATTATAAAGAAACATTGATAATGATTATAAGGCATTAAACAGAACAAAACTACATAATATATTGATTTATTAATTAGTTCAAAACGAAGTATAACTTTCACTGAAACTTATATTACAAATAGTATAACATTTAAATAGATAAATAAATATTAGAATTATATGGTAATACAATTAAAACAAAGGTGAAATTTCAGATCAGTACAGGGAGGATGGATTATTTGATCAACAGTGAGACAACTGGTTAACCATTGGGAAAAAAATAAAAGTAAAGCCAATATAAACCCCAAATGCATTAATTAAATCATATAAATACCAAAACTTAGAAGGATTTTTTATGTTTGAAGTATTGAACACCTTTCCAAATGTGACATCGAACTCAGAAGTCATAAGAGAAAAAAATGGATACCTTTGATGATATTTAGAAATACTGAGTAAGAAAACTGCAAACAAAGACAAATGACAAACTGGGGAAAACATTGTAATTTATAACATGATCAACTACTTCCCTTAATATATAACAAATAAGAAAAGATAAATAATCCAACAGAAAAATGTAAAAAGCCTAGAACAGAGATTCATAAAACAGCCCTTAGAAGTAGGAAATGACACCTACCTTCTTAAAAAGAGAAAATAAGTTAAAACTGCACTGAAGGGCTTCCCTGGTGGCGCAGTGGTTGAGAGTCCACCTGGCGATGCAGGAGACACAGGTTCGTGTCCCGGTCCGGGAAGATCCCACATGCTGCGGAGCGGCTGGGCCCGTGAGCCATGGCCTCTGAGCCTGCGCGTCCGGAGCCTGTGCTCCGCAACGGGAGAGGCCACAACAGTGAGAGGCCCGCGTACCAAAAAAAAAAAAAGAACAAAAAACCTGCACTGAAATCCTATTTTTTAAAACCAATAAAATTGTCAAAGATCTAAACATTTGATACCTCACACTTCCTTGGTCTCCCTAGATGGGGAGCCTCTTGTTCCGTCTTGCTCTGCCCCCGCCCACTCCAGAGTACAAAGTGCATAACAGACCCTCAACAAGTAGTTCTTTAATTGACTCTCTAATGAAGAAAAGGAGCTCATGGAAGAGTTTGAAGATGATTGATGGAATTAATATTACTTGTTGGAATTCCAGAAATCCTAAAGGTGTTTGTCCGACTGGTCCCCCAGATCTAGTCTCTCTCTACTCTAATCTCTGCCCACACTACCATGAGAATTACCTTTTAAAATCTCAGAGATCATTAAGTCTGTCATGCTAACAAATATTTGATATTGTTTAAATATAATAAGCATACGTGTATATAATTCAGTAGAAACTATTTCTGTTTTAATTTCATGCCTATAGGGTAAAATCCAAAGCAGGAGGTCATTTTACATTCTGATTCCAAACGTTTTCAGTCTCATCTCTTGCCATACCACTTGGACCCCTCTTGTCTTCCACCAGGTTCTCTCAATTCTAATCAACCCAGACTCTATTCTCCAGATTAATTATGCACTTCTACATCCCTAATCCTTTGGAATTTCCTCTGCTAGAAAGGTTCTTCCTTTGAGCCCCACCCATTGGACCACTTATCAAAACTCTTGTCTTCAAGGTCCAGTTCAGTTGTGGAAGCTTTCATCTCTATACACCTGGTTCAACACCCTGGTCAGAATTTATCACATCTCCCTCTGTGTTTCCATAGCCCTTTTTTTTATAAAAAAGGGATTTCTCCTCTAGCTTTGAAATTCTCTGATTGCCTTTTTGTTCATTGTGGCTACTTTTCATTTATTCAACATTTATTGATTCATTCAAAAATATCTATTCAGTGCCTACTATATTCTAGGTGCTAGGTAATTAGAAAAAAATAAAATCCTCTAAGTCCTCCTGAAGCTTAGATTCAAGCCATGAGTTAAGTTTTGAGTTCCTTGAGTGTCACTATCATTTTCCCCAGCACCAAACACTAGGTCCTTCCTACATGGAGTAGGTATTCAAAAGCTACACCTGCCTGTTCTCCCCTTCCCATGAATAACTGTTTCTCTGTAGTTAATGAAAAGTTTTGTTAACTGAAACATGCCGATAGATTGTAGAGATTGTCTAACTATTATGAAGGAATCTAAATTATTCAATAGAAAATACTGCTGCCCTAACAAATAGCAGTTAACCCACCCATGATAGCAGTCACCTGGAGTACTTTTTTTTTTATCACTAGAAATAATGGTTTGTTTCATCATGAAATGGTGATGCCTATGGAGTCTTTACTATTTACCAGGTATCATTGGAGGGCTTTCTGTATTCATCCATTTAATTGTATCAACAACACTAAGAAGTATTGTTATCTCTTTTTTTTTATAGATGTGGAATCTGAGGAAAATCACTTGCCCCAAATCACATAGCTGGTAAAAGACGGAGCTGGCATTTGAACTCAGGCAGCCTGGCTCCTAAGCCTGTGCTCTTATCCACTGCATCTTAAGGGCATAGAAAATAAGATTCTTTTCCAAATTCAATAGACTAAAATGACTTACAGATGATTATGAATGCAAGAAGACTGTTAACACTAGTGGTTTTCACTTCTCTTAAGCTCTTTTATTTGTAAGAAATAGATATATATCCAATTTACCTGGAAGAATATAAGATGAGGCGGGATGGTAATATAAGTTCACACATACATGTGTGAATGAAAAATGTTGCTGCCATATCAGTAAACAAAGGATGTTGCAGCCATCACATTGCAGCCTCCCCAATGGTGAGCCCTGATAGAACGCAGGATGGAAACAGGATGTCCCACATCAAGCAGTCAGCTGCTGCAGCCACCCCCGACGGTGCACCCTGAGGGGACTCAGGATGAGAAAACACAGGATACTGGCCCCAGATAGCTGAGGTGCATGTCAAAGGAATGATTTCAGTGAGCCCAGACTCTTGCATTTTCCCATTCACAGAAAAATGCTAAATTCATTAACTTGAGATGTCTGGTTTTCTTAAATTAACAGTAATCTTTTGATATTCCAACTACCTGTTTTTTGTTGCAAAATTCCTATATATCCTGGCTCTCCCCTTACCTTTCGGGAGCAGTCCCTCACAGTGATCTGAGAGGCTGCCTCCTGGGCTTGAAGTCCTCAGAAAATCCACCAAATAAAACATAACTCTCAACTTTTAGGTTGTGCATTTTTTTCAGTCAACACACGGAAACCCTGGAAAGGCAGGAAGCATTTGGAATCAGACGCATAGGACCAGAAACTAGAAGGTCATTCTGATCCCTAAGCTTCCCTGTGGACCTGAGAACAAGAACTTCATAAATGTCCTTTACTCTAGTGTTCCACTATTAACCTGTGTGCTCCTGTGTGTCCCCTTCTCTTTCTGTTATCAACTAGTATTCTTTTCATTCTCCTCAGTTAAATTCCTGAGAAGAATCTGGTTGCATCAGCTCAAAATGATGTAGAGCTCTCCTTTTGTCCCTGGCCAGTCCTGGAGAACTCACCTGCTGTGGACCTACCCCTGAGCCCAGTTCCCGCTCAGTCAACCAAGGGCCTGAGCCCAGTTCCCGCTCAGTCAGCCAAGGGCAGGCCAGAAGGAGGGAGAGGACAGGGTCACTTCACTCAAAACACTTATGCTAAAGCAAGGCCTAGGCTCAGGTAGCTTCCCTAAAATAGTGCTTTGTGTGTGGCAGACGCTCACTGCCGTGCTTGATATAAGAATCCAGAACATGTGGTGATTATCTCTAATATAAAGGGAGATGCATAGAATTATACGTTTAATAAAATACTATATGTAGAAGCTTTATGAATTCTCACCTGAATTATTGCAGTTGCCTGCCCACCATGTTCTTCTCCCCACCCTAAACTCTACATTGTTTATTCTCCACACAGAAGCCGTGGCCATCCCTCTAAAGTGTATCAGATTATCTCAAAACCTGACATGGCCTCCTCACCTCTCTTCAAGTAAAGACAAGAGCCCAGATGATGGCCTAAAAATGACCCTTGGGTAGTCAACATTCTCCTTCTCATTTCACTGCCGGCAGATCCCCCGCTTCATTCTGTCCAGCAAACTGTTTCTCACACATACCAAGCACACTCCCACCCCAGAGGCTTTGCCCTGGTTTATTCTGCCTGGAATGCAATAATATTCCAAGTAGCCCTCACTCTTCCTGTCTTTGTGCAGATCACACCATTTCGGTAGGGCCTACCCTGGCCACTTTATGTAAAACTGCAATCATCCCCCACATCTCCAGCCTCCCATCTCCCTTTACCCTGTCCTATTTTTTCCCCGTAATACTTAATGGTTTCTGACACACTTTAATTTATTATATTTATTATTTGCCTTTTTCTGGTAGCATATAAGTTCCACAAGGTCAGAAATTTTATTTTCTTTGTTTACTAAAATATCTTCTTCACTAAAACAGTACCTAGCACTTTTGTTGAATATGCACCCAACAAAATGTTTGTTGAATGAATTAATGAAATTGCCACTAATTATGTAAGGTGTAATCCATCCTATTTTCTATACCTAAGAGCTTTGATACATTTCCATTATGATCTTGAGCTTTTCGGTGAGTGCTGAACTTTAAATCCATGTGGGTTGGGGATTTTATTTGACCCAAGAAAAATGCAGTAGAGTTGGAGAAAGTGAAGTTCAACTTCTCTATCTATTCAACTTCTATTCTTCTAGAAGTACACTTTTCTATCTAATAGTAGCTAGCAAAGATAACTTGTTTGTTCATGTTTGGAAATCTTTCTAAAATAGTGTAGAATCTGCTGTCAGTGTGCCTACCAATAGCAGCATTTTCTATTTTGATGGAATGGAATATCTGCAAAATGTGAGGGTTGGCATGTCTCTGCCACAAATAAAGTGCTAGCTTTTTTGATATCTACTGTGATCACTGAGGCTTTTTTGTTTAGGTTCAGGTTCACAGCTACAGATTTGGGTTGGGATTGCCAGAAGGCTGACTACTGAATAAGCAGTGTCACTATATTTAGAATGTAAATGGTAGTTTACAAAAATAGAATATCTGTTTTTGCTACCTTACTTGACTCTGTGTTTTTAGGATTCATTTGGGATTAAAAGAATTTGGGAGTATATGAATATTTTTGTTACAATCTAAGGGTTTCTATAAGTTTGGAAACTATAAATATTATAAATTTTTTCATGGCAAAATCTCATATTTATTTATGCCTCTAACCTTTGGGTAGTCTTCATGAAACTCCCTATTTGAGTTAGTTTGTAGATGCTGATTTCAGGTATAAGAATGCTATAAGGCATATTATTGATAATTAAATGATGGCACTTATCCCAACTCAAGGTAAGGAATCCAAATAAGTTGCCTAGTAGAATTTAGATGTCATCCTACAAGAAACTGAAAGAGCCTAGTGAGTTCTGATCATTGAAAATTCTGGTCAGAAATAGTCCTCTGATTCATTAAAATATTACTTTGTATAACTGTATCTCATAATATTTCATCTCAGAATGAGGAACTTCTAAATTATGAAAAAAATAATAATTTCTCCTTCAAGGTATAAAGTACTTAGCAAACCTTCAGAATAAAAGACACTGTGCTAACATTGGACATTACGATCATTATGTTATTTCACAATGTTCTAAATATAATACTTTTTTGTTGTACTAGGAAGAAATACAGAACTTAGCATACTCACCAAGTACAAAGAGGAGAGCTGTACATCTTTAATTCCTATACCAGGAATTAGCAATTCAAATTTGCTTGAAAAACTGAAAATTAGCTTATACCTAAATTTCAATGACTTCATCCTCATTTATTGAATGTTCTAGGGAGGATTTAGTATAGATCTTGCTCAGTTTACAATGGGGTTACATCCCAATAAGCCTATTGTAAATTTAAAATATCATAAGTCAAAAATACATTTAATATACCTCCTAGCAAATATCATAGCTTAGCCTAGCATAGCTTAAACATGCTCAGAACATTTACATTAACATTTAGTTGGGCATAATCATCTAACACAAAGCCTATTTTATAATAAGGTGTTAAATATCTCATGTAATTTATTGACTATTGTACTGAAAGTGAAAAACGGTTGTCTAGGTACAGAATGTCTGGGTACAGAATAAGTGTATCAGTTGTTTACCCTCTGATCACTTAGCTGACTGGGAGCTGTGGCTCGCTGCGCAGGATCATGAAAGATATTGTACTGAACATCACTAGCCTGGGGAAAGATCAAAATTCAAACTTTGAAGTATAGTTTCTACCAACTGCATATTGCTTTGTCACTATTGTAAAGCTGAAAAACCTTACTATGAAACATTGTAAATTGGGGACCATATGTATTTTTAAGCATGAGTCAAAGGAACAACTTTCTAGGGTATTTAAAACCAAATCTATGGAAAGTTGACAAATTTGGTCCAGTCACATGATGTATTGAACCTAGATTTTTATGTTTACTTCTACCCCAAACACCTATAAATTTTAAATAGTTAAACCCATAGGGACAGCAGAGAACAGAAGATGCAACATAAGAGAGAAGGGGGAAAATACCAAAAGAAAATAAAAAGAGAAAGAGAGAACTGAGACAAATATCTAGGATAATGGTGAATAAACATCCCAAAATGGCAGTTCAAAATTTCTAAGCAACCAATTCAAGTTGGATCAAGAAAACAAAAGGTGATATTACATGACAATTTTATTCCATTAGAGGAAGAAAAGAAAAGAAAAGAGAAGGTATCACCTGGGCGGATAAAAGTAAGTATCTGTTGTGTGAACTATTCAGATTTTTTTTTCAGTTTATAGGTAAAATTTAGGGATTGATTGGTGATTGAATAATGGAAAAAAACAGAAACAAAACACTAACTCTAAACAATACCAACTCAGGAAATACAAGAAGTGTAAGCATAGTATACTATATAGATTAACTGTAAATAATAGTTACATAATAATATAAACACAGATCATTAATTGAACTCAAAAAAGTAATAATAAACTTTTTTGGAGGTGTGAGACATGGAGAAGTATTTATCTGAATACGTGTGTGTGTGTGTTGTGTGTGTGTGTGTGTGTGTGTGTGTGTGTGAGAAAGAGAGAGACAGAGACAGAGAGGGAGAGGAAGAGAGCAAAATCATCTTCCTTAGTAGAAAAGCAACAGGTTATGTCTAAAAATAAAAAATAAAAACCTTAAGAAGCATGTTACCTACAAATACTAAAGTAAATAGCAAAAGAAACAGCTAAAAGAATTGAAAGTGGTTGTTTCAGTGGTTGTTTTATCGTCTCGATAATCAAAGTGAAAAAATATCAAGAGGGGCAGGGGTCTACCTTTTTATATAAATCTGTAATACCATTAGAAATGTATTTATTAATTAAGATAAATTTAAAATTGGGACTTCCCTGGTGGTGCAGTGGTTAAGAATCCGGCTGCCAATGCAGGGGACACAGGTTCAAGCCCTGGTCCAGGAAGATCCCACATGCCTCAGAGCAACTAAGCCCATGTGCTACGACTACTGAGCCCATGTGCTGAGACTACTGAAGCCTGCACACCTAGAGCCTATGCTCTGCAACAAGAGAAGCCACCACAGTAAGAAGCCCACACACTGCAATGAAGAGTAGTTCCCACTCACCGCAACTAGAGAAAAAGCCTGCACACAGCAAGGAAGACCCAATGCAGCCAAAAACAAACAAACATAAATTTAAAATTAATTAAAAAGCTAAGTGAAAAAAGGAACATGCAGAGAATTACATATGCATAATTTTTATGCATCTATTGAGATGATCATATGATTTTCAGTCTTTGATATGGTGTATTATATTGATTGATTTTCTTTTGTTTTTAATTTAATTTTTATTTTATATTGGTGTAGAGTTGATTTACAATGTTGTGCTAGTTTCAGGTGTACAGCCAAGTAATTTAGTTATACATATACATATATCCATTCTTTTTCAGATTCTTTTCCCATATAGGTTATTACAGATCATTGAATACAGTTCCCTGTGCTATACAACAATATGAGTTGTTGTTGATTATCTATTTTATATACAGTAGTGTGTATATCTTAATCCCAAACTCCTAATTTATCCCTCCCCACACCCCAACTTTGGTAACCATAAGTTTATCTTAGAGTCCATGAGTCTGTTTCTGTTTTGTAAATAAGTTCATTTGTGTCATCTTTTTAGTTTCCGCATATAAGCGATATCATACGATATTTCTCTTTCTCTGTCTGACTTACTTCATTTAGTATGATAATCTCTAGGTCCAACCATGTTGCTGCAAATGGCATTATTTCATTCTTTTTTATGACTGAGTAATATGCCGTTGTATATATGTACCACATCTTCTTTATCCATTCCTCTGTCGATGGACATTTAGGTTGCTTCCATGTCTTGGCTATTGTAAATAGTGCTGCTATGAACATTGGGGTGCATGTATCTTTTTGAATTATGGTTTTCTCCAGATATATGCCCAGGAATGGGATTGCAGGATCATATGGTAACTATTTTTAGTTTTTTAAGGAACCTTCATACTGTCTCCCATAGTGGTTGTACCAATTTACATTCCCACCAACAGTGCAAGAAGGTTCCCTTTTCTCCACACCCTCTCCAGCACTTATTGTTTGTAGACTTTTTGATGATGGCCGTTATGACCAGGGTGAGGGGATACCCCATTGTAGTTTTGATTTGCATTTCTCTAATAATTAGTAATGTTGAGCATCTTTTCATGTGCATTTTGGCCATCTGTATGTCTTCTTCAGAGAAATGTTTATTTAGATCTTCTGCCCATTTTTTGATTGGGTTTTTTGGTTTTTTGATATTGAGTTACATGAGCTGTTTGTATATTCTGGAGATTAATCCCTTGTTGGTCGCTTCATTTGCAAATATTTCCTCCTACTCTGTGGGTTGTCTTTTCATTTTGTCTATGGTTTCCTTTACTGTGCAAAAGCTTTTAAATTTAATTAGGTCCCATTTGTTTATTTTTGTTTTTATTTCCATTACTCTAGGAGGTGGATCCAAAAAGATGCTGCTGCAATTTATGTCAAAGAGTGTTCTGCCTATGCTTTCTTCTAGGAGTTTTATAGTATCCAGTCTTACATTTAGAACTTTAATCCGTTTTGGGTGTATTTTTGTGTATGGTGTTAGAGAATGTTCTAATTTCATTCTTTTACATGTTGCTGTCCAGTTTACTAGCACGATTTATTGAAGAGACTGTCTTTTCTCCATTGTATATTCTTGTCTCCTTTGTTGTAGATTAATTGACCATAGGTGCATGGGTTTATTTCTGGGCTTTCTATCCTGTTCCTTTGATCTATATATTTCTGTTTTTATGCCTGTACCATACCAGAATAAACTCATTTGGTCATGATGTATGATGTTTTCAATATTGCTAAATTCAGTTTTCTAATACTTTGTTAAGGATTTTTGCATTATACCTATGTCCATGAGGGCTATTAGAGTTTAGTTTTCTTTAATGTCTTTATCAGAGTAAATGATTTGAGACATTCTCTCCTCTATTTTCTGGAAGAGCTCATGTAGAATTAGTATTATTTCATCCTTAAATCAAATAGTTGGTAGGATTCACCAGGGAAGCCATCTGGGCCTAGGGTCTCTTGTGTAGAACAGTTTTTCACTGCAAGTTCTATGGTTTTTAATAGACATAGAACTATTCAGATCTTCTATTTCCTCTTGTGTGAACTTTGGTTGTTTGTAACTTCAAGAGAATTTGCCTAATTCATCTAACTTTTCAAATTTATTGGTACACAATTATTCATGATATTCCTTTATTATTTTATAGTTCTGCAGGAACTATAGAAATGTCTCTTATTTCATTCCTAATGTTGGTAAGTAATCTTTTCTCTTTCTTGCTTTTGTTTGTTTTTCTTGTTAGTCTGGCTACAGATTTATCCGTTTTATTGACATTCTACTGATTTTTCTTTATTTTTTTCTCCTTTCTATTTCACTAATTCCCTCTCTTATTTTTCCTTCCTTATGCTTACTTTGGGCTTAATTTGTTGCTTTTATCTAGTTTCTTAACACTGAAGCTTGGATCTTTGATTTGAGACATTTTTTTCTTTTCTAATACAGACATCTACTGCTATAATTTTTCCATAAATTACAGTTTGGGTTATACCCACAAATCTTGAAGTGTTATGTTTTCATTTCGTTTCATTCAGTCCAAAATATTTTATAATCTTAAATGTCATATCTTCTTTGACCCATGTTTTATTTAGGGTATATTTTTAAAATTTTCAAACACATGTAGATTTTCCATATCTTTCTCTTATTGGTTTCTATTTTAATTTCATTGTGGCCAGAGAACATACTTTGTATTATTTTATTTCAATCCAGTTGAATTTAATGAGATTTGTGTTGTGGCTTAGAACAGTTTGTCTTGGTGAATATGAATGTTACATATGCACTAGAAAAGAATATATATTCTGTTGCTGTTGTATGAAAATTTCCCTAAATATTAGACTAAATAAGCCAAGTTGATTTTCTGTGTTTCTCAAGTCTTCTATATCCTTACTGATTTTCTGTCTATTTGTTCTACTAATTACTAAGAGAGGAGGGTTGAAATCTCCAACTAGAATTGCAGATTCATATATTTTCCTTTTAGTTCTATGAGTGTTTTGCCTCAGGCTTTTTGAAACTCTGTTTTTAGGTGCATATACATTTAGGATTTTTAGGACTTCTTAATGAATTGACCCCTTTATCATTATGTAACGTCTTTTTTTTGTCCCTGGCAATACTCCTTATCATAACATCTACTCTATCTGAAATTAATATAATCACCCCAGCCTTTTTACTTTGTACTGTTAGTGTTTGCATAGTATATTGTTTTCTGTCCTTTTACTTTTAACCAATATATCATTATATTTAATCTCTAAAACAACCCTATGAAGTAGGTACTATTATCATCCTCTAATTTACATGTGAGAAAACTGAAATAGAGTACTTGACACTGCCCTGTACTTCCTCTTCACCCAGCCTGATTCCAGAGCTCTTAGTCTTCTCCTGATGCTACTTCTCAAATATGTCCAGATCATAATATTTTCAGTGCCAATTTTTTTCCATTTACATTCCATTGTAAATAAAATATTCAAATAGTGTATTTTTCCCATTACCTCCATGGGATGTAGTAAGGCTATTAGCATTTTGCATGAGGAAAATTAAAATGTGGATTAAAGTATTTTTTATTTCCCTGAATTGATTCTGGGCCCAAAAGAAAAGAGTGGTAAGATTCTTTATCACTTGTCTGTGAATACCTGTATTGAACTCCACTTTTCTTTCTGTTGTCTGTCAACTTATTTCTGTTTAAGTTAACAATAATTTATCTTATTAACAGATACCAGGTTTAGGGTCAAAATCTATACTAAAGGTTTTTACATTTTATTTAAGAAAATAGGTGAGAGCAACCCCACTAATAGCACCTTCTGGATCTCAGTAATTAGTTTATGTCTCAGAAGAGAGTAAGGCTTTGAGTAGTGCTTCCTGGAAATACCACACAGCGCCCCAAATTCAGTTGAACCCCCTCATCCTGCAGCAGCTCCTTGGAGCTTGGGCTCTAGTCCATCACCCCACATTGTCTCCACTCCCAAGAGACTGAAAACACCATGACAATCTGTCGGCTTTGGCACTAGCCAAAGAACAGGGGTTTAGAAACTGTTCTATAGAATCCCTTTCATCAAAGCAGAGAAGGGAAGAAACGGTTATTTTGCCACTAGGCCAGGCCTCCAGCTCTTTCTTGCTGGCTTCTCTGAATGCGTTGACAAGTTCTGTAGGCTTCACTCTGAACATAAATTTCCAACATAAGAGTTTAGAGTCCCTTAACCTCTACCCAGACAATCATACTGCTTCTCCAGTTAAATGTGGGGAAAAAAACCTTAGTGTTTTTATTCAAGAGTCAAAATGCCTAACTCAATCAGACCTTGCTCAGATCTTGGCCCTCCCCTCACTATCACCTCCACCCACCAGAGACCACTGACACCATAAATGCTGGGAAGGTGATGGCTTAGTCCACACTACACCAAATTCCTTGCTTGAATATTTTTTTCATACTAAGTTTATTTCTTTGTCATCTTACAGATGCACTTTTTCTTTCTTTTTTTAAATTTATTTATTAATTTTGGCTGCGTTGGGTCTTCGTTGCTGTACGTGAGCTTTCTCTAGTTGCGGTGAGTTGGGGCTACTCTTTGTTGTGGTGCACAGGCTTCTCATTGTGGTGGCTTCTCTTCGGAGCACAAACTCTAGGTAAGCGGGCTTCAGTAGTTGTGGCACGTGGGCTCATTCGTTGTGGCTCATGGGCTCTAGAGTGCAGGCTCAGTAGCTGTGGAACACGGGCTTAGTTGCTCTGCAGCATGTGGGGCCTTCCTGGACCATGGCTCGAACCTGCGTCCCCTGCATTGGCAGGCAGTTTCTTAACCACTGTGCCACCAGGGAAGTCTCTACTTTTTCTTTCTAAATAGGTATATGCTGGCAACTGAATAATCTAGATATTTTACTAATCCCAATCAGATGAACTAACACCTTTACATGCTGATCATGTGCCAGGCACTAGGTTGGGAACCTTTATTTATTTTGTGTCGTAAGTAGTAGAACCTCAAGCTAATATACTCACAATTCTTTCTATAGAGGCTGCCATTTAATTTTATGAAGTGACCATTTATAATAACATTGGAAACAAATGTCTGTGCCTACAATTTTCTAAATTTCTTCACTTTTATTTCTACAACTATGACAATGTTACTTTATTTCTATATACCTTCCTTCAGAAAAAAGAGTGAACAGTAATTCTCCTTAGTATTGTGTCTTATACTATCTTAAGAAGAGCACTGAATTAGAAGCTTTGAAGATCTTTGTCCTAAGAGCCAGCTAAGTTTGGATGGAAGACTCTGTGAAAGTCATTCAAACATTCTTGGTCTCAGTTTTACCACCTAAGACATTAAAAAATTAGACTAGGTGCTCAATAGGGACCTCTTTAATTCTAAGCATCTAAAAATCCTTCAGAGAAAGAATGTACTTTGGAAACAACTAACCAGGTATATGTTTTTTGAAGTGTTAATGATTGATAGGTTGTGACACTGAAATCAGTTAAACACGCATCAAGTATTTACAAATACCTCCCATGCAGTGTATTTTCCATTTGGGGAAGGTATTAGGCAATGGAATATTTCTCAGATATTTTTACTGGAAGAGACTAATTAGGCTGAGTTTTTTGTTTCTACTATGTAAAGTTCCCACTAAAGTAATAATGATATGTGAACTGCTCTGTTTATTCATAGACTAAAATATCACATTAAGAATTATTTAGCAAATTGCTCTCAGACTAAGAGGCTTGTGATTTGCCTAACAATACTTTTCTAAAAGTACTGAAAGACCAGATCTATTGTTGTTGTTAATAATAACAATTATAATTCAAAATATCAATGATTTTCTCATTAAATACAGGCACTGTTCCTTGTCCTAAAATGTAAGTCAGCAGTCAGGCTTTACATTTTTAACTCAGCTACTAACTTTTGAGACAATAAAATGTCAAGCCATTTCAATTCTCTCAAAAGATGGAAAAAATGCCATTCAACCAATTACCCCAATCACTGTGGACAGGTAGAGACCATGTTAATTGTTCTCCAGGCATTAATATAGAAAGCTTTGAAAAACACCCACTATGTTTTCTAAGTTAACTTTCTAAACTTTCCTAAATTAATTTTCTAAAATAACAAAATAATGCCTAAATGTTTACTAAGTTTATTACAAATTTATTTTCATGCTTTTCTAAAGTTTTCAATTTTCCATTTAAATTTTCAACCTGTTCATTCTTTCAGCATGAAGTCCACATGTATATTACCTATTTAAAAAAAAATTTTTTTTTTCCCTTTATTTGTCCTGAAGCAAACTTTCTGAGGCTTCAGTGATTACCTAATCATACCGGAATTTAGGATTTGATAACCAAGTCCACATTCCTCCCATCCACACCCTTCATTGTGCAAGAGACTTTGATCTTATCTCCTTCTGGGCCTTTTCCACATCAGAATCCTAGTCTTTCGAATCTCCTTCCAGGTGAAAGTTTTCCATTCCTTAATTTTTATTACCCTTCTTTTACTGACCTTTATTTATTTATTTTTAGCTCATTTTCTTCCTTGAGTGTGTTGTCCAAAAACACATCATGGCTTTTAAGTAAAAGAAAACTATGCTTTCTTTCATCATTATAATGTTTCCTAATAATATCCAGTATTTCATTTATCATGTATTAAAACAACACATTGAGTAATTAAATGAAAATTTCTACCCTTACATTCAAATTGACATCTTTTACCTTGAAATCATGTTTTCCGTTATTCATTACAGGATGTCAACCATGATGTTTGCCCAGGCTGAATATCACTTGACACTTTCTTGTTCATTTCTATTATTAGGAGAAGTTTTCTTAGTTCCTTTCCTTCCATTATTACTTAAGTGGAAAATGCGTTTCCCAGAACACACCAGCCTAAGAGAAAAAAAATAATCACAATGGCAATCAGGCACCAGGATTTTTCTGGTTACGCCCCAGCATGCTCTGGGGAAAACTGAGCCTCCAAAAAATTCAAGAATGTGTTCCTCTGAATAGTTTATTGACTGTTGTCTTCTTTTTAAGAGCACTGAAGTGATACCTCCTGTTGCCCTTGATATCCAAAGCAGTAGCCAGGAAGACAGTGACCACGGCCCCATACCAGAGCGTGCCCACAGCTGCAGCCCACTGAGGTCTGTACTGGACGCCTGGTGTTGGGCCCTAGGGGACTGTCTATCTTTAGCTCCTGGCACCACTGTCATTGCCATCACAAACCCTAAAGACCTCTGCTCTTTTGATTTTCACTTGTTCTCCATTTATACTCCCTTATCTTGGGATTTAGTCCTGAATCCAATGAGCCTAAACTAGGGGAGACTTCATCCCCCAAACACTGGCTGACCATTCTCAAGCCCAACCTAGGCTATCAACACTGAACTCTCTCTTCCCACATGACAAGTTGTTTCCCATAGGTTCTTTGTTGCCACAGTGTGTTCTACATATACCTGATCTAATTTCATCCTATGATCACCCCCAGAAAAGGTAGTGCCACCAATTTTACAGATGAAAAAACAAGGCATCAAGAAATTAAATTAATTGCCCTACATAACACAGCTGACAAGAGACAGAACCCAGAATTAAATCTGGTCTCCAGCCCCAAACCCTGAAGTATAACACATAGATTTTTCCACTTTCTAGTGATTTGTGTTTCAGATATGCTGCTTCCTAAACCTCGTAACATACAGCCTTAATGTCAGGGAATCCTGGAAGCTGCGTGACACTTCTTCACAAGACGTGCCCAGACATGCTAGAATCCTAAAGCTAACATGATTCTGGCCCCTACTCCAGTTCTTATGGGCAAAAGTGTTAGCATGCAGTCAAGGGAGCTTGCACTCCACAGATGTGAAGACCTGGACGTGGATACATGCTTTGCAAGTATTTGTACAGACCCCGGACCCTGAGATTTTCTCCTTTATGCAATTGGCTAGGAACATTTTCCAGGGTTGAAAAGGGCCTGGTGCTATCAGGCTTCTCTCTTCTCTTCTGCAAGCTTCAAAGTCCTCTCTCTCACTTCTAGGTCTTTTCTAAGAGTCACATATAAGCTTTCTCGGATTCTCTGAGGCAGAGCATGAGCTCTCCTTACCCTGTAAACTTATCACCTTCTACAGACTTCTCTCAGCCTCCACATCACATTGCTTCAGAATGTCTGTAGGTCTGTCTTGCTCAGTAGGCTCTGAGGTAGTTGAGAACAAGGACCGTGTCTTACTCAGGGTGTAGCCCTAATGTCCAGAAGTAACAGGAACTCCTGGAAAACTCCATAACTAATACTCTCTCTTTACAGATATATAAACTAGATTTTGTTTTATGTTTTCTAAACCTTATTCCCTAAGCAATTTATTTCACTCTTCTCACCTACATGTCTCTGACAGCAGAAAGATGTGTCCAGATGTTTGAAAAACATTCCTTTTTCTTTTGGTAAGAGAGATATCATGGTAGTAGAAGCACAGACTCTAAAGCCAGACCCCTGAGTTTAAATCATGGCTTCCCCACTACTGGTTGTGTGATATTGACAAATTTCCTACCATCTTTGTGCCTCTTTTTTCCACCTTCCAGATGGAGGTTATATTTGTACTTCCCTCATAGAGTCGTTGTGAGGATTAAATGAGTTAATACATGTTAAGCATTTAGAACAGTGCCTGACACATATTGATATCATTATTATGTTTTAAATGTTTCACATTATGTATGGTAGAGTAAAACTGAGGCTCCACTAAGATACGACAAGGATCTGTCACCTCGCCTTGTTCCATCTCTCTCACCTTTACATGTCACCACATCTACAAATGCTCATACTTCTTTTTGAGAAGCAAGTTGTGATAAATTTTTGTAAATACTTATGACGTTCAAAAGCTCCTCTTTACTATAACATAAAAGGAGTACTTTATTAGTTTTCTCATAAGGATTGACAATCCTGTAAGGGCTTACAGGTGCCCTATGACTGCTGACTCTGTAGGAACTCTGACTTATTTACTAGGCATGACGCTATCGGGAGGCCATGTTACCGAGGGAAAGCAGGTCATACTTGTGTGTACCCGACCAAACTAGGCTTTGTAGTAGAGCCTTTAACTATGTCCCTAGTGCAACTTGGATAATAACATATGAGTTGAAAATCCAACCTTTATGTAGTGGTTTGTAGTTTAACAAAGTGTTTTGAATATATTGTCTCATTCGATACTCAAAACAATCTGAGAAAAATTAGTAAATCCATTTTGCAGATGATGAAACTTTGTTTCAGAAAAAATATGTAACTGACCAAAACCACAAGGCCAAAAATGGACAGTACCAAATATCCAACCAGAATGTGGCTTAATAGTTATCTTTAGGGATAAACATTGAAATATTAATAAAATGATTATTTGGATTTTCTTCAAAATAATCCAACTGGGGAAGGGAGTATAGATGAAAAGAAATTGGCCAGGAGTTGACAAATGTTGGAGTCGGATGACAGATATTTGGGGCTCATTATCCTATTCCATCTACTTTTGTTCCTTTTTATAATTTTTCCATAATTTGAAAAACACTGTTTAAGTTAAAACATGTGGGGCTTCCCTCGTGGCGCAGTGGTTGAGAGTCCGCCTGCCGATGCAAGGGACACGGGTTCGTGCCCCAGTCCCGGAAGATCCCACGTGCCACGGAGCGGCTAGGCCCGTGAGTCATGGCCGCTGAGCCTGCGCGTCCGGAGCCTGTGCCCCGCAATGGGAGAGGCCACAACAGTGAGAGGCCCGTGTACCGAAAAAGAAAAAAAAAAAAAGGAAAGAATGTGTTTCTGATTTTCCAAAATATCAGTATAACTCCTGGCTGTGTTCTTGATCTGCCAGCTGCCATTGGGTGAGTCTGTGCCCAGTTTCCTCATCTGTAAAATGATGATAATAGCAGTGCTCCCCTCATAGGGAAGCTGTGAGAATTAGATGAGCTGCAGGCCGCTCTTTATACACTGCTATTCTGATTCCTTGTTGTTTGCTTTTTTTCATAACAAGCTAACATTCACTTTGAACAAAATATTAATAAACTCATTCATTCTTTCAATAAACAAACACCTAAATGATGTGCAAGGAATGTTCTCAACACTGGGGATACAGAGGTGAATAGAATAAGCAGATTACTTGCCTTCCTTAGCTTGAATTCTAGTAGGAAGAAAAAAGAAAAAAAGACATATGCATAGAATGTGTTAAATGCTAATGGAGAAAATATAGCAGGATAAGGGGGTTAAAGAGTGATGGGAAGGAGACGGCTATTTGAGCTGGGATGCTCAGGAGATGGGCGGTATTGTGTCAGACTCTGCTCTCACCAGCTCAGGAGAACCAACTAAGGTTCAGAAATTTTGTAGCCCAGTTGTAAAATGCAATCATCACTAAAAATTAAATTATATCAATTTAAAATTAAATAAATTTTATAAAAACAAAGGTAATAAATATTTAAAACTCATCACTTCCTAACTGCTTTCCTGCATTTCACTGTCATTCTTGCCATGGGTTGTCCGTGTCTGTGTCTGTGTCTGTGTGGGAGAATTGCTGTGTGACAGTGCCCACTGCTGCCCATCTGTTCCCAACTCCACCTACACTGACCCCATTATAGAAGCTTGAAATTGCCCAGCGTGGAAGTAGTTACACTGGGAAATGTGGCGAATGCAACAAATCAGGGCTTGTTTTATTGTTTGGTGATGGTCACCCTAAACTTCAGCAAGTGATGAATAAAATTGCCAACAATACAGATGAAACTTAAAATTGTGTTATAATATAAATATCACACATTTTTCTTCAGAGAGCCAGTTCTTAAGCATTTACCAGCACATCCCAGGTAAACCTCTCTATTACAGTTACAAGGAGACTTGGAGATGAGAGTGAGCCTTGAAGATGTCCTGGGGAAGAGTGTTCCCGGCAGAGGAAGCAGCAAGTTCAGGCCAGTGTGGCTATAAGCAAGGGAACCAAGGAGAAATGCTTGAGATCAGAGCAGTAAAAAAGCTAGCGCTTGTGGCACCTTATGGATTGTTATAAAGACCACCTTTTAATCTGGGAGAGACAGAAAAACCCTAGAGAGTTCTGAGCAGAGACGTAACCTGATCTGACTTACATTTTAATAGGCTGCTGTAGCTGCCATGGAGAGTAAACCGCCAGAGGGAAACACAGAAGCAGAAAGATCAAGTAGGATGCGATAGTCCAAGGAAGAGGTGATGTTGGCTTTCACCTTGGTGGTAGGGAGATGTTTAAAATGGTCACCTTCTAGAATGAAACTGGATCATTTGTACAGACATGGATGGACCTAGAGACTGTCATACAGAGTGCAGTAAGTCAGAAAGAGAGAAACAAGTGTCATGTATTAATGCATATATGTGGAACCTAGAAAAATGGTACAGATGAGCTGGTTTGCAGGGCAGAAATAGAGACACAGATGTAGAGAACAAATGTATGGACACCAAGGGGGGAAAGTGTTGGGGGGGGAGGTGGGGGGGGGGTGAGGAATTGGGAGATTGGAATTGACATCTATACACTAATATGTATAACTAATAAGAACCTGCTATATAAAAAAATAAATAAAATAAAATTCAAAGAAAATAATAATAAAATGGTCACCTTTTAGATTTATTTTAATGGGAGAGTCAACAGGACTCGCTGAAAGATTGGAAATTGGAGATGAGAGAAAAGAAAGTCCAGAATGACTTATGGTTTGGGCCTAGGCAACTGGAGGGTGAGTTGGTGTTCACCAGGATGGAGAAGAAAAGGATGGTGTTTATCAAGACTATAGGAAGGGGAGGGAAGAAGTGGGAGTTTGGCTTGGCTTTGGACACATTAAATGGATGCCTATTAGACATCCAGATGAAGATATTACATAGGCAGTTGGATATTTCTGTGAGGAGTTCAGGGGAAAAGTTTAGGCTAAATGCATATTTAGCTGGTGTTTAAAGCCATGAGGCTGATTGAGATCATGCAGGGAGACAGTTTAAAAAGGTAAGAGGTTAAGGATTAAGGTCTGGATGTTGAGCCATGTGGTGCTCCAACATCAAAGGGTCTAAGAAATGAAAAGGAACCAGCACAGAAGGCTGAGAAAGTGAGCCTGTAAAACCGTTGTTATTTATTTCTTTGTACCCTGGTTCTTTCCTACAAAGCCTTTGAGACAGCAAACAATGAAAGCAAATAATAAGCTAATAAAATAGAAATAGAAAAAAGTCTGTGTCAACAGAAACACTAAAAATATGTGAACTGTGAGAAACAATAGTATAGTTACTGTGAACTTCATGTTTGGTTCTGAGTTTCCTAGAACTTGAAGCAAAAAGGAAACACAATCAGTGTATTAGTTTGCTAGGGCTGCCATAAGAAAATACCACAAACTGAGTGGCTTAAACAACAGAAATGTATTTTCTCATAGTTCTAGAGGCTTGGAAGTCCAAGATGAAAGTGTCAGCAGGTTTGGTTTCTCCTGAGGCCTCTCCTCTTGGCTTGCAGACGGCCACCTTCTCCCTGTGTCTTCACATGGCCTTTCCTCTGTGCACCCCTGAGGTCTCTTCCTCTTTTTAAAAGGACAGCATTCCTATTGGATTAGGCTCCCATACTTATGACCTCATTTAGCCTTAATAATGCTTGAAAGGCCCTATCTACAAATATACTCACATTGGAGGTTAGGAATTCAATTTTGGGGGAGACACAATTTAGTCTACGACAATCAATGACACTATTTTTACTAACAAAATTCTAAGAGATATATTCTAGTAGACTGTATGCTATAATTGTTATGTTAGTTCTCTTTAAGTCAATACTATTATAGGATACTTGGTTTGCTCAAATATTACTTTTAATGATTTTATTAAAGGTACACGTGAGAAAGTGTCCAAAGAGAATGTCCCCGAGCTGAGTAGAGGAGGCTGGGTACTGAGCATGCCCCACGAATGTAGTTGAGTCATCCCTTTCCATAAAGACAGCAACATGAGTAACAGGTGGGCATCTTTACCTAGGAACTTGTTGAAGATAACAGCTTCAGAAATGCAAATGTCTCTCTAAGAAATAAGTGCTGCTCTTATTCTGCTTTGATTGCATCTTTAGGTTTTGATGTTGAGAAGAGGAGTATACCAAACGTAAAATAGATAGCTAGTGGGAAGCAGCCGCATAGCACAGGGAGATCAGCTCGGTGCTTTGTGACCACCTAGAGGGGTGGGATAGGGAGGGTGGGAGGGAGATGGAGACGCAAGAGGGAGGAGATATGGGGATATATGTATATGTATAACTGATTCACTTTGTTATAAAGCAGAAACTGACACACCATTGTAAAGCAATTATACTCCAATAAAGATGTTAAAAAAAATACTCCATAAAAAGAAAAGAAGAGGAGTAGGTAACCAGGCAGGAAAAATTCTACATAATCCTTACTAAAATCCAAGTCAGATGTTGGAAGGCAATGCTGTATGCATCACTATTAGAAATAAAGATAAAAATCAAACATTGAAAAAATTCTGTGAACCAGGACCACAAATATTCAAGATATGATGGGGAGTCACAAAACTTAAGAAAATTACTTATTGAAAACATGACTCCTTTATATTCTCTAGGAGATGTATAAGTACTTATTTTTACTTTAACCTAAAAAAATAAATATATAAAGATTCTAGAGACCTGTGACTTCTCATGGTTTACTAGGGCATTTTAATCTTCACCTGTTAGCTTGCTCTGATAAGCTGTAAACCTTTAACATGGAAAAGGACTTGTTTATTTTGGGGGGAGGGGGAGGAATAGAAATATTGCTGTAGACTATGCCTACTTTGAGGTCATGCTTAGTAGGAACACAAGAAGAAGAATGCCAAAGAACATTCCTGAGGGATGAAGTAGATGGTAGCATGCCCAGGTAGAAATAAGTACATGAAGAGAGAATTCTATGAGAAAGGTGGTATCTGGTATTATTGACTCTGAATACTGAAACATCGAATGTAGCTGAGTCACCCATAAAGACAGCAACATGAGTAACAGGCGGGCATCTTTACCTAGGAACTTGTTGAAGATAACACCACAGTTAATTGAGTATCACTAAGCCACAATGATGAAATGAGGATTTACATTCATTTTACTAACTACCTAATGGTCCAGATAACACTAGTTTCACGAAATGCTCTGTGCAGAAAAAGTTTTCACATCAAAGAAATAGGGAAAGTCCTACAGACTTCGTATCTACTATAACTTCACAACTTCCATTAGCATATTTATTGCTCTGAAATATACTTTAGTTCAAATTTTAAAAGGCCTTTAACCTTGTTTAAAATGTCAAATTTACTTGACCAAGAAACACTTTTTTTAATGATACCTATTAACATCTTGATGAACTAAAAAATTTTAGAATAGTGACAATTTTTTAGCACAACCAATTTCATATTATAATCCATTACACTCACCCCAATATAACAAAATCTCCACAAAATAACACCAAAAATGTAACTTTTTTCCACTTCTTTCTTTTTTTTAACATAAGTAACAACGCCACTAAATTGATTTGACCTGTTAAACCATTTTAACTCACAGTTTAAGAAACAACACTTTTGATGATGATGCATAGAGGGAGCCAACGATGTAATGACTAGAAAGGATGTACAAGGAGTTCCATACCCTGCCCTTTAAGTCAGCTGATCCTCCCATGCACCTACTGCCCATTAAAGCAAGCCCAGAGCACTCTCTGATGTTTCTCCCATTGCTTTTTAGATTTTCCTACCAAAGTATCCTTTATAATCTTTATAATAGCAAAGGAGAGAGAATATGTATGCAACCTTGGATGGCTGTAGCGTAGCCCAAAGCAACCACTGGCAAGGGTAAACTGTCTTTGAATTCTTAGGTTTTACCTTAAAAATTCATGCAAAATTTGCATTTGACTCTGTAATGTAGAAAGTAATGTAATGTAAACTATCATTGAACACAACTGACATTCCAGGAAAGTGCTCCAGGGAGGTTTTTTTTTCTGCAGATTTTCCTGCTGTGCCACTAAGAGATTTTGTCACACTGTTCTGAGGAATGACTCTTATTCTTTCACCTAATTCCACTCCAGTTTGATCCAGGATTGTTTCTGTTTCTCTAATCCTCAAATTCTAACCCTATTTCTTGCCCCTGCAGCCACAGATTTAACAATCCTTCTGATTCACCTCCTTGTATTTTTGATCTTTGTATTCCTTTATGGTTTTTAAATTAATTTATTTATTTCTGGCTACATTGGGTCTTTGTTGCTGCTTGCGGGCTTTCTCTAGTTGTGGCGAGCAGGGGATACTCTTTGTTGTGGTGCACTGGCTTCTCATTGTGGTGGCTTCTCTTGTTGCAGAGCACGGACTTTAGGCACATGGGCTTCCGTAGTTGCAGCACGCAGGCTCAGTAGCTGTGTCTTATGGGCTCTAGAGCGCAGGCTCACTAGTTGTGGTGCACGGGCTTAGTTGCTCAGTGGTATGTGGGATCTTCCCAGACCAGGGCACAAACTCGTGTTCCCTGCATTGGCAGGTGGATTCTTAACCACTGCGCCACCAGGGAAGCCCCCTTTATGGTTTTTGATGGTGCACGATCTTGTGTCCAATGACAACTCTTATTCTAGTTCCCTGTCAAAAGAAACCTTGTCCCAACTTACAGCCCTTTATTCCACACTTGACTCAATCTGGCTTGGCCCCATCTTGGTTGAGAGTTTATTCAAAAATAGAAATGGGGAGTGGAGAGCGGGTAGGAAAATGTTATCAAGATTCCAAAATTCGGGAATTCCCTAGCAGTGCAGGTTAAGACTTGGCACTTTCTCTGCCTGGCCCAGGTTCAATCCCTGGTCAGGGAACTAAGATCCTATAAGCTGTGCGACACAGCCAAAAAAAAAAAGATTCTAAAATTTCTCAATATAAAATGGATTGGATTTTAGTGATGCTTGAAGTACTTCAACATTTGGTGCCTAATAGAGGCCCTCAGAAGTGCCACCCTCATGTATCAGCAGAATATCCTACCTCTGTGAGCTCTCCGGAGAGATTCAAGTATCAATCCATGGAACACCTGGGTTTTCTGATACTAGTGCAAGATTATATATATATATAAAACACTGTTTTTGGAGAAGCCTCTTATTCCACCAACAAGTGAGGGCAAAAAAGGCAACTCCTTCCCTGAAAATTGTGCTCAATTCCAGGCTATCCTTTATAAGTTTTGGTACTTCTACCAATCAGGATATGGTAAACAATGGTATCTCTCACTTCAGCAAGGGGTAAGTCCACCAATTAGCTGTGCTCCAGGAAAAGAAGTTTGACACACTGTCCTGAACTCAATTCAAGGAAGGCCACACTAGGTTGTCTCCATAGAAGGTATCGTACTGATCCACTCCCACTCCAGCCCATGCTTATGTTCAGCTAGACCAACTTCTCAGATGTAACCAGCCCTGATTTCCTGACCCTACCACATACCCCATACACAAAAAGTGTCTGGGAGAAATAGATCACAACAGATTTTACATCGTTCTTTATTTCCTCATTACTATGAAACAGGTAAAATAACCCTTGGCCAGTGTGGTCAGGAAGAGTCTCTGCTGTCTTCCAGACTGGAGTCCAGCTCATCCTCATTCATTGGGTTGGCCACAAAGTTCGTTCGGTTAACGAACACTTTTTTTCAGTAAAGTTCTTGGTGAAAATGAAAAGTGTGTCTTTTACTTTTACTTAAAACCCAATGAAATTTTTTGGCCCACCCAATATTTTCATCTGTACCTGCCACATGGGATTCGTTTCATGCAAGTCCTTGGGATGTCACTTCCCTGTATGAGACTCATTCTGTCTCTAGAATATTGTCCTTGGTTATACTTGCTCAGTGTTAGCTGTAAATAACAATATGCACTGCAATTATGTGGAAAAGCCAGGGCCTAGAATTCTATCTCATAACCCCCCAGATTCAGAAACAGATACATCCTCTAAAGGCAAGGTTCCCAAATAAGCAGCCCTCAGGCCATGTGTTGCCTGAAGTGTGCTTTGTTAGACCCACACATTTGTTTATAATTTGACTTGGTCACCAATATTTGGAAATTGGAAGATTTTAATCTAAATGTTTGACTTTTCATGGAAAATCAGAAGAACTGGCAAAGCTTGGCCCTTATTCTGACACTCCTATTTGATACCTCTGGGGCTAAGCAGCAGGACCTCCTTCAGAAGCTGCCTGATCTCTCCATTTTAACCCAATAATCACCACTTTCCGTTTTCTCTCATACACACAAACCAAGTGTGAACTGCTGATTTTCTTAGACTACAGAAGTATTTATTTGCACCCATGCCTATATCAAAAGTGGGAAAAGGAAAGCTAGACTTCCTCACAGATTTTGTGAAAAACTAGATAGGACTATATTTTTTGGTGGCAATAACAAATTTTTCTTACAAGTTTAATATGCAAAGTATGTTTTAAGTTGAAAGGATTCAACTTAAGACATAATTACAAAACAAAATGAACTGCTATAAGAACTATGACCTCTACAAGGGAAAAACAAGTGTGATGAAATAAATAATAATTTAAAAATTGAGGTGTCAGGGTCTGTTTGGGGATGTGGTAATTCTGCTGTGAAACGCATCTACAAAGCTGGCTGTCTTCACACATGTACCTCATCAGAGCCCCCTACACCAGAACCTTCCACATTTATCCCCATCCCACCCCACTGGCTTTTGAGTTTGCAACTTTTGCTCTAAAAGAGTAAGTCTACAAAAAGAAATGACGCCCAATTCCTCCTATCACTACCCACATGGACCCAACATACCTGTCATCCAAAAATACCATAACAACATGGTATATTTCTGGTTAACAGTGACTACAAATCATGGAGATGTGATATATGTATACTTTCAGGTAAGAGATAAAACTCAGTGACTTAATGGTGAAACAGAAAATGAGGCATTTATACAACTGGGTATTCCAAACAAGTTGGTGCTGAATTTTTTCTCCTGTCCTAGACTAGTGCAGAGCTACACAGAAATAATAGCCAAAGTATACTTCAACTGGATATAGAGTGTTCCAGACAGGAAACAGGGGCTGACTGATACGGCAGGAACACACTTCTAACATTTGGGCTAATGGTAGTTAGATAAATCCCCCAAGCTCTGATTACGCAAGAAGGAGGGAGAAGAGGCAGCGTAGGTGGCCTAGGCTAAAGTCCGAAAATATTTTGAGCAGATCAGCATTTAGTCACACGGGTTGTGATGTCAGCAAGACAGCCTCAGGACAGCCTTCCCAGAAATGAACTCTGAGCAGGGGCTGCCCAAGTCCTGACAAGACCCGGGAGTGCTATAATCAAGGCAGCCACTCCCAGGAGGAGGAGAAGGGCAGGGGGTCTGGAGCAAAGTTGAAGCATGTAGCATACTGACCCCTTCAGTCTAACATCACTCAGATCAAGAGTATAGTGAAGGTAAAGGACCTTACTATGTAGAATTTTTTCTTTTTTTTTTTTTTGACCGTTAGATGTAATAAAAACATAAGAGATAGAGACTTAAGGAGATTCTTCACCAAGCAACAAAATCACTTAAAGTTCACTCCGGTGTTATAGAATTACCTCATAATTATATGACTTTTTGTTGCAAGTTTTCCAAACTGGGTTATCCTATCCTTGCAAATCCAGCAGCCTCATCAGAGAAAGCCTTGATGTAGCAGAAGTTGCTAGAGCAGTCTGACAAAACCAGACTGTTCCGATTAACTCTATGACATAACAAATTACCCCGAAATTTAACAGCATAAAACAACCATTTTATTTGTTTACAATGTGAAGTGTCAGTAATTCAAGAAGGTCTCACTTGGGCAGTTCTTGGAGCCCCTCACACAGTTGCAGTCCAGAGATTGGCTGGACTGTAATTATTTGAAGGCTCAGCTGGACGGGATGTCGGCTGAGAGCTCAGCTGGGGCTGTTAGCCCCGCATCTGCATCCTGTCTCTCAGTGCAGCTGGGTCTTCTCTCTGCAGAGCCACTGGATTCCAAGAGCCATTATCTTCAGAGGGAGTGTCTCAAGAGCACAGAGAACAAAGGTTCCAAGAGACCGAGGAAGAAGTTGCAAGACTTCTCTTGACCTAATGTTGGAAGTCACTCAGTGACACTGGTGCTGAACTTTATTGGTCAATGAAATCACTAAGACCAACCCAGAATCAATGGATCCAATTGTTCTATGAAAGGGGTATCATCTAAATTTGGAAATTGACACCCTTTACTCTGAAGTTATAGGTTTTAATTGAAACCCTTCCTGGTAGTCAAGCCTAGAGGTATGGAAAATAACTTCTCTATGTTTGTTTGTTTCTAACATTCAATCTACTGTTTTGCAATACCAAAACTTTTATTTTTTTATTTTATTTATTTATTTTTGGCTGTGTTGGGTCTTCGTTGCTGCATGGGGGCTTTCTCTAGTTGCGGTGAGCGGGGGCTACTCTTCGTTTAGGTGCGAGGGCTTCTCATTGCGGTGGCTTCTCTTTTTGCAGAGCACGGGCTCTAGGCGCGCGGGCTTCAATAGTTGTGCCTTGTGAGCTCTAGAGCTCAGGCTCAGTAGCTGTGGTGCTTGGACTGAGTTGCTCCGTGGCATGTGGAATCTTCCCGGACAAGGGCTCGAACCCTTGTCCCCTGCATTGACAGGCAGATTCTTAACCACTGTGCCACCAGGGAAGCCCCTACCAAAACTTTAGAAGCAACATTTCTCATCCATAATTTGTGATAATTTTTGAGTTAAAATTTAATATATAGAATTTCAGTTAATCTTCCTTGAAGAAATAATTCAAAACAAAGTTTCTTAAGCTTGGAAATCAGGAAAGACAGTCAATAGACTTCTTTTTGTTACATGCTGTTCTAGTATACTTGGTGTTATGTAGTCTGTTCCTAGTTAATCTCAAATTAACTTTATACAATTAAAAACGCATAATCTTACTTTTAATCAAATGTTTTTCTTTTGTTCTTCTGTAAAAAGATGTTTCTGATCTCTGAAAGCTTTATAAAGAGTAAAAGGGGGCTTCCCTCGTGGCGCGGTGGTTGAGAGTCCGCCTGCCGATGCAGGGGACACGGGTTCGTGCCCCGGTCTGGGAGGATCCCACATGCTGCGGAGCAGCTGGGCCCGTGGGCCGTGGCCGCTGAGCCTGCGCGTCCAAAGCCCGTGCTCCGCAACGGGAGAGGCCGCAGCAGTGGGAGGCCCGCGTATCACAAAAAAAAAAAAAAGAGTAAAATGATATTCTTATTTTCCCCCAAATGATGAAATTGCTGTATCTTCTTTCTTCATGGCTAAGTAAGCATTTAAAGTTCACACCCCAAATCAGATGCCTTATTAAAAGGAATTAGAGCTTAAAAGGGAAATACAGGGTTTCTTTGAAATATGACTTGGAGGTCTTGTCCTAGACTGTGAATCTTAAAAAATGTTTCATCATGTAAGATCTGGTTCTGGTTTTTCATCCCTTTTTGTTTGCAGAATACAGGCATG
>NW_020175547.1:106084-153853 GCF_003031525.2 Neophocaena asiaeorientalis asiaeorientalis | reverse complement strand
CCCTCCCCCTCCTTCTTCTTCTCCTACTGCTTCTCTTCCTCCTTCTGCTCTACATTCTTCTTACATTCCTTTTCCCTTTCTTTAGTATTCTGTATCCTTGAATTGGATTTATATTGAGGGAAAAATCAAAATAAAAGAGGAAAAACTAAGCATGAATCTTTGTATATATTCCAGTGTAAGAATTATGGAATCAAATGCATGGTTCTTCACTGAACCTCCCTAAATTAGAAGTCTTTCAACTTAGTAGACAGCCATTTAAATTAAACTAAAAAGGCTATTTATAGCAAAGAGGGAGGATTTTAAAAGGTTAGTAAAGTATTAAGCTAAAAGGGATTTAAAATATGTATTAGGTAATAAGCAAATCCATAGTGATAGAAAGTAGATTAGTGGTTGTCAGGGACTAGGGGAGGGGCAATGGCGAATGCCTTAATGGGTACAGATTTCTTTTGGAGGTGATGAAAATGTTCTGATAACAAAGTTCAACTCTTGTTTTTCCTAATACTCCTAGGGCCCTAGAACCTGTTCTTATTCTGAAGAAATCCTAAACTTCCATCATCAATCCTAAATAGGTTATGTTACACCATCCTTGTGGGGTTGTGAGAGGTAAGCAGGAAAGAATTGTTCTGAGGAACAAAGAGCCAAAAATAATCCTGAGCTGAAATGGCTGCCTCACCACCCCCACGTATGGTTCATTCTAGTCACACAGATGATCATAGTTCATCCTGAATCTGTAAAGATTCAAGAATTTAAACTTATTCCCTCAAAGGGAATTGCAAAAATCCAACACAATCTTGAGTAAACAATTAAGGTGTTTATTAATTTATGAACCAGACGCCCTAGTACAGACATAAGTAGAAAGAATAGTAATAATGGTTTGAAAATCAGAACATGCACCATGGGATTGTGTTTAGTCATAAAATTCAAGCCGTGTCTAATTTTCATGCACACCTTCTCCCCTATTTCCTATGTAAATAAAATGAAGACTTAATTTTGAAATTATTTCCCTTTGTGAAGAAAGTTGGGTTCTATAACCATCTTCTCTTTGAGCTTGTTTCAAGGCATTGTGCTTTATTTTGTTATTTAGGGAGTTGAGGTTGAGGGGATATTGCTTGTTTTCCGTGATTAACTTCCATAATTTCTTTATAACTAATAGCATTTTTGAAGTCCTAATAGATCAATTAGTGTCCTAGGCTGGACAAAGCTATTTCCTTCCCTTCTGGGAGCCTTGAATGTGAAAATGAAAATATGTGAGAAGATTGCAGTCAAAGAAAGGAGGAGGAGGAGGAGGAGGAGGTGGCAGCTTGTAGAGAGTTGGAGAGGAGATATGGGATCTAGACTTGAAAACTGGTCAAGCACATCCTTGAGATTGGGGAGCACTCTAACAATACATCAGTGGGAGAATGCATAGGCCTCAGAGTCTTAGAAGTATCAAAGAAGCCTGTTGGATTTACACTTTTATTCAAAATCAAAACCACCTCCATGTGTGTCTCCTTTTTTGACTTCTTCCTCTCTAGGGAGTTTCTGATTACCCCCATTAGGAAGTCCCTATCTAATACCTTCCTTAGCCAGCTCTGTACCATCCTTAGCTGGTCCCCTTGGGATGGCCATACAAAGCCAAGCAACTTTGCTCTGTCCCTCCTTTGTATAGTCATGTCATTACCATATGGGTAGAGGTTTGATGGCCTTTGTACTTACTGTTTCTTCTGCAAGGAAATGCTCATCTTTGATGTGCACAGGGCTCCCTCCCTGTCACAGGTTGGGTTCCCTAGGAAGCCCACTCTGAAACAGGCTTCTGACCATTAGATATGAATATTTATTGGGGGTATTCTTAGAATCAGCTGTGAAAAGAAGGGAAAGGAAGGGAGGTAGGGTTAGCAGCCTCAGCTAGCCCTAGGAGGGAGACTCCAAAACATAAATCTCCCACCAGGTAGGTCCTGTTTGGGCTTTTTTATCCCCACCTTGATGAGTCATTGGACATGGGCCACCTTCAGGAAGGACACGACCTTGAGAGAGACTCCTGGCACCAGAGGTTCCCCTGAACATTCCGAGGCTGAAGGTTGTCTTTTGACAGCTCTCCAGCACCTGGGGCAGAAAGTCCTTCCTTGACGGGGGACCTGGGTGGCACACGTCTGCATCCCTCACTTCACGCAGACTCTTCATAAAGGTTACCTCCTCAGAGATGCCCTTCTGACCGTCCTTTAAACTACTCCCATTCCTAGCCCCTAGACACAGAGATCAGGGTGTCAGCAGGGTTGGTTTCCCCTGAGGCCTCTCTCCTGGGGGTGTATACGCTCGTCTTCTCCCTGTCCTCACATGCTCTTCTGATCTATCTGTGTCCAAATTTCCTCTTCTTATAAGGACACCAGTCATACTGGATGAGGGTCTACCCTAATGACCTCATTTTAACTTAATTACCTCTTTAAAGACTTTATCTCCAAATGCAGTCACATTCTGAGGTACTAGAGGTAGGGCTTCAAAATTTTAAATATGAATTTGGCAGGGGGATTGGCACACAATTCAGCCCATAACACACAACAGACTAGGTTTCAAGGTTAGCCAAAAGGATGTTAAAATTAATTTATGTACCATAAGATCACCCTAAAATAATAAGCATCAGCTCACACAGAAAATTCCAGAAGGTTGCCCAGATGTGAAAGTAATTGAGGGCATGTAAATAGAGAGGTTTACAGGAGTGCTTTCAATCTTTTGGCAAGTGGACAGGCTTGGTCTAGCTTCACATTGGCACTGCAAACCTGCATTCTATACCAAGGCACATACTAAAAGACGATTTACTTTCCAAGACATTGTATTGAAGAATGACTTGGCCCCAAGGTGAATAACTTCTGGACCAGTTGTGTCAGTAATACTGTAATAAAGACCAAACATGACTCCATACTGGATCTATTCCTTTAGCTCTAACCTTTGTGCTCTGTTGCCTGTGCTTAGTCATGCTGGCTCTGGATCTTTTGCAAAAGAATGTTGTCTATAGTGTGAAATATACAGGATAGCCTATTCTCAAGGCTCTGATCTTTAAAAGTATACCACTTTTCCATTCATACAGAGATTAAAAGTTGCAGAACAGAGAATAGTATTTGTCCTGTTGGAGGTTTACAGGAACATTGTGACCAGACCTATGTGGACAGATGTAAGAGCAAAGGATTCCAACACCAAGTTTGTGACAACCATCCCACCTCCTCCCCTTTTAATATAAAAGAAGCCTGAATTCTAACTCGGGGAAATGGTTCTTTAGGACACAAGTCCACCCTCTTCTCGGTCTGCTGGCTTTCCAAATAAAGTCACTATTCCCTGTCCCAATACCTCGTCTCTTAATGTATTGTCCTGTTGTGTGGCAGGCAGTATGAGTCAGGTGAATGGATAACGAAGATATGGTGTACATATATATATATATATGTATATGTATATGTATATGTATATATATGTCCTTACAAAGGAAGTCCTGAGGTGGTTTCAGTATTTTAGAACTGAAGTAGGGGTAAATTGCTGAGTTAATGTATCAGAACGTAGACACCCTCTTTTCCCCTAACAGCATCCCCAATCAAACCTTCAGGATTTGAAGGAAATTGTGAGTTTCATCCACTTTTTCTTTTTCACCAAAAAAGACATTCTTGTCTTTAAAAATCTTGTTTCTTAAACTGTGACCCTTCCCAGCGAAATCAGAATCACCTGGGGTCTTATTAGCAGGCAGCATTGCTCCCCCAGACCCACTAAATGTGATTCCCTGGGGATGGGACCCAGTCATCTGCTTTGGTAACAGGCTCTCTAGGTGATTCTTATATTCAATAAAAGTTGAACATTGTTTTTAAAAGCTGATGAGGGTCTCATATACAAAATATTTACTTTGGTGGATAGATTTTTTTTTTAAAACTGCTCCTTAAGATAGCAGGAAGAGAAATATTAACAATAATAATAATTTTGTTTTGAACATAGTTGTACATAGTTAACTCAAAGGCGTGAATGAATCCTTACTAAAGTCTATCACATGACTAAGGGCTCTCCCAGCATAGGTAAGAGTGGGAATGGACCTTGCAGGTAAGGTACTCTGGTCAGTGAAGGTCCCACCTGTCAAGCAGCCAAGTAAGTCCTGCTGGGTCAGCTTGCTGGACTCCTGTGTATGCAGCCAGTAAGGAGACGATGAGCCCACCTGAATCTGTACAGTTTGTGACACTTGGCAGAGCAGACGGCATGAGCTTCATCTTCACATTCGTTTCTCTTTCCCCCCAAGTTTCATGCCCAGTGTCCAGGCCAGGTAGACACTGCACGCACAGTTATGACAGTTGTGTCATAGCAAGGAAGCTCACACTTAGAAAAAAAACCCAATCTATTAAAGGAGCTGTTAGTAAACCTGTCCATCCACCCCTACAGAGAGAGGACAATATCTTTATTATTCTGATCAGGAAACAAATCTATCTTCTGACTCAGAGAGAGGTATTATTTTTATCATCCTGGACTATCTCCAAGGATAGAAGGAAACTAGCTTCATTATCCTGGAGAATAAACAAACCTTCTCCCTGCCTGGAGAAGATCTGCAAATCTCCTTGAACAAAACTATCAATGCTTTTTGCTCAGAAGACATCCAGATATGCCAGGATTATCTCTCAGCACTACCTTTTAATATGTTTTGCTTTGGTGACTCAGAAGTTAGCCTGGGTGTTAGGACAACTCAGGCTTGTCTTCTTGCATTGACTCCAGAAGGTAAATCTTTCTATTTAATACTTTGTATAATCATGAACTCAGGCTTCAGACTTTTTAAGTAATGCATCCTGTACCTCAAGCAGAATCTTGCATGTAGCCTCAATGTATACAAAAAGATGAAAGCAGAGGAGATGAGGTGAAGCTGTCATGAGCTGGGACTTCTCCTCAGCCCCTTTCCCTTTATCTCCCTGCATTGTATTCTGGATCAACTTGGCCTCTGAGCAACCTCAAAAGCTCATATCCCTCAAAATACAGTTGAAAACCATCACTGTACTAAAAGATTGATTGCTGTTTTATAATTGCTAGCCCTCTCAGCAGGTTGGTGGGTTATCGTGCAGTGAGAAAAGGGGTTAGGGTATGAGTAAGTAACAAACAGTTCTTCCCGGCAGCAGTGGAGGGGAAAGCTGGTGGTTTTAGTCACTAAGTCATGGAGGAAAATAGTTTAGTTGCTGTTACAGGAAACATGTCCAAGTGTGTCCGTAAAGGATAGTGGTCATCTCTGTACCCTTTTACTTACTTATTTGTGCATTTATTTTTTTCAGCAAGAATATCATATCGATATTGATGACCTACTAAATACCAGACATAGTGTTAGTGTACAAAAGTGAATAAGACATGATGCCACTAAAAGGAGGGATAAATAGAAGCAAGTATTACATCAGTAAAAGCTAAATTTTTACAATGACAACATTACATACATGTGCCGTACAAGAGTATGATGTGTTTCTATGACATCTTCTGTTAGTTGACTCTTTCTGCCTGAGACAGTCATCAGAATATGTGCAGCAATTCCTTGTGTTGGAGAAGATGGAAAGCCTTGAGGGACACTTTTTATTTTATTTTATTTATTTATTTATTTGTTTGTTTGTTTGTTTGTTTGTTTGTTTGTTTGTTTTTGGCTGTGAAACGAGGCACGTAGGATCTTAGTTCCCAGATCAGGGATTGAACCTGTGCCACCTTTAGTGGAAGTGCAGAGTCTTAACCAATGGACCACCAGGGAAGTCCCAGAGGGACACTTTTTAAAATCTACTTGCTTTCTCACTCTGAGGCTCAGCTGGCCACAGGCCAGGGGCTGAGGTTCCTTTCTTCCAAGCCAGTGATTCTGGTTCTTGGATAAGGTGTTGAGGAACACTAAGAGCAGTGGGGACTGTGACCTCGGGACTTTATCTGCAGGAAGAAAACAGTCCAAATATGAGAGTGATTCGCGTGGGTACCCGCAAGAGCCAGCTGGCCCGCATACAGATGGACAGTGTGGTGGCAATGCTGAAAGCCTTATACCCATGCCTGCAGTTTGAAATCATTGCTGTGTCCACCACAGGGGACAAGATTCTTGATACAGCTCTCTCTAAGCTTGGAGAGTTACCAAGGAGCTGGAACACGCACTGGAGAGGAATGAAGTGGACCTGGTCGTTCACTCCCTGAAGGACCTGCCCACGGTGCTTCCTCCTGGCTGCACCATTGGAGCCATTTGCAAGCAGGACAGCCCCTCTGATGCTGTTGTCTTTCACCCAAATTTTGTTGGGCAGACCCTAGAAACCTTGCCAGGGAAGAGCGTGGTGGGAACTAGCTCCCTGCAGAGAGCAGCCCCAGCTGCAGAGAAAGTTCCCACATCTGGAGTTCAAGAGTATTCGGGGAAACCTCAACACATGGCCTTGGAAGTTGGATGAGCTGCAGGAGTTCAGTGCCATCATCCTGGCTGCAGCTGTCCTGCAGTGCATGGGCTGGCAGAGCCAGGTGGGATAGATCCTGCACCCTGAGGAGTGCAGGTTGGGGGTTCTAGGAGTGGAAGTTCAAGCCAAGGACCAGGACATCTTGGATCTGGTGGGTGTGTTGCATGATCCTGAGACTCTGCTTCACTGCATTGCTGAACAGGCCTTCCTGAGGCACCTGGAAGGAGGCTGCAGTGTGCCAGTGGCAAAGCATACAGCTATGAAGGATGGGCAACTCTACCTGACTGGAGGAGTCTGGAGTCTGAATGGCACAGGTAACATGCAAGAGACCATGCAGGCCACCATCCATGTCCCTGCCCAGCATGAAGATGGCCTTGAGGATGATCCACAGCTGGTGGGCATCACTGCCCGGAACATTCCACAACAAGCCCAGCTGGCTGCTGAGAGCCTGGGCATCAGCCTGGCCACCTTGTTGCTGAACAAAGGAGCCAAGAACATCTTGGATGTTGCACGGCAGCTCAATGATGCCCACTAACTGGTCTGTGAGGCACAGGTGCCTGGGTTGCTGGTGCCCAGTGCCTACATCCCAACCCTCAGTGCCCCATTCCCATTGCTACCTGGGGGGTGATTACCCAGGGGATTGAACTGCAGGGGCAGAGACTTCCAGAGACTTGTCTCACCTTGGGTCCTTGGTGATGGCTTGTCTCCTCAGTAGGTGGGGGCTTAGTCTCTAGAGAAAAATATCTAACAAGCCACAGCCTTTGAATGTAACCAACTCTACTAATAAACCAGATCTGAAGGTGAAAAAAAAAAGTCTACTTTCTTTGAAGGCACTGAATCTTATAAACTCTAAATATTTTCATAATTCTTAAATTTTTGTGACCAACTAACCAAATTGTGCATCAGAAAGGCTTTTTTCCTATAAATAACATCCAGCTGCTTTTCTAACAGGACAATCACAAACAACCTAAGCAGAGAATAATTTCTCCTTAGGGAAGGGCCTAGAAGCTTAAAATTGATAATATATACCTTTTATCAAAAATGACGATGATCTCTACTAAATGTTCTAGTTATATTAAATCATTTAGTTTAATTCTCATAATTACTTAATGAGTTAAGTACTGTCTTACTTTTGAAGTGAGAAAAGGGAGAGTCAGGGCTGCTAGGTGATTGCCCAACATGCTACAGGAAGTACCGGCAGGTCTGTCCACTCCCGTTCCCGGGTTCCTCAGAGCCCTGTGCTGTGCTTGAAGAGCAGGAAGCCACTGCCAGCTCCTCTGTACCCAAGTCATCCTTTTAGCTTTCATCATAAAGGGAAATTCATGTCTTTCATCTTCTCTGACCAGTAAGCTCCCTACATCTTTCCTTCCTCAATAATGTCTAATGAAATATGAGAATATATGTAACCTGGGGTATGAATTTCCCTTTTGAGTATTCAGAAAGACTCTTCTGCAGTAAAGAAAGAAAATAAATTGGTAGAAGAAATTCAAAGAGTGTTAAATCTTGACAAAAGTTTGAATAGGTAAAATAATTTTTATCTTTATGTTGATGACAAGAAACTTTGGACGAAATCACTTGAAGATGAATTTTCTCTTTCAATTTTGAATTGAAAGAAGATAGCAAATAAATGTACCATATACAAGAGTGGGTAAAATTATATTTATCTTTTTGCTAAGAATCATTAAAGTAACACTGATATATACTACTAAACAAAAATGTACATCTTTGGATCATTTTTAAAATATAACAAACTCGGGAATAGAAATAGGTTACAAAATCAATTCATAGACTAGTTTAACCTAAACGAATACTCTTGCTCTACAAAATTTTTCATATAATGTATTCACTAATTACATTCTGTTGAAGATATAAGAGCTTTATTTGACATTTATACAATTTAAGGTTCTGCTATGTCTAAATAGCTAGGAATGACTTCTCTTTAATTCAAAAACTAAATTAAGTCTATATTTTACTTTTAAAATATAAAAATAATCAAGAAAATGCTATCTGTCCTACAGTTCCTTTTGTTATTAGACTAGCCACTGGGTTTTACTTCAGCAAAACACCATGAACTGACGCCTTATTGAGTGTACTGTTACATAGGAAGAGCAAATACTCCAGCACATGTGCAAAAGATTCCACCAAATGTAAAATATTTGGTTTCAAGTCTTTACCCAGCTGCCTGGGGACACCAGTTCACTAATGGCTGAAGAGCGTCTGCCTCCGTCTCGCTTCCAGGTAGACAGCAATCATACCTCCTTCCCATCTGCTTTCACTGGTAACCTATGTAAGGTTGAGAGTGGGTGAGCGATTACAGGAAAGTTAAGAAAGATGGGCAGTTCTAAATAAGAACGTATGATTCCTACCTCTGTAAGCAAATGGACCATTTCTTAGGTTGCTGGCAGATGTTGAGGTAAGGTAGACGACTTAACAGTCAAGCTGAAGATATAGGGAAAGAAAATCCTTCCTTCCAGTCATTGAGCCTAACATTTAACCACACCCCAACCAGAGTTAGTAACTGTCACATGACAGAGGGGACTGTCCCCTTCTCTGACAGGAACTGCTAAAGAAGTGCCCCTGGCTGGGAACTAAGAGTCCTCCAAGACCATGGGCCTGCTGGATCCACTTCAGGGTTGGCACTGCTAGCAGTTTTCACCTAAGCTGAGAGGCACTAGGTCTTCTCTTTTTAACACATCCTAAAATAGCAAGAACTTCCTGGGCATGGCACAAGGATGCCTTCCTAATTGTGACAGTTATGTTTCTAATGAATTGCCTCTAATCTGAATTTCTGCAAGTGTCAATGCAAGTGTGGACTATTCACTATAGATTCATATAGATTTGTATGTTTTACTGCCATTCTATTTCAACTCCAAATTAGTGTCTAATGATTTAGCATCATTTCACTCTTTTTCCTCCTTCTGCCTCAGCTTCCTTCCATAACCAAATATGTTTAAACTTCCTAAGATATCTAGTAAATGGGATCATGTGCATAATTTGCCCAAAGCAGGAGACACCTACTTCTGTATTGAGTATAGAGGCTAGTGATTTCAAAGTGATCTCAATAAGTGTGCTGCCAGCCAGTCCCTCCTTCCAAGCAGCTGTAATTTGAGCGTATGCTATATTTAATTTATTAGCCTAGGACAAGTTAATTGCATAGGTTCCACAAAACAGAACATGTTGTTTATAGTAACTACATGTTAATACCTTTGAACACAACAGTAGTTACACAGTGACTTTGCACCTCGACCATCACGTGATTAACTGGTGTTTGGTGTTTTAAGCTGTGTGTGAGGTCAGCATCGAGGCAGACAGGGTTTATGCATAAACGGACACCTTAGTATCCTTACTCTGTTCCCACGAACTTTGCTTCTTGTTTAATTCTAGTGGGTTTGCACACAGCTCGCTGGGGTAGGAGGGCTGCTGCCCCAGCAGCCTTGACGCTTAAGACCAGCACACAGAGGCAGCAAACCTTTTTGGGGCACAGGACACCATGTACTCAAGGAAGACAATATCAGCGTTTGCCCAGTACATACACATCTATAAAAACTTCAGTAAACACACAGGTGTAATGGCTTTAGTCTTATGTCTAAACAGAACTTTAAAATCACACTTCAGCCTGAGTACTTCTGAGAAATGATTACACTTTTCAAGATGTTGGAAGGTATGTGGCTTTCAGGATTCTATCTCTTAAAGACAAGAAAGAAGAGTCGTTTTTGCCCGAAGTGCTGACTTGGCTTTGAACATCACGTTTTACAGACTATTCTGCTCTGGGTTATGTTTACAGCAGTGAACGCCTTGGTGCTTTTAATTAACAGTCCTCCATTGTCTAATTAATGGTCTCCTCTTTCCTCCCCAAAACCCTTCGTTAGCCCCTCCAGTTTTGATGAGAAAATATACCAAATATACCATTATTTTTCCCTGAATATCCTGTTTTGCTTAGTTACTTCAACAGAAATAACTCTTAGGAGAGTGAGGCCACAAAAGGGGAAGTAAAGAAAATGCAGAGGTGTAGAAAGCAGTCATTTCACAAAGCACAGATTTCATACCCAAGTTTAATAAAATGAAATCAGCAGCCTGACTCAGCTTATAGACTATAAAGCCCCCCTTCCCCCCACTTTTCCTCCCAACTCTTCAGGTTAGATGGGAGAAATGTTCCTTAGATTTCAACCCTGGTGGTTTGGGGTTGGCACCTCTATAGGACTCTCCAGGTTTCTAGTTTAATAACTTCGTTTCTGGCATTTAAGCCAGGTGTGGAAGCATTCAGGCCATCGCCCGCGACCCTGAGGCCCTGTGTGCAGAGGACGTCAGGTCGAGGCCAAGGCCGCTTTGGCCTGGCCTGCACAATGACAAGGGCCCCTCAGCCATCCCTCCTGTCCTCTGTGTCCTGTAAAGCAAAATCAGGAGCCACTGGCTTGACTTGCCTGAGCCCAGGAAGGATCACTCCTGATTCAGGTATCAGCTCTGTGACGATTCGTTTTCAAGCGGCTCCTGGGAATGATTTCAGAAGTTCTGTAAACTTTGGCTTTATAAAACCAAAATTGCTTTCAGAGGCAGATTTAATTTCCAACAATGGAAAAGGTGAGTCATTACATCTCAGCCTCCCTTGCAGCAGGGGAAGAGAAGAATCATCTCTACCATCCTTGGATTTCTATATTCACCCCAAAGCAGCAGCCTATAGCAGTTTAGCATTGCAAGTCTTATATATTCACTAAGTCTCAGTGTCAAATATGTACAGTAAGCAGAATATATGTGTATTATATAGAGATTTTTTTCCCTTAAACTAGCAAGTTTATTATGACAATAACAAAATCAAAATTAAATAAGTGACACAACGCTTTTGAAAATCTTAACAGTGTACTCCCAAGCCCACAGCTTTCAGTCGGGGCCCCTGCTCTCGGCTCTGACCGCAGCCAAGTGGCAGACCTGCCGGCGCAGCTGGTCCAGCCGGGTCACCTTCTTCTGCGAAAGGCTGTTGCCGGGGTCTTTCACTTCCAGCAGCTTGACGCGATGACTCTGGGGGCTCCACACCACCAGGTCAGGGAAGCCCACTCGGCAGTGTCGGAAGTCCATGGCAAGACGCCGGCGCACGCCACTGAGGACGGGCCCCCAGACAGGACACACGATCCTGAGCTTGTGAAGAGAAGAGAATGATCCCAGCTGACAAGAGAGGCCAGCCTGCCTTCCTGAGCCTGCCACGCGGCTGCCACCCAGGCCGTCAGGCTCTCTGCAGGGGTGGGCGTTTCTGCAGATGTCTGGCATACAGTCCATGAAGATAGACAGATAGATGATAGATAGATAGATAGATAGATAGATAGATAGATAGATAGATGATAGATAGATGCAATAGAGGAGTAAAAGATTCAAAGAAATGAGAAAAATAGTGGAACATGTCGAGAACATATGTTTCTGTGGTTCAAATTTCTGATTTTAATTATAGATCCACATTTGAAGTTACTTGAGAATTGGCATGCCTCCAATCACTGAAAAGCCCATCAACCAATTTCTAAAGAGAAATAGCATTTGAAAATGTTTAAATCATTCTACTCTCCTTCAAAAGAAAATGTGTTAGAGCCAAAAACTTTTACCTTGCTCTGCTCTCTTTACAAATTCTATAGAGTCTGATAAGTTTGTTTATTCATTTAGAGTCTGGTAATAAATATTTAACATTCCACTAAATTAGATAATATCAGTAGAAGAATTTTCTGAAACAAGATATTTACTGGGAGGACATTGGCTACTGGTTTCAATATGAATAATTCTTTTATTTGTAAGTTTTCAAGTCTTGTGTTAGTAAATATTAAAGTATCATACATTGTAAGCTTTTGAGGGAGAGCATGGAGTTTTCATTGTCTATAACTTACATAATAAAATTAATTCAAAAAAATAAAAATAAATAAAACTAATTCATTTTCTACAATTTACAAAGCACTGTACTAGACACTTTGAGAATTATACAGATTTTTCACTTAACACAAGCTCTATAAAAAGCAATTATGCTTATAGCTTATGTTTATTGATCACTTACAAGTGCCAGGCTTTGCATTAAGCATTTACATGGATTATATCATTCAGTCTTCACATTAACTGAAAAAAGTGTTATTTTATCCCCATTTTATAGAGAGGAAATGAGCCTCAAAGAAGCTGAGCAACTTTCCCAGCATCTCATGTTTAGCAAGTAGCAGAGCAGAGATGCTTCTGTTCCCAGAGCCTAGGTACTAACAGCCCCACCTCAGATCTGCTCCCCACTTCTCAAAGGTATTTCAATCTAATGAGAGGATGAAATTCAGGATCAAAGGGAAAATCAAATAAATACTGCCTAAGCCTGAAAACATGCATGTCAAATTTTAAAGCAGTAAAGAATTACATGCATGTTTGCTAAGTGGGAAACTCACAGGTAATAATTTGTGACTCCTCTTGTATTAGTTTATATGGTTATTTAATCCATACTGTTGTGTAGCATTTTGCACGTATACGAATCGTTTCCTCAACTGGATCCTGACCTTACCAACTGCAGACTGTGTTTTCTATTGTAGGAATCTGCCATAGCTACTAGTGCAACGACACATGCATAGTAAATGATTTATAAACATTTGTGGAGTGAATGAATGAAGGAATTACAGGCAATTAAGACAATTTTGTATATGGCTGTGTGGAGTGGCTCTACTCAAGGGAATGGCAATAGCTTACATGAGAGAGCAAAGAGGTAGATAAGATAAATGAGAAAGAAGGGATAGAGCAGGGAAATGGGCTATAAAGGAAGCAACATTTATGGAGTACTTACTATTTGAAGGGCTTTACCGGCAGTGAACCACTCGTCACAACAATCCTATGAGGTAGTACTATTATTATCTCCACTTCAGAGATGAAACATAGAGAGATAAATAATTTAACATCAGCCAGGCGGGAAGTCGCTGTGTCAAGAACTCATGCAGTTTTGTTCTGCCCTTGACCACAGAGAGGGTCCAAGGGTGCTTTGAGCATCCAAGTGGCCTGCTAAGAGTAAAGGAGAACAATCAAAGGTTATAACAAAAGTTCTTGCTTGGAACGTCAGAAAGTTATCTCACCGCACAGATGTGGAGAATGGACTTGAGGACAACGGGAGAGGGAAGGGTAAGCTGGGACAAAGTGAGAGAGTGGCATGGACGTATATACACTACCAAATGTGAAATAGATAGCTAGTGGGATGCAGCCGCATAACTCAGGGAGATCAGCTTGGTGCTTTGTGACTGCCTAGAGGGGTGGGATAGGGAGGGTGGGAGGGAGACGCAAGAGGGAGGAGACATGGGGATATATGTATATGTATAGCTGATTCACTTTGTTCTAAAGCAGAAATTAACACACCATTGTAAAGCAATTATGCTCCAATAAAGATGTTTAAAAAAATAAAATAAAATAAAATGGGAGCAATAATATGCATTTTGTAAAGAAGTAAAAATAAAGGAAACCCAGTCAGAGCAGCCTTCTCGACCTGGCAGCACAAGCTAAAGCTCCCCCTACTCATTTGGTCTTTATCTCATTCTCTATTGTCTGTGTCAACAGAGCACCCACCCCTGTGGCTTATCTCTACATTTTGTTTATTTTCTATTTGCTCTCTCTGGAATAAAAGTTCTATGAAAGCAGGGTCTGGGGTCAGTCTTGTTCTCTGATCTTTACCCACACAATACCTGGCGAGCAGTACGCACTCAATCGAGGTTTGTTGCAGAAATGAGAGAAACCCAAATCCCCATTCCATCAATAACAGTGGAATGTTGGTTGAAAAAGCACAGGACTGTGGATCAAGTATTCTTGTGGTTCCCACCACTCCCACTGTTCTGGCTATGAGATAACTGCTCGTTTACAAGAGTTAAGGGGGCAGCAAATGAAAGAAAACAGGAATTAATCAGGGAACTTTACAGGAAACTCTTCCTGACAGAGAAAAGTGGTTGTTACACTGGTAAGATCGTAGGGCAGCCAGATGTAGAAAGCAAACCGTATAACAGCAGTATACCAAACGGTCATTTTGTACTTACCCGAGTTTACACTGAGTTTACAGTGATAAATGTATTAGTTTATTGTCTGTCCCTACTGAAAATACATACTTTAAGAAAAAAAGCACATTAAATATAACATCTTTAGAGTTTCTTTCCCACATCCCATATTCTTTTAAGAAGTTTCTTTTTAAAGTGAAAAAGTCAAGTGCATTGCTTTGTCCACACATTGTTTCTGGGATCTTTCCTGCCACATCCAAAGGTAAATCAGTTCTATTAGTTTACTTGATTAGTTAGCAATCTGTCCGCAACCTGTATATGACCCATGATGCACAGAATTTTCATTTAAACATCTGAATCATAATAACTTTCACATCGATCTATGGGCTTGTGTTTGGTCTCCTGTTGGAAGAGAACCTTGGGAATTTGTATAAAAGCTGAACAGAGTGCAAGAAAAAGTAGAGTTCTCCCAGGTCCCCCACTGACCGGCTGTAGTACCGCAGACAAGAAACGTGGTGCTGGAGTCTGTAAAATGGGGAGAAGAACTCCTAATTTACAGAGTTGTGAGAATTAAATAAACATGTCTGGCAAATAGTAATAGCTCGATATTTAGCTATCTTATCATATAGCGTTAGATTCCTGAAAAGCTGTCCAGCTTTTATGCATGGGGCTTTAAGGGCCTTTCAATCCCTCCTGTTCCTTCCAGTGGATTCAGGGGTTATAGAGAAACAACCCTCTCTTTTCATGGCATTTGAGCAAAACATATTTCTCTCCTGCTTTCAGGTGCATCAAAAATCTTCATAATTGCTGAAATTTCCTGTTCAGCACTCCAGTTACGGGTTTCTCTCTGTACACCACTTATGAGACATCTGGTCATGGCTCTGTGTTGTTCAAAGGCCACCCCTGTGAGGACACCTTTAGGGTCTGTGCAACCTGACCAATCTAATCCCTCTTCCCTGTGTCCAAGAAATGGACAGGGTAAGACGGAGGGCTGGATTTGGAATTAGCAACAAGGTGGGATTTTGTTATGCCCAATTTACATTAAGTCCTAGGGATGGAAACTGGATGCCAGAGACTCATGCAGCCAGATAGACAAGTTCTCTGCCTTCTGAGGTCCTTATTTACAAATCTAGATAAGATAATTTAAGCTTCCATATAAGTATAATTCCATACTTTTGTGAGGGTGCCCTTCTCCAAGTCTTTGGCTGTTTATCTCTACTTGTCTTGGCATGTTTCTCAATCCACACCACTGTGCTGGTTGTCACTCATCCCCTGCTCCAGGTCACTGCAGGTCACTTGAATCAGCCAGCATGGCCCACCCAAATTTTCCTGGTATGCGCTAACAGAGATCCCTCCCTAGACACAGAAAGCAAAGCTAAAACCAAGCTGACCAAGGTGTAGCATTTAACAAAACGTACTGAAGACTTGGTGATGTGGAGAGGGAAGGAGAATGTAATCCTACACAGAAACCATCTCTGATCCAAAGGAGACAGTTGTCAAGGGCATGGGCTTGAGAAATGGACAGACGGGGTGAAAGAGTGAGCTTGACAGGTTATTTAAAATCTTGGTGTTTCATCTAGAAACAATAAATGCTGGAGAGGGTGTGGAGAAAAGGGAACACTCTTGCACTGCTGGTGGGAATGTGAATTGGTACAGCCACTATGGAGAACAGTATGGAGGTTTCTTAAAAAACTACAAATAGAACTACCATACGACCCAGCAATCCCACTACTGGACATATACCCTGAGAAAACCATAATTCAAAAAGAGTCATGTACCAAAATGTTCATTGCAGCTCTATTTACAATAGCCAGGAGATGGAAACAGCCTAAGTGTCCATCATCGGATGAATGGATAAAGAAGATGTGGCACATATATACAATGGAATATTACTCAGCCATAAAAAGAAATGAAATTGAGCTATTAGTAATGAGGTGGATGGACATAGAGTCTGTCAGACAGAGTGAAGGAAGGCAGAAAGAGAAAAACAAATGCCGTATGCTAACACATATATATGGAATCTAAGAAAAAAAAAAGGTCATGAAGAATCTGTGGGTAAGACAGGAATAAAGACACAGACCTACTAGAGAATGGACTTGAGGATATGGGGAGGGGGAAGGGTAAGCTGGGACAAAGTGAGAGAGAGGCATGGACATATATACAGTACCAAATGTAAGGTAGATAGCTAGTGGGAAGCAGCCGCATAGCACAGGGAGATCAGCTCAGTGCTTTGTGACCACCTAGAGGGGTGGGGTAGGGAGGGTGGGAGGGAGATGCAAGAAGGAGGGGATATGGGAACATATGTATATGTATAACTGATTCACTTTGCTGTAAAGCAGAAACGAACACACCTTTGTAAAGCAATTATACTCCAATAAAGATGTAAAAAAAAAAAATCTTGGTGTTTCAGAGGGCAGCCACCCCACAAACGTATCCTGAATAAATGAGTCGCCGTGTTACCTAGACTTCTGCGCGATGCCTAGCGAGCACCCAATAACTGTGCGCTGTCATTACTGTTGTTGTCATTGTCATTTCTGCCTGTGTCTCTTTAGTGCTCAGCCGGCCATCACACTCTAGGGATTAACCCACCTCCTACAATATCATTCTCATTACTCGTCCATCCCCCACGTCTAAATCTCCAGTTTTTCTGGGATTCAGAAATTGGTGAAAAATCGTTCTTGTCCTTCGGTAAATTCATCTGCCATCTACCTAAAAGAAAGACAACTTCATTATTATGTAGCTCAGTTAAGTTTCTTATTAACTGTATCCCCCCAATGATGGAATAGTGTTTTTATTTTGCTCTGTAAACCACAAATTCCATTAAAGTGCTTTCTCCCCAGAAGGGTAACATCCTTGAGGTGATAGAGGCAAAGAGAAGAGAGACAATAAAATAAATGTATAATTTATAAAATTATAAATATATTTATAATTGTATATAATATATTTATGTTATTGTTTTAATTAATATGTTAAATTAATTTTAATTGATATATATTAATATTTAATATATTGTATGTTATATTTATATTATATATATTTAAAATTATAAACACAATGAATGCAGCAAAAAATGCATAATTACTGATTAAGAAGAATACTATGGACAGTTCTCTGTGATCAAAAATAATCAGGTGGGCCACATCAGTTTATGTGGTCAGGAAAGGCCTCTTTGAAGAGGTGGCCTTTAAAGAGAGACCTCAAGAATGAGAAACAACCAGCTGGGCAAAGGGTGGAAAGACTACCACTCCATGCAGAACAACATTCCCCCTTTCTTTGTTCTAACTGTGTTTGGGGATCAGCACAGATACTTTTATGCAGGGAATGTCAGTTCCTCTGGAACCTCTCTCCGGCAACACAAGAGATGAGTAACAGTTGATGTTAACCAATCATGGCAATGCTGGTCCCCTTCACCAGTGATTGGTTTTGAGGTAGGTGTGAGGCTATATTCTGGCAGGGAAGAACATAAGCAGATTTTGAGACTGTGATGCAATAAGCATGCAATGTATGGCTATGTATGGCTGAATAGAAAAATACAAAAGGATGCATCCTTGATGAACTTATTGTGTCATTGGACAGCCTTGAAATCTGCTGCCAGACTTCACCTAATATGAGATAAATAAAATGCTATTTGTTTTAGTAACTGTTAGATTTTTTTCCATTATTTGCATCTGAAAACATTCCTATTACAGCAAAATAGTGGCATAATCATATTTTTAAGAAGATCATTCTTAAGGGGGATCCTCTGTTTTGGGATCTTTTAAGAAGATTCCAGTGCTATATGGAAAATTGGATCACTAACTAAACATTACTGTAAATTTTCTGTGGTGAGTACAATTTAGGTCACAAATTTGTAATCACACGGACTTATCAGATGCAAAGGGAGACATCACCATAGAATGAGAGGAAAGACTTCAGAAACCTCTCGCTTTAGATGGAGGTTACCTGTTGGATAAGTGCTAGCTCTTCTGAGAAAAAGCAGAGTTAAGTCATTGTAATTGTCACATCAGACTTCATTCCGTCTTTTCTTTATGCCAGCTGGTTACTGTTAGGGAAATAATTCTCAAAGTCTTTCTGTAGTAAAGTTTATGATATTTCATATTCTATGACTCATTCTTTGCTGTTTTACATAATTTTTGTGAGAATGCAACTCAGATATGGGATACAAATAAGCCTTCATTTCCACAGCCAAAAAAAAAATTGCTTAAAAAAAAGAAAGGTAATAATATTGTCTCTTGATAAAGAGGATGAAGTCCTTTAGGATAATGATACAGATGGAATGTGACAAGCAATCAGGGCTTCACATTTTTTTAGATATATCAAGACCTTCTTCCCACACAAAAGTCATCAATGTTGCTGAAACTTCAAATGGAAAAATAAATAAATCCTGAACTTTGGATCCAATTAAATCCCATCTGACTAAACTCACTACAGAATGCTCACTTCTGGGAGGATTTGAGTCAAATCAAGTTCCACAGCCCTGAAATTTTATGCCTCTCTACTTAATACAGACCTAGCCAGAAATTTTCCATAGGATTTAAATAGTGAGGAACAAGTAGTAATGAGGAAATCATACTAGCTAGAATAAGACCTATGCTCCAAACTGCCAATGGCAATCAATGAATTAATCAATCTATGTCAGATATTTTCAAAAATCAACTGTCATCTATTTCATATTTTTGTCATGAAATAATTATGAAAAATATATTTTGTGTTTTTTAGTTCAATATTACATATTTTTCCAGTCTTCTTTTCCCCCAATAAAATTGTTGAATTTACCATTAATAAATGTTTTCTGCAGGCTTTTAAAAAATCATTTTTTAAATAATTAAGTAAGGCATTACTTCTGGTATGGTCATACCACTTGTCTTATAGCAATAAAGTCAACTTCTTTTAACCTGCCTAATTGGTAAGGTACAACTTCTGAATGAGTCAGACTTCTATAAGTGCTAACAACAGAAATAGGCTGTGGTTAATTTATACAAAGGAAACTTACTGAAAGATATCGGACCTCATTATCTGGCAGTAAGTCTAGAGAACCAGACTTGGAAATGTGCAAAGACAAGGTCTCCCTGGTGGTCCCAGACCTGGGGAGACGGGCATAGTGTCATGGTGGCAAAGATCCAAACGCCACCCCTGGGTTAGATGAATTCTTACCATTTCTTCTGTCTTTAATCTTTGACCCAAGACTTAGTTTCAATCACACACTCAAGCTTCAGTTAAGAAAGTGTAAGGGACCCTGGAGTACAAGCCCACCAGGCTGAATCAAAAAACAATTAATAACAATAACAATAATACAATTATTATTCCTCTAAAAGAAATGTGTTGTCAAGAAGGGGTAATGAATTCTGGGCAGTCGCAAATTGCTGATGCCCGATACACCGTCCCTAACCACTTTTTGTTAATTACTTTACCTATTTTCAATTCATGGTTCAATGAAAATAATTCTTTACAGCCATTCTGAAAACGCAGGAAGCTCCTTGTCATCTGCTTGATAACTTCAGTCACTGAACCACAGGAAGGGCTAAGTGGATTTTATTCAAGGTGGTGTTCAGAGTGGTGGAGTTCAGGGTTTTCTCCCCATTTCTGAGTGGCGATTCAATCTGCTGATTTGATGAGAAAGTGGCTTGTCACACATTACGTTGAGTCGTAGGGGATGGTATGGATGGCGTCACCTAAAATGATGAGATCAGCTGTGCTTCACTTCCCTTCGACACCAGCTGGAAGGTCCCCTCCGCAGACACGGCTTCCTTCTCTTCCTCTGTCCTGTATTCCCCAGAATGCCCAGTTCACCTCACATGTTGACTCTCCCTGTTGCTTCCTTGTTCCTGTTGGTGACTTGCTTTTTTTTACCTTGTGAATATCTGACCCCCCGCACGCCCCGCCACGAAGCATTATAAAGTGAGGCCAAGGAATGATGTTACTATGCTTTTTCCTTTCTCTTTAGCAAGGAAATCCTCCTGTTCTTTATTTTTACTGGGCACAGGGTGTCTCAGAATTCCTTAGATAGGAGAGGTGTCAAGTGCTAAACTAAGGAGGACAGTTACCAGCTGTTTAACAACTCAGACTCATCAAGGAGCAAAGTGGGAGAAATACTTCAAGAAGCACTTATATTCTTCACTTAGGTTTTGACAGAGTTAACAGCAGTATTGAGAAATAGTCAAATACAGCCTGTTGGGTAGTTTTCAGAAAAAGATTAACATTTTGATTACACATTGGTTTTTCTCAGGGTAAGGGGAATGAGGTAGTTTCTTGTCCCCTTGCCGAGACAATTTTCTTATCCTGTCTGTTCGTAGACAGGTTTCCATCCCTGATTGCTAGCCCAGTTATTGTACAGATGGTTAAGTTAGAGGTACTTTCAGAGAAGGAGTATACTTGAAAGTCATCAGAAATAATTTGGACAAGCTTCTCTTCATATTCTTCCTCAAATAATGGAAAATGTCATAAGAGCTGTCAGTAGACATGCATCATTGCTTGGACAGAGCAATGTATAATTTGGTCTTGGAGTCTGAATGGCCCACAAGTATTTCACTGAACTTTTCAGAGAGGTTGGTTCTCCTCAAAGCTGAGTCAGAAGTTCATATCCTACTACCTTATTAATATCCCTGCAATCAAGGGAACAGAAGAATGAGGAAAGGAAGATGAGGGAGCCAGCAGAAAGATAACTTACCAAGACAATCTTCCCATTTTGCTTCTGCCAGGCCCAGGACAAAGCAGCCAGGCCATTCTCTGCCTGCCCAGAGCCCCCGAATATCCACACCCTGGCACATTTTTCCCTTTCCATACTAGGTCAGTGACCACTTGTACTACTGGTAACACTGCCTACAGGGAGAATTTGTTCAAAACTGTCCTTCCATCCCTGGGTGAGGCTATAATATGGTGGCAACCCACTTTCCCTAACATTTATATATTGTGAGAATTAATGTGTAAACTGGGCCTAAGTTTTCTCTTTTTCCATCCCTTCGTCACAGGGGACCACTCAGTCTCTGCCTCCCTCCCCCATGAGGCCCTAGGTGTGAGTTGATGGAAGGGCAGTGGTGAAACAGTGACAGGTGACATGAGAGTTTAAGATACGTGTACATGTAATTTATTCATGGCTTCTGGACATGTTCAAGCTAGGGCCCGATGTTTCATTTCTATCATAAGTCTACTGATACATACACCCAAACTTATCACTCATTGTACCTGATGATACCATGGTGGGCAGCTCTAGTTGTGCAGGTACCTGATGTTCCATGATCAGACACACAGTTACTACTCGAATGTGATAAAATATCCAGAGACAATTCTGATATGAGACCATTCCTGTCATCCCCACTTCCTGGACCCCCTAACTTGTGTTGGCTCTGTCCATTTCAAAGCTTGGTTCTTCAGTCTTTCTGCCCATGAGTACCTGAATCCTTCCACAAATTCCCTTTCTTCCATTCCTACAAAGTGAATTATGTATTTTTGAATAATATAGGTTATCACCATGACATTATTTTATTGATCTGCTAGAGAAAAACTTAAGAAACCGGGTTTTCCATTGTGCCCAAGTTACAAAGAAAGTAGCTTGGGTCTTTCAGCTCTACAGTAAAGCAAAGTAAAACACCACAACACTGTTTACATCTAATCTGATCCTAGACGTCCTTCTGTGGTTATTTCACATCCAATTCACACAACTTTTCAATGTTATGCATCTAAATAACCTAAAAGAAAATTATATATCTCACTCCAGAAATTATGCCAACTTTATATAAAAGAAAAATAAACTACAGAGATTTATGCATACCTTAACAAGGATTATATTATACTTTTTGTGTCTTCTTAAGTTAGTTTAGAACATTAAAAGTGGAAAAATATCAGTACCATTCTTAGGCTGCTTTTTCCTCAAAAACAACTTCCTAGAAATTGGTCATAGAGATAGCCAAGTGGCTGGAGGACAGAAGTGAAAGGGAGAATTTTCACTGCTTTCCCTTAAAATTTTGTATTATGTAAACAGACATCTATTTAAAAAATAAAATAAAACAAATAAACTGTCAAGAAGGAGGGTAAATAATCCAATAAGTACTTGCATGTACTGATGTATCTTTATTGGATGGAATAATAAACATCCATTAAAAATCATGTTTAGGCAACTCTAAATAATACTGTTCAGGGATGCACACTGGGTGGTAAAAATGCAAAGAAAAATAAGGAAACATTTATCATAAAGTCATTAGGGCAATACATTTTAGAAGGGAGAGAGAGGGTTATGTTGGATGTGTGTTTCTAGGGTGGCTGAGAGAGGTAGTAGCCGCAAGAGTGTTTATCTTATAATATTTCACTTTGCAGTTTTCTGTATTTGTGTTATATTTAATATATAAAATTAAAAAAAAAGAAAAATATTGTTTTTTAAGGATTTTTTAATGGTATGGGAAAATGCTCACAATATAAAATTCAATGGGAAAAAGAAAGATACACAGTTCTGTATGCAGTATGATTCCAATTATGGATATGCATGTTGGATATTTGTAGAAATAGACATTAAGATAAATATACAAATGGTAATTGTACTTTTTAGTTTTTTTGTTATTTTATGTAGTTGCCATATTTTCTTTAATGTACAATATAATAATTTGTAAGATGAAAGTTTTATTACAAACGATGAGGTGATAACCCTACTTTGTAGGGCAAATATTAGTCATTAATCCTCTTCAGGTCTTATAAACATAGGCATTTGGGCTTCCTTGGTGGCGCAGTGGTTGAGAGTCCGCCTGCCGATGCGGGGGACACGGGTTCATGCCCCGGTCCGGGAGGATCCGACATGCCGCGGAGGGACTGGGCCCGTGAGCCACGGCCGCTGAGCCTGCACATCCGGAGCCTGTGCTCCACAACGGGAGAGGCCACAACAGTGAGAGGCTCGCGTACTGCAAAAAAAAAAAAAAAACACATAGACATTTAACATGATATAATCATAAAATTTTAGATCTAGAAAAAAATCATGAAACATCTTCTCAGACACCTCTATTTTGCAGATTTAGAAACCAAGCAGTGGGTAGGTTAACTGCCTTGGCCAGGATCCAAGATTAGTTAGTCAAAAACTTAGGAGAGGGATCTGTCCCCCCTTACTCTGTACGGAGGGAGGACACAAAGCCTTGCGAGATCTCTAAAGAACATTTCACCACCTTTTCAAAACATGAATATGTGAGAATTAGAATTAAGCAACATCACCAATGAAATGTAAATTTGTAATGTAATAATAACAATAAAGCAAATGTCAAACATTAATATTGGAGAAATTTTATTTTTGAATTTTTTAAAGGAAAAAAGAAACAGCAACAACACACCTTGAACTTCTATAAGACCTGATTGAATTCACCCACCTAATATAGTAAACATAGCTTGTGACTGCAATAAAGTCCATCATTGTTGCTTTTAATGTTTTAAAAATGACAAAACCTATGTGGCGACTGCTATAAATCAAGCTTGTTTTGACAGGCTGTTTCTGAGTTCCAACTCATTAGTACTTTAGCCTCACTTCTGTGCCATGTAGACCCAAGCAACTTAGACAAACCACATGTGACCTCAACTGTACCTTTCAGAGAGAAGGAAAAAAATAAAAAATAAGAGACAAATTACTCCCCCTTAGTTCTAATTGCCACCTAGCCTGTTTCTATTGTTTGACCACTTTTTAAAAATTAGTTTTCTGAACCTTTCAAGTTTTAACTCTTTAATATGTAATATTGGAACTCTCTTCCCCACATTTTACTCCTTGAAAGATAATCTCCAACCTCAAACCTTCACTGAGTACCCACTATGTGACAGATGCCATCCTCAGGCTTGGGATACAGAAATAAGTTAAACATAGTTTCTGCCCTAAAGAAGCTAAGTATGTAGTGGAGCAGCTCAACAAATAGGCTGCTGATGGCAATAAGATGTGGTTGGTGCTATAAGGAAATCAGTGGATGTTCTGTTCATGGCACTTTTTACCCAAGAGTGCTATCAGCTAATTTTTAACACATGTCTGGTCTACACTTCCATCCCTCTCCACAACATCTTAGATCCACAAGATGAACCCAGTTGAATCCCTACAGATCTGAATCCCCAATTCATGTCAGGCTTATATAAGCAAAGAGCTTTTCTATCTGAATGTTCAGAAACACTAAGGATCATTTACTATACAAATTCCTCCGACATAATTTCAAAGACTAGAGTAAAACAAAAGAAACCCTCATTTATCTCTACCTTTCCATGAAGTGGTCAGAGAATTAATTCCATGAAGGAGACTATGGAAGACATTGTAATTGGCTAACCATTCCCTTGTAAACAGAATCTCAATTTTATTGGGGGCAGCAATGTGTACTACCCATAATACTTTGTGAGAGAAGTACCTTCCCAGATTCCTTTCCTAATGAGGATACCAGCATGACACAGTCCTGCCCGTGAGGCTTCATGGAAATCTGTTAAGAGGCTTCTGAGAGTTTTTCAATGTTTGTGAAAAGGAGAAGACTAAGAAAAGAGCTTCTTTTGCCACTTCTTTCTGAACTGAAAGCAGGTGAGATGTTTGGAGCTATGGCAGCCATGGAACAATGAGGTGACAAGAATAAAGACAAAATCCAGCATGTGAAGGACAAGAAAAGACAGAATTTGTATCCTTGGAAACATTTTAGAGTAACTGCCTGTCCTAATTTCTGTTGGGTAAACATTAAATGTCCCTATACTTTAAGCCATTTGTAAATGCTTATTCTGTTACTTGCTGCTGAAAGCATTCCTAACGCAGATAAACATCCGTCCTGTTCATCTCTGCAGCCTCAGTACTGAGAACAGTGGCTGACATGGAGTAAGTGGGCAAAGAAGATTTGTTGAAAGTATTATAAATGAATAGATTTTTAGATCAGATACTAAGATACCTAAACCTGTGGGTGGCAAAGTTATTTTATTTATTTTATATTGAATTTTTATTTTGAGCATGATTTCTCCAAAAACAAAATATTCAATGAAAATTTTGTTTGCCTTACACTGCTTTTTCCTTGCTAACAAAATCTCAGATTTGAGGGAGAATGGACCCTTCTCCAGTCCCAGGAAAATCTATCTTGCTGGTCCAAGCCAATCATGGTAGTCTCATACACTTTGTGCAGTGAGTTAGTGTTATTACGACTGGCACGCAAGGCAGCTGTAGCCAATGGGGCTAATTCTTCTGGGAATTTGGGGGAAAGCTATTCATCACTAAAGAAATATGGTGCTTGGAAGGAAATGATCCTCTCCTCAGGTTTTCGTGTGATGACAGGCTCTGCAGCAGCCGTCTTGCAAAATGAAGGATGAAGCATGAGGACTAAGCCACCACACCAAGAATGGGAACCTGGAGAGATGGAAAGACCTTGGGTCCTTATTGACACCGTTGGGCCGATCCAAGAGCCAAACTCTCTTGAGATTCCTTGCCACATAATTAAGATACTGCAGGTAAAGAATCATTGGAAGAGAGGATTTTGTCCTAATTCAAATGGGGCTTTCCAATTTTTAGTAAGGAATATGCATTAATGTGTTACTTGTTTAAATACAAGTTAATAGCAAATAAAAATATTAACGGAAAATGTATTAAATATATTTTATGTGTGCTCTTCTGTCCACATCATCTGGTCTCTGACCCTAGTCTTGCTTAAAACTTGCAAAGAACCAGACCAAAGTTAACAACAAATAAGTAGAAATCTCTGCTGAGCTCCTACTCGTCATATGTTCTCTGAACACTGTTCCCTATGACTTCTTAGCATGTGTTTCTTCATTTTAAAGTGCCTTTTCTGCAAATTTTCACTGCAGTGAAAGTGTCTCTTTCTGTCTAGGCAAATTATTGAAACATTAAAACTTGTCATTGGCCACTGTGTCCCTAGTGTAGCCGTGTCTAGTTAAGTGAAGGGCTTCTGTTGAGTAACTAATATATATGATCAATTTTAATAACATTTCTGAAAAGCACTGATAATTTAGAGGTTCCTTAAGATGTTGAAAGTTTGAAGCCACGTAGCAACATTAAGTTGTGACATTTATAAAACTTGGCAATGACTTGTTTGTTGATTTATTCATTCACATTCACATGTTCTCCCTTGGTGCTAGGAAAGCAAAGAGCTAGACAGGCATAAGAAAGATTTAAAACTCTCACAAGCTAGGCAGAGACAAGAACCTGAGTAAAACTGAAGCTTAAAAAAAAAAAGAATAACAAATTATGCTTTATAGAATGGAAGGAAGGAAGGAAAGAAGCCTTAGTTCATAATATGTTGTATGATTTAGATTTTTACTCAAGTGGATACTAGAGAATCACAGTATAATCATCCAAATGTAATAATTTTCAAATAACTTAGAAATAGTATGGTCTGATGTATTCTAAGATGTGCTGTCATTAACTTAAAAATATACCTTTGAGGAAAAAATTCATCATAATACTGTTAACTTTTTTCCTAGAGTAAATCGTTTTGTATTGGCTCTATTGAAAACCTTGTTATTTATTACCTTGTTTGAAATCTAAACTGTCAAGAGTATAGCAAAGCATATTTTAATGAAGTTTAAACTTGTTGTAACCCCAAACAAGTAGAAGACTGAAAATAAGACTTTAATCTGTCAGCCAGGCAATTTTCTAAACCTGGCATTGAATTCTGTGAATACTCCTATCCAAAAGGTCAGCAGAAGTAAAGGCTTCATTACACAAGTTGATACCAGTACTATGTTCTTTGCCAAGAATGTCTGGTAAAATAAAGAATTCCATTGTTTCAATAGATTGACCTAGCAACTTAGTCAGAAAGGTTTTCTTTATACTAATTCAGTTGAAGAGACAGAATAAAGTCAAATAACTGTTTTAAAGTAGAAACACTTCAAAGTAGTACTTAAGGGCTCTGAAATTTGATAGATCTGGATTTGAATCTTGGCTCTAAGAGTTGTGAGACCTTAGTAAGTCAATTTAATTTCTCTATGACTCAACTTCTCCATTTTTAAGATTGATGATAATAATAGCTCAAACATAGCAGAGTCTGCTGGCTCTATCTCAATACCCATTCTCCCCTTCTTCCTTGGCAATAGAATCTTAATTCTAGGCTGAGCATAAAAGTGACTGAAAAATAATCTCTTTTACAACTAGGTGTGGTCATCTGCCTAAGTTTTGGGATACATGTGGAACTGATATGTGTTCTTTCTGGGAAGTGTCTTTAAAGAAAGGGGTTGTGAACTTCACCCTTCCTTCTTCCTACAGCTGGAAAATGGACGTGATGGAAAGAGCTCTAACAGTCTCCTTTGTCCCTGAGGTAACCTTGGGAATGGAAGCTGCCAGAAGTATGAGACAGGAAGAGACTGGGTCCCTGCCACCATTGTCATATCAACCCGGGACTGACTACTTTTGAACTACAGACATACCTCAGAAACATCTCAGGTTCTATTCCAGAACACCACAATAAAGCAAATATCACAAAAGTCACATGAATTTTTGCTTTCCCAATGCCTATAAAAGTTACATTTACACTATACTGTAGTCTATTAAGTGTGCAATAGCTTATGTCTAAAGAAACAATGTACATACCTTAATTAAAACATACTTTATTGATTAAAAAAATGCCAACCATCATCTGAGCCTTCAGAGAGCCAGAGTACTAACATCACGGATCTCTGATCACAGGTCCCCATAACAAATGTAATAATGGTGAAAAAGTTTGAAATATTGCAAGAATTACCAAACTATGACACAGAGACATGAAGTGAACAAATGCTGTTGGAAAAATGACACTGACAGACTTGCTCAACACAGGGTTGCCACAAATCTTCAGTTTGTAAGAACACAGTATTTGTGAGGCACCATAAAGTGAACAAGCACTATAAAACGAGGTATGCCTCTACAGGAAAGAGAAATAAGACATCTGACTTAAGCCATTGTTTAAAAGTATTTCATTCTTCTCTCTGTCAACCTTAATCCTAATTGATAATACTACCAAAAAGAAAGCTTTTGAGAATTAAATGAGATAGTATGCCAGCTGTATAGTAAGTGAACAACAAATGATGCCTGTTATTATTATTATTCAGACAATATTATGAGCTAAATATTCAGCAAAATAAAATATATATAGAAAAGCTTACCTTTCAAACCAATGGTATTAAGGAATTAAAAAGACATTTATCAAAGGATAAACTCTCCTGAGATGCAAATTTTTGTGTTATTAGAATAAATTACTTGCAATAAAGAAAAGAAATCAGGGCTTCCCTGGTGGTGCAGTGGTAGAGAGACTACCTGCCGATGCAGGGCACACGGGTTCGTGCCCCGGTCCGGGAAGATCCTACATGCCGCGGAGCGGCTGGGCCCATGAGCCATGGCCGCTGAGCCTGCGCGTCCGGAGCCTGTGCTCCACAACGGGAGAGGCCACGACAGTGAGAGGCCCGCATATCCCCCCGCCAAAAAGAAAAGAAATCAAACAGCTCCTAACCCCCATGGTAACTGCATATTTTCTTATATCAAGTATTTCCTAATGTTCCCTGTCTGAAGGACACTGAATTTCAATGAAATATTTTAAATGGAAAATAAAGGTATGTACGTGTGGTATCCCGTAAAGCAAAACCCTCTGAGTGATGGATCTCCTGATGATAATCTTAATTGACAAAAATTGCACTATGCACAAAAGAAACAATTTTGGAAAGGGAAATAAACTCTAAAAGCTCAAAACAAGGACTATTACTGGAAAGAATATAGATAGATAATAAATAAAATTATATATATATATGATTTCTGCATTAGAAATTATCAAGAATCATTTGAAATTATCCAATATGTATCATAGACTATGTCCAAAATAATGTCATAAAAGGATTTCTATTAATGCTAGTTTTTTAAAGAATCCATTGACATGATTTTCGCCTCTTTTCCATAACTCTGATGAGGCCGGAGCTCATCTTAGATTGCTATTTCACTTTCCCTAATAAGAGCAATACCAATTTTGTTAGTTTTATTTATCTTTACAGTTACTTGTACCAAAACTCACAGCCCAGGTATCTCGAGGCGCTGGCAGAAAAGACAGGAATAAATTTTGTAATCGCTAAGTATAAAATTAGCATTTTAGGCATCCCTGTTGCAAAGAAAGAACTAGCCATGGAATCTAACAGCGGTAAAAGGTAAAGACCATATTCACTTCACCAGGATACATTTTTGAGACTGAGAACAAAAAATAAAAGGATGTAGGTATCAACATTAAAATTTCACATGTAAACAAATGTAATGCTCAGAGGTATTAAATAACTTGACCAAGGTCACACAGTTTGTGAGCAGTTGAACTAGGATTTGATTCCAGATCTAACTCTGTGGCGAGAGCTCTTTCCAGCAAGGCATCCTGCCTCCAGCAGGTACTGACAGCAGAGTGTGAAAGCAGGACTTTGCCTTTAATACTTGCATACTTGCATGCGTAACATAATAGTCATGAATGTACCTGGAAAGTGGCAGAAAAGATAAAAAAGGGACTCAACATTGAGAAATTCTCATTAAGATATTTCAGCTCAAAGAAAAGCAAGAGAGAGGCATGGACATATATACACTACCAAACGTAAGGTAGATGGCTAGTGGGAAGCAGCTGCATAGCACAGGGAGATCAGCTCGGTGCTTTGTGACCGCCTGGAGGGGTGGGATAGGGAGGGTGGGAGGGAGGGAGACGTAAGAGGAAAGAGATATGGGAACATAGGTATGTGTATAACTGAGTCACTTTGTTATAAAGCAGAAATTGGCACACTATTGTAAAGCAATTATACTCCAATAAAGATGTAAAAAAAAAAGAAAGAAAGAAAGAAAACATACTCTTGAGGACTGATAAGTTTTGGAATTCAGTATCTTTCAATTTTAGAAAGAAAATAGGGTACATATATATATATATATATATATTATGACACACTTCCTGCAGGATCTGGATAGCACCCATTACCAAACACATTAATATTTCTATAATGAAGCATATGAATATCCACAGTAAGAGGGATAGATAAAGACTATAAAAGCCACGCATCAGCTCAGTAGTTTTCATTGCTAAATGAGTTCAGGTCAGGTCAGGTTTTGAATTTCTAAAATACTTCCTCTTTTCATAGCTTTTTGGATTTCATAATTGCAGGTAAGGGACGTAGAACTGTACCGTGTCCTGTCTTACCAGGTGAGGGAAGTACTACTGATAAACTGACTGAGTTACCAGAACTGACTTTCTACTAACAGAGAGAAGACACTGTATAGGCCGATAGTGTTCCACATACTTGGCACAAGCTTGTTTCCTGTTTTGTGACTCAATTACAATTCATTATGTGAGTCAGTTGAATTAAAAAGTAGGCCATGAATATGAAATACAGGTCAGTCTACTAAAACCCAGGTAAGCTATTAAGTAATTCACATGTGACAGTTCCAATTCAATGTTAGAACTATAGTTAACTTCCAACATTTACACTTAGCTTGCAAATAAACAATTAAGAAAATTAGAAGTTACTATAAATAGATTATTAGTCCCTGAAACTCAATCATCAGTATACCATTAAGGTTCATCCTGTTCAGATTAAAGACATTTGTTACCATACTTTACTTTGACAAGTGGACTTGAAGTAAACACTCAACACATTAAAATTCAGCAATCATTTCTACCCTGTAACTAGATAAAACTGTGGGGTGATTTAATGTGTCATGATCTGTCATCTGTTGAGGAGCCTCTATATCTGGGTCCAGCATATTTTAGAACTATAGACAAATTTGCAAGCAAGCATATAGCTATCAAATAAAAATTAACCACTGGACCTCTTACATCATTATACTCTAACATCCATTGATATTTTTTCTCCTTTTTTGTGTGCATCTCATTGTTTCTTCAGTCTTCCTTGATTCTACATCCCGTTAGATGTTTATGCAATTCTCACTTTCAAATATTGAAATAGGTTGGTCTTGGTCTTCAGATTTACCAATTAATATTGCTAAGAACTAGGAAAAATAGTAAAACACAAAAAATGAAAGTAGGCATCTGAAAAAGATTTTGGCACAAGAACTGTTCCCCTTAATAAACTTCAGACCTGTGTTTATGGCATCATGGTCAAGGTGACAGTGGTTACTATTCTTTTTTAGTTTTTCTCTTATAAACAGGGGGTAAAGACACCACTTAATTAGACCATGTGCCATAGGGCATGTGCTAATGGATAATCAGTTTTAAAACTGAGTAGGAAAAGAAAAAGCACATAATTTTTCAATTAGCGCACAGAAAATAATATCTGGCTTGTCATATCTTAACATACAATAAATCAACATTACTTTTTATCAGCTCACCATTTAGTTTTTTTTCTCAATTTAATTCTTTCAGAAGAAGAAGCATCAGGAAGAGGCAATCACCCTTCTGTGTAGAAATGCAAAAAAGCAGCTAATTACCTAAAAAACTGAAAAGATATAAACAACACCTGTAAAAAGGGTAAATGACAGATGGCTAAATGCCATAACTAAGTTTTACAAGTATTAACATTAAGCACCAAAATTATTTCCTTCCTAAAGAAACATAATTTGGAAACAAATAGCATATATTTTAGAAACTGCCCCTTGACCCGTACAAACTGCAAAATAAGCAGATGTGCCTCCCCCTCACTGCCACCCCGCTGTAGCTCGCTAACAGTTTAAGTTTTGCCCACCCACTTTCTGGCTCTACCGAGCCTTTTGTCGCCTTTTCCAGTATCATACGCAGAGTGGATTCCAAATAAACTTCAAGCTAGTTTTCAACAGATAGCTAACTCTAAAATTTACCTACATGGCTATTTTATGGATCATTTAGAGAAAGACTGTTAGACAAATGTGAATCTTACTATAAAATTATTAATCTAATTCTCTGATTATTTCTATGGGATAATTGATGGCCGAAGAGTACTGACTTGTTCAGGGGCACACACTCACTTAGCGGCACAGCCCAGACTAGAATCAAGCCATCTCACTCCCTCTCTCATGCTCTTTCCCACAAACTTCCTGGGATGATGTTTTATGTATTGGATCACATCACACAGTGAGTTAAGTAGGTGCCTAAGTCCTTTGTCTTCCATATTGGGCTCTTGAATTTCTTATCCCAACCCCACATTTATGCTTTTCTGATCTTACAGGATTTTATATTACATTTTCTCCAAAGCATTTCAAGAGCTACACTGCAAACGACTTTTTCTGCTTTTATTTGAATGTAGCTGAATAATCTTCATAGTTATGAGGATAAGAAACCATATCCATGATGTGAGATCACCACCTGTCTGTTGAAAAATTTTAGTGAGAGGAAAAGATGATAAACAACAAATAAATAGTCCTTGTAGCAGACAATTCTCATTAGGAGACTCTGGCTGAGGTGTTGTCAACGGCCAGAGTTCTTTGTCACTCTCGCCAAGACTCTTTCCATAAGCAAAGAGAGCAGTGGGAAGCACTTCCTCTTTGAAATAGAAAAGGTGCTACTATAGGCTGAGTGCTCCCCCAAATTATATTGTTCATATTAGTCAAAAGAACACAATAACACTATAGTGTAAAATAGTGTAATGGCCAGAAAACAAATATTTGCTCATATATTTACTCAGATTTGCTATTCCTTGGGCAGTAAGGGCAATACCATAATGCTGTCTGCTACAGTGGAAAATTCAGTGCATCTGATCAAGTACTATGTTCAGACAAAGAGGTAGTTATATGATCTCCTTTACAAGATTAAAAATCATCAGAAAACAACCATAAAGTAAGGATCCAGGGTGTTTACTATATTGCACTGTTCATATGTGTTTTCTCAGGTATTGTACATAATACAATACTTCTATGCTTATAAGTGCTTATAAATAAGATGCTTATAAATGAAATCCCATATCAATCTGCAAAAAGCCCCTCAAAACACAGCCAAAATATCTTACCATCCTAGAGCATTCTGGTCTGAACTTTTAGCTGATCACCTACTCCTGGCATAATATTGCTTTGTTGTCATTCCCAAGTTTCCAAGATATAACCATAAAAACAGTAGAAATAAATCAGATATAGAAAAGGTAGAATTTTACCCGTAGGCTTTTAACTTGGTTTATAAAGTGCACATATTAGCAATGTACATTAATATAAAAAACTATTCCATAGTCAGGCCCAGTATCTTTTTAAAACTACAACAGCAGACGCATTTCCTCGAAAAGTACATCAACTTTGGCCTTCACCACACCTTGAGTTAATCAGTGAGAAACTTTAACGTACCGTATCAAAGTATTTTTTTAAATGTAACAGATATACTTTTAATTATGTATGTATTTTTTATGTCCAACCTGTTTCAAGAAAAAAAGATGTGAGATAACTCATAACTTTAAAAAATATAAAAACAAAATGATTAAACCAGAAGACTTGAGAGAGATAGCAATAATGACTCTGAGCTTCCAGGCAGTCAAAGCGAAAGAGAAATTCAAGGTGTTATTTTCTTTCTTTCCTTTTGTCTGATAAGAAAAAATACACAAATTCATGTGAAAAGATAGATTTTTTATTTTCCTGGTATTAAATCATAGAAGAAATTATATATGAATGCCAAAAACAGATGTTGAGTATCATAATGTTACCAAATCCAAACTCGTTCCACTCACTGTATGACAAGCCAGTAAATCAGGACACAGGGTGCTGGGGCAAGGAATAGTGACTTTATTTGGATAGCCAGCAGACCAAGAAGATGGGGGACTCGTGTCCGAAAGAACCATCTTCCCCGAGTTAGAATTCAGGCTTCTTTTATACTAAAAGGGGAGGGGGTGTGGCTGGTTGTTGCAGACTTCTTGATGTCAGAATCCTTTGCTCTTGTATCTGTCCATGGAGGACAGCTCACGCTGTTCCTGTAAACCTCCAAGACAAATGTTATTCTCTGTTCTACAAATTTCTATCTCTATATGAGTGGAAAAGTGTACACCTTTAAAGGTCAGAGCCTTGAGAAAGGGCTATCCTGTATATTTCAGGCTACAAGCAACATTCTTTTGCAAAAGGTGCAGAGCCAGCATGACTAAGCACAGGCAAGAGAGCACAGGATTAAGGTAAAGGAAATAGATCCAACGTGGAGTCAGATTTGTTCTTCCTTATTACAATGACAGACAGAACTTTCAATTGTTGTTTCTGCAGATACTACAGAGGCATTCTTCATATTAGCATTTTCTTAAAATGGAAAAAATATTAAGGAAGCAAAATTAAGGAAGCAAAATGAGCATAACTGTCTCAGAAAACTAAATGAGTGGAATGGAGCATTTCACAATCTCTTGTTCTAATTTGATTCAGGGATTTAGTTTGAAAAACTAGAGCGGCATTTCTGATAGTGTAATTTGAAGATCCCCTGAATCAGATTGTTCAAGATTCCTTTTCAAAGATGAGGATTTCTGGACCACACTCTAAAACTCCTAACTCAGAATTTCAGGTGTGGAGCTCAGGAATCTCAATTGTAAGTAAGCTATCCTGGTGAATTATATATATGAGGTGCTGGTTATTAGTAACCTTTCAGGATCAAACCCGCCCCTCTATACTCGGACTTGTGAGGCTGAGGCTGTGTTTCTGTGACCACATTTCTTTTTTACCACCTGGCTCCCTGTTAGGTTCTGCCCATAGGGGGCACTAGAGAGAACAGAAATGGAGGAAGGAGGCCAGTTTGTTTGCTGTTCCTGTCAGCTTGGAGGAAGGCGATCTCCACGTCTTACTCTTCCGCCATCTTCCCGCCGACCCCCACTGCAGCTCTTCATCCCAGAAGTGTGGTTGATTCCAGTAGCAGGTGGCTCCAGTTTCTACTTTGTTTCCAGTCTCATACAACCAGCCCCATGATGCTCTGCTGGAGTCTGGGCCCCACTTCCCAGGCTCTCCTCTGAGTTCCTGAGGCCCCAGCACCCCCTGGGCAGCTCCTCATGTCAGAGGTCTGGATTCCTCCGCCAGGTTCTAGGTTCTAATGACCCAACTTTGACCCCTTGCTCCCCCAGGCCCAGTGGTGGTAACTGCTTCCTGCAATTACTCTCTCTGTGTTGGATTTGTTCCTCTTCAGTCCTGCAGTACCTATATGTCCAATTCCCTATATAAATGGTCTCTTAAAATAGTTGTTGTGGCTTCTTTATTCCTGACTAGGACCCTGGCTGATACAAATGTTTGAGTTCTAGTGTCTTCGAGGGCTAAGGTGACAACTAATCCCCTAGCCAGGGGATCATTCACAATAGTTTAAACTCCTCTTTTGGTGCCAGTAAATAAAACACTGATATCAAGTGCCTCAACTACTACCTTGTATTGCCTTAAGAAATTTCAGGATGAGCATGTAACAAAGTTGAAATTCTGTCATCACCATGAAAATTGCCTACATAATCTTTCCCACATTCAGAGGCAATCCAGTTCTATATAGCACTGACTCATAGTGAGCCTGTGAGTAGAACAAAACCTTTTCTCAAAAAAGATTTTTATTCTTCTTCAGGGCTTCCACAGGAAACATTACATGCATTATCTGCAAGACAAAGACAACCTTGACCTTGTACTTGAAGCCATCCATCATGTTACCTCTACACAACTCTTCAAACTCATTTCAATGGCCTTTATTAGGATGCTGCTTCCTCCCGAGCTAGTTGTTTCCTGACACACTTTATGTATGGATTCTTGCCTCCCTACCTTGGCTTGGGCAGTTTTCTCTGCCTGGGAGTCCTCATGGAATACACAGAGACCTAGAGCATGCACATAATGGGAACTCAACACATGCTGGAACTGGTTGCCATTGCCTCCTTCTACATTAAGCCTTCCTTAGGATTATTCTGGTTTGAACTTCCATAGCAGTTAGTTTGTATACACATTTTACACACAGCAAATGTTACCTTGTTAATTGCTTGTATATATCCAATCTTCCCCCCTAGATTATACATGCTTTAAAATCAAGCCTCACAGTGCCTCAGGGACCTTGCATAGAATAGTGACCAACGCATGTTTGTTGAGTGAATAAATGACCTTAGAATGATCATCTACTTTTTTTGAGTCATTCCTTTCTCCTCTACTAGCTTGTAGATATTTCAAAATTTTTTTGCAAATGTAGAGGGTAGAAATAATATCCATATGCCTTATACTATTTCCACAGTGCTATAAAATAATTTTTTCATTTGTCTAGATCTGCATAATACTTTCCATGCCTTAACTGTTCAAATTTTGGTGCCAAATCTGTGGAACTACTTTCCATTTTAACTAAGGAAACTAAGGCTCTGAGAATTTAAGTGACCTTATCCAAGGTCACATAATGAGACAGTGCTATTCCTGGAATTTGACAAGGGCTCCTTTGACACACATCACACTGTCTCTGGGGAAGTCAGTAGCAGACAGTGAGGATGCTGGTGCTGAGCTCACCTGACAGATTGCCCTTCTTCCTCTGCAGAGACTCACTTCGACACCAGGCACCACCTGAGAGCAGTGACTGAGGATTCCCAGCAGCAGTGCCAGACCATGTGGTAGGACTCTGGTCAGGCCATGGAGCCAGATTTCTGCTGAAGTTAGAGAAGCATCTGTGGGTTCTTGGAGGATCCCCATCTACCCCCCAACCCCAGCCAGGAGCATGGCTCTGGGAGGAGGAAAGCAGGCAGCAGAGAGGTAAGTGTGGTTTCCCCATGTTCCCTCCTTCCCATCTTAAAGCTGAGTAGTCGCTGGCTGACCCAGTCCTTTGTATTTGTTCATAAAGTCTAGCGAGCCACTGACATTCTAACTGGCCCACAAATTTCAAACACACCAGCCACATAGAGCGTCATAGTGCAAGTGGTTTGAATACACTGAATGAATTTTCTGTTCCTGTTGAGCTCTCTGAAAAATAGGATTCATATATGCCTTTAGTGGCACCCTCCACAGAGATTTGTAGTGAAGAACGTGGCTTTATAAAAATATTTGTTAGTGAATTCCCTGGCGGTCCAGTGGTTAGGGCTCTGTGCTTCCACTGCAGGGGGCACGTGTTCCATCCCTGGTCAGGGAACTAAGATCGTGCAGGCCGGGTGGCCAAAAAAAAAAAAAAAAATTGTTAATAACTTTATGGAGCATTTAGATAATTTCAACAGGGTTCTCTGGTCTCAAAAAATACTATAATTAATATCTACTTTTCCACTATATAATATTTGATACATAAGATGGTCATATTGGAAGACTAACATTAGACTGGAACAAAGATCAAACCTGGTAAAACTTAATTTCCTACATCAGTTCAAGTAGATAATGTCTCAAACCTTTAAACAAAAACATGTCCAGCACTGTGTCACATTCTCACCCCTGCCCCTCTTTTACCCCTCTGGCCTCGCTTGCCTTTTCCTAACCATCTGGCCTTCCCTTTCTACCTCTCTCCCTTCTAATTCTTCTCATTTCCTTTCCTTTTGTGGACTAGGGGCTTAACCTTTTAAGAAATTGCTTTATTTGCTGCACTTTCCCTAAAGCCTGATCTAAGGAGCCAATCCTGTTTGCATAAAATAAAAGTTAGAAAACAAAGAGTTTCATGGAGTAAGGGTGGCGGGGAGAATTATGAATTTTACTGCACAGCCCATGGTCCCTGAATTTATGCAGTCAGCAGAGAATGAAGTACAGTTTTTCTGACTTATCCATCATCCACCCACATCTTATATATACTGGTAAAGTATGTGCTTAACAGGAGGTTGGCAGGAACCATCAGGGGGCTAAAAATTATAAATTAAGTGTAAAAATATGTCTACAGTTACTGGTAAATTTGTATTTTCACTATTACAGAAATATAACATTTTGCCATTATAAATAATTATGTAATTTGGCTTTTCACCACTATTTAGGTGTTTTTGTAGGATGATGAGCAATATTTCATTTTCTGAAAAAAGAAAATTAGAATCATGAAGATTAACAGTTACTGGAGATATGGCAAGGATAATAACAGTATAGATTCCTGAAAATGAGCAGACAAAAAATCAATGCAAACAAACTGGCAGAAGGAAGTCAAATTGGGACCACGCAAAATGATGTAACGATGAAATACAACTGTTAAAATAGCCATGAGGTTCATTTACTTCATACCCTTTTTCATTCACTGGAGTCAGCAGATCATCTCAAGGTAGGAAAAAGATACCCGTATAACCCTGCAAGAGGAGAGTGGTGGGACACAGCTGCAGAGAAATCTAGTCTAAGAAAATGGCACAAAGGCTAAATCCTAAATGTATATGGTGTTGGCAGCCAGGTATAGCTTGCCCTGCCTTTTATTCCCAAGTCTATAGTTTAAGTGGATGGTCCAAGAAGATGCCCCAGATTGCCTTGAAGACTCAGCCACCCAGACACAAATGGTGCCTTGTACAGCCAAACAGACGGTTTACCGCCCAACTCCGGGGCACCATTCACACAGACTATTATGTGAAAGGGGACCCTGATTTTGTGAGACATGGATACCCCTCAGGGTAAACTGCCAGGGTTGTATAGAATAAGAAAAGAAAGTAGGATATAAGTTTAAATGTAAAGTATGATAGTGATTTCTTTTCCAAATAAAACATAGAAAAATGACCAGAAGGAAATTATAAGATTTCTGGAAGAATGCCTGAATTCACTTTTCCTTATTCCTAGTTTTCTGTATTTTCACATAGAATAAATTAGCAGCTTTTAAATAAATTAACAGCATTTAATAAATTAGTAGCTGAAAACATCCCAATTAATACTATTTGTAGCTTTAATGTTACAAAATGTCAAAGATGTAATGATTAGAATGGTTTTCATACAGATGGAAAATCCTGTAGAGAATTGGGCACTATTTTTCAACATGTGTTTGCATTTTAAACTAGTTTTGCATTTTAAACTATTCAATAAAATATAAGGATTGGCTTTGCTTTTGAAAGCCCTGATTCTCTTATAAATGCAGCAAACTTGTAGACTGCACATCCAGAGGCATACCAGGTTTCAAGTGCAGTTCTCTCTGCACTGAGGTTCTCTCTGTGCTGCCAACATCTTGGGCTGGCATCTATCTAGACCTCATACCTGCCAGCAGGAAATGGAACCATGTGATTCCTGGTCCATGGCCAATGGCGAGAGGGACTGTCCACCCCTAAACCAATCACAGGCAGGAGATGAATCAGGACTGACCCTGGACCAGGGATCACTACATATCGCTGCTGCACACTGGGAAAAGGGCAAGGACAGGCTTCGTGAAGCCTGGAACTTAACACAATCTGGGGGTTCTCTTTATGTGATACAGTTTCAAAAATACAAATTTATTAAGAAAGTGAACATTTATTTAGAATTAAAAGAACACAATATAATTTTTTTAAATGCCAAATGCCATAGACATCACAAAATTCAGAAAAGAGAGCGTGACATTTTTATTAATTTACTTCCTGACACATCCCTTTATACCTTTTCCCACAATTTTTTGTCCACATTCTCTTGGATTGCCTCTTCATGTGACAACTGTGTAATGGTTAATAAAGAAAACATAAAGAAATATAACTGTCTTTCCTCTAGCATATATTATTCGAAATTGTCGGCATTATTGATAATTTCAAAAACATTTTTTAGCATCACAATTTGTTATCAGTGATGTATACAAATTTTCAGGAATGTTATCAGATTTAGTTGGAACTCTATCAAGTTATTTTTTTCGCATATGGCCATAAAATTTAGAACAATTTTCCAAAGTCTAGCTACTGGATCTGCACCTCTCAAAGGTAAAATCTCCTCGACTATCCAAATACTGCCAGCACCAGGCACTACAGGACTTGCTCATGGCTTCATACATCCTATGCCGGGGTTGGCACAGCACAATGGATGTTGGGATTATTTCTGGAAGCCATTTCTACACAAGGGCAGCTAACTGTACATGGGAGTAATTGCAAACAAGGTAAATATATGCCATGAACCCCAAACAAAAATACACCCTCTACACCATCCCCTTAATTGGATCTCAGGTTGTATCTAGACACATCACCCAACTGAAGGGCAAGTGTGATGGAGGTGTTAGACAATGAAGCAAAAAGCAGTCCTAACTGACCAGAGTTAAAATGTCCCATTGTTACAAATTTTACAGAAACATTATGACCATGTTAAATCGGTATTCAGATCCCATAAGATTGCATTCTATATATTTGGCAACAGACTATGGGAAAAGATAAGATAGCGCACAACCGATTCCTTTTGTTTTGATGATCAAATTATATCTACTTATTAGTTAGTAATTTGTTCATGTATTACGTTCCTGATGCGAGTCTATATCCCACGGTGTGAGGGAGGAGGGGTAGACACAGAAACGTATCACCAGGCCCTCCTTTGTAGAATTACTGACCTGATAGGGGCATCAAAATCTATAGGCATTCATCTTCTCCTTTAAAATACTTGATAGAGTAAAAGAAAACAATAAAATAAATATATCTTGGCATTAATAGCATCTTAATTTCATATTATACACATAAATTACATGAGAAAATAAACGCTAGTGTATAGCTATTTGAAAAATAGTTTGGTTGGAGAATCATACTGACATTGTGCAGGGAAGAGTGCCCAAAAAACTATGGATTCATTGTTTCATCTTGAATACAAGGCTGTTTAGCATTTCCATTAGATGTGGTTGACGGACTGGAGCACATAATGATTAAATTTACAGATGACAGAGAATTAGAATAAGTGGTTATTAATTTGGATAGGATTAGAATTCTAAGTGACCTTGCAAACCTGGAAAAGGAGTCATAAAAAGATTGATGAGCAACTGCATAGAGAAATGTGCAGTAAAGTACAATTAGGAATTTTTTATCTACACAAACAAAATGTAGCAAATTCTTCAACTTTTTATAAATGCAGAAATCACATTCCATCACAAATTGAATACACTTCAGTAAGCACAGTAATTAAAAAAATTTTAATGCTTAATTTTGGACGTGGTTTAACAACACTGTAATTGAAAAGAAACAGGAAATAATGTTTTCCCACTACATCTGGTACCATGCAATCTCTCCTGGGTCAAGGTATACTCTAATTCTGAAGAAAATATAATTGTTGTTTTTGTTTTGGCTGCACAGAGTGGCACGCGAGATCGTAGTTCCATGACCAGCGATGGAACCCTGCCCCCTGCAATGGAAGCGTGGAGTCTTTTTTTTTTTTTTTTGACATCTTTATTGCAGTATAATTGCTGCACAATGGTGTGTTAGTTTCTGCTGTATAACATAGTGAATCAGCTATACATACAAATATATCCCCATATCTCCTCCTCTTGCGTCTCCCTCCCACCCTCCCTATCCCACCCCTCTAGGTGGTCACAAAGCACCGAGCTGATCTCCCTGTGCTATGTGGCTTCTTCCCACTAGCTATCGACTTTGCATTTGGTACTGTATATATGCCAATACTACTACTTTCTCACATCGTCCCAGCTTACACTTCCCCCTCCCCGAGTCCTCAAGTCCATTCTTTACGTCTGGCCTTTATTCCTGTCCTACCCCTAGGTTCGTGAGAACCTTTTTTTAATTTTTTTTTAGATTCCATATATATGCGTTAACATACGGTATTTGTTTTTCTCTTTCTGACTTACTTCACTCTGTATGACAGATTCTAAGTCCATCCACCTCACTACAAATACCTCAATTTCATTTCTTTTTTATAGCTGAGTAATATTCCATTGTATATATGTGCCACATCTTTATCCATTCATCTGTCGATGGACACTTAGGTTGCTTCCATGTCCTGGCTATTGTAAATACTGCTGCAATGGACATTGTGGTACATGTCTATTTTTGAATTATGGTTTTCTCAGGGTATATGCCCAGTAGTGGGATTGCTGGGTCGTATGGTAGTTCTATTTGTAGTTTTTTAAGGAACCTCCATACTGTTCTCCATAGTGGCTGTATCAATTTACATTCCCACCAACAGTTCAATAGGGTTCCTTTTTCTCCACACCCTCTCCAGCATTTATTGTTTGTAGATTCTTTGATGATGGCCATTCTGACCAGTGTGAGGTGATACCTCATTGTAGTTTTGATTTGCATTTCTCTAATGATTAGTGATGTTGAGCAATCTTTCATGTGTTTGTTGGCAATCTGTATATCCTCTTTGGAGAAATGTCTATTTAGGTCTTCTGCCCATTTTTGGATTTTTTTTTTTTTGTTTGTTTGTTTTTTTAATATTGAGCTGCATGAGCTGCTAGTAAATTTTGGAGATTAATCCTTTGTCAGTTGCTTCATTTGCAAATATTTTCTCCCATTCTGAGGCTTGTCTTTATCTTATTTATGGTTTTCTTTGCTGTGCAAAAGCTTTTAAATTTCATTACGTCCCATTTGTTTATTTTTGTTTTTATTTCCATTTCTCTAGGAGGTGGGTCAGAAAGGATCTTGCTGTGATTTATGTCAAAGAGTGTTCTGCCTATGTTTTCCGTTAAGAGTTTTAGAGTGTCTGGCCTTATATTTAGGTTTTTAATCCATTTTGAGTTTACTTTTGTGTATGGTGTTAGGGACTGTTCTAATTTCATTCTTTTACATGTAGCTGTCCAGTTTTCCCAGCACCACTTATTGAAGAGGCTGTCTTTTCTCCATTGTATATTCTTGTCTCCTCTATCAAAAATAAGGTGACTGATGCAAGAGGGAAGAGATGTGGGGATATATGTATATGTATAACTGACTCACTTTGTTATAAAGCAGAAACTAATACACCATTGTAAAGCAATTATATGCCAATAAAGATGTTAAAAATATAATAACATGACCATATGTGCATGGATTTATCTCTGGGCTTTCTAACCTGTTCCATTGATCTATATTTCTGTTTTTGTGCCACTACCATACTGTCTTGATGACTGTAGCTTTGTAGTATAGTCTGAACTCAGGGAGCCTGATTCCTCCAGCTCCGTTTTTCTTTCTCAAGATTGCTTTAGCTGTTCAGGGTCTTTTGTGTTTCCATACAGATTGTGAAAGTTTTTGTTCTAGTTCTGCAAAAATGCCATTGGTAGTTTCATAGGGATTGCATTAAATCTGTTGATTGCTTTGGGTAGTATAGTCATTTTCACAATGTTGATTCTTGCAATCCAAGAACATGGTGTATCTCTCCACCTGTTTGTATCATCTTTAATTTCTTTCAACAGTGTCTTATAGTTTTCTGCATACAGGTGTTTTGTCTCCATAGGTAAGTTTATTCCTAGGTACTTTATTCTTTTGTTGCAGTGGTAAATAGGAGTGTTTCCTTAATTTACCTTTCAGATTTTTCATCATTAATGTGTAGAAATGCAAGAGATTTCTAAGCATTAATTTTGTATCCTGCTACTTTACTAAATTCATTGATTAGGTCTAGTAGTTTTCTGATAGAGTCTTTAAGATTCTCTATGTATAGTATCACATCATCTGCAAACAGTGACAGCTTTACTTCTTCTTTTCCAATTTCGATTCCTTTTATTTCTTTGACTGCTGTGGCTGAAACTTCCAAACTATATTGAATAATAGTGGTGAGAGTGGGCAACCTTGTCTTCTTCCTGATCTTAGTGGAAATGGTTTCAGTTTTTCACCATTGAGAATGATGTTGGCGGTGGGTCTGTCATATATGCCCTTTATTATGTTGAGGTCAGTTCCCTCTATGCCTACTTTCTGCAGGGTTTTTATCATAAATGTGCATTGAATTTTGTTGAAAGCTTTTTCTACATCTATTGAGATGATCATATGGTTTTTACTCTTCAGTTTGTTAATATGGTTTATCACATTGATTGCTTTGCATATATTGAAGAATCCTTGCACTCCTGGGATAAACCCCACTTGATCATGGTGCATGCTCCTTTTAATGTGCTGTTGGGTCCTGTTTGCTAGTATTATATTGAGGATATTTGCATCTATATTCATCAGCCATATTGGCCTGTAGTTTTCTTTTTCTGTGACATCTTAGTCTGGTTTTGGTATCAGGGTGATGATGGCCTCATAGAATGAGTTTGGGAGTGTTCCTCCCTCTGCTATATTTTGGAAGATTTGGAGAGGATAGGTGTTATCTCTTCTCTAAATGTTTGATAGAATTCACCTGTGAAGCCATCTGGTCCTGGGATTTTGTTTGTTGGAAGAGTTTTAAGCACAGTCTCAATTTCAGTGCTTGTGATTGGTCTGTTCTATTTTCTATTTCTTCCTGGTTCAGTCTCTGAAGGTTGTGCTTTTCTAAGAATTTGTCCATTTCTTCCAGGTTGTCCATTTTATTGGCATATAGTTGCTTGTAGGAATCTCTCATAATCCTTTGTATTTCTGCAGGGTCAGTTGTTCCTTCTCCTTTTTCATTTCTAATTCTATTGATCTGAGTCTTCTCCCTTTTTTTCTTGATCAGTCTGGCTAATGATTTATCAATTTTGTTTATCTTCTCAAAGAATCAGCTTTTAGCTTTATTGATCTTTGCTATTGTTTCCTTCATTTCTTTTTCATTTATTTCTGATTTGATCTTTAGGATTTCTTTCCTTCTGCTAACTTTGGGTTTTTTTTTTTGTTGTTGTTGTTCTTTCTCTGATTGCTTTAGGTGTAAGGCTAGGTCCTTTATTTGAGGTGTTTCTTGAGGCAGGATTATATTGCTATACTCTTCCCTCTTAGAACTGCTTTTCCTGCATCCCATAGGTTTTGGGTCGTCATGTTTTCATTGTCATTTGTTTCTAGGTGCTTTTTGATTTCCTCTTTGATATCTTCAGTGATCTCTTGGTTATTAGTAGTGTATTGTTTAGCCCCCATGTGTTTGTATTTTTTACAGATTTTTTCCTGTAATTGATATCTAGTCTCATAGCGCTGTGGTCGGAAAAGACATTTCATATGATTTCCATTTTCTTAAATTTACCAAGGCTTGATTTGTGACCCAAAATATGATCTATCCTGGAGAATGTTCCATGAGCACTTGTGAAGAAAGTGTATTCTGTTGTTTTTGGATGGACTGTATATAAATATCAATTAAGTCCATCTTGTTTAATGTATCATTTAAAGCTTGTGATTCCTTACTTATTTTCATTTTGGATGATCTGTCCATTGGTGATAAAGTCCCCTAGTATGATTATGTTACTGTCAATTTCTCCTTTTATGGCTGTTAGCATTCGCCTTATGTATTGAGGTGCTCCTACGTTGGGTGCATAAATATTTACAATTGTTATATCTTCTTCTTGTATTGATCCCTTGATCATTATGTAGTGTCCTTCTTTGTCTCTTGTAATAGTCTTTATTTTAAAGTCTCTTTTGTCTGATATGAGTATTGCAACTCCAGGTTTCTTTTGATTTCCATTTGCATGGAATATCTTTTTCCACCCCCTCACTTTCAGTCTGTATGTGTCCCTAGGTCTGAAGTGGCTCTCTTGTAGACAGCATATATACAGGTCTTGTTTTTGTATCCATTCAGCCAGTCTAAGTCTTTTAATTGGATCATTTAATCCATTTACACTTAAGGTAATTATCGATATGTATGTTCCTATTACCATTTTCTTAATTGTTTTTGGCTTGTTATTGTAGGTCTTTTCTTTCTTTTGTGTTTCCTGGCTAGGGAAGTTCCTTTACCTTTTGTTGTAAAGCTGGTTTAGTGGTGCTGAATTCTCTTAGCTTTTGATTGTCTATTTTAATTTCTCCTTTGAATCTGAATGATATCCTTCCTGGGCACAGTATTCTTTGTAAGTTTTTCTCTTTCATCACTTTAAATATGTCCTGCCATTCCCTTCTGGCTTGCCAAGTTTTTCCTGAAAGATCAGCTGTTAACCTTATGGGGATTCCCTTGTATGTTATTTGTTGTTTTTCCCTTGCTGCTTTTAATATTTTTTCTTTGTATTTAATTTTTTTTAGTTTCATTAATATGTGTCTTGGTGTGTTTCTCCTTGGATTTATCCTGTATGGGACTCCCTGCACTTCCTGGGCTGGATTAACTACTTCCTTTCCCATATTAGGGAAGTTTTCAACTATAATCTCTTCAAACATTTTCTCAGTCCCTTTCTTTTTCTCCTCTTCTTCTGGGACCTCTATGATTCGAATGTTGGTGCATTTAATGTTGTCCCAGAAGTCTCTGAGACTGTCTTCTATACTTTTCATTCTTTTTTCTTTATTCTTCTTTGCAGTAGTTATTTCCACTATTTTATCTTCCAGGTCACGTTTCCATTCTTCTGCCTCAGTTATTCTGCTATTGATTCTTTCTAGAGAATTCTTAATTTGATTTACTGTGTTGCTCATCATTATTTGCTTGCTCTTTAGTTCTTCTAGGTCCTTGTTAAACATTTCTTGCATTTTCTCCATTCTATTTCCAAAATTTTTGATCTTTACTATCATTACTCTGAATTTTTTTTCAGGTAGACTGCCTATTTCCTCTTCATTTGTTTGGTCTGATGGGTTTTTGCCTTGGTACTTCATCTGCTGTGTGTTTCTCTGTCTTCTCATTTTGCTTAACTTACTGTGTTTGGGGTCTCCTTTTCGCAGGCTGCAAGTTCGTGTTCCTGTTGTTTTTGTTGTCTGCCCCCAGTAGCTAAGTTTGGTTCAGTGGGTTGTGTAGGCTTCCTGGTGGAGGGGACTAGTGCCTGTGTTCTGGTGGATGAGGCTGGATCTTGTCTTTCTTGTGGGCAGGACTGCATCCGGTGCTGTGCTTTGGGGTGTGTGTGACCTTATTATGATTTTAGGCAGCCTCTCTGCTAATGGGTGGGGTTGTGTTCCTCTTTTGCTAGTTGTTTGGCATAGGGTGTCCCACACTGTAGGTTGCTGGTCGTTGAGTGGAGCTGAGTCTTAGCGTTGAGATGGAGATCTCTGGGAGAGTTTTGCCGTTTGATATTATGTGGAGCCGGGAGGTCTCTGGTGCGCCAGTGTCCTGAACTCGGCTCTCTCACCTCAGAGACACAAGCCTGACACCTGGCCGGAGCACCAAGACCCTGTCAGCCACACGGCTCAGAAGAAAAGGAAGAGAAAAAGAAAGAAAGAGTGAGGGAGGGAGGGAGGAAGGAAGGGAGAAAGAGAAAGGAAGAAAAGAATTAAAATAAAAAAGAATTACTAAAAATAAATAAATTAAAAAGTAATTAGGGCTTCCCTGGTGGCGCTAAAAAAAAAAAAAAAAAAAGTAATTAAACAAGAAAAGAAAGAAGAGAGCAACCAAACCAAAAACAAATCCACCAATGATAACAAGTGCTAAAAACTATAATAAAAACAAACAAAAAAAAACGGACAGACAGAACCCAGGACATATGGTAAATCAAAGCTATACCGACAAAATCACACACAGAAGCATACAGACTCATAAAAAGAGGGAAAGGAAAAGAATATATCTATGTTGTTGCTCCCAAAGTCCACCTCCTCAATTTGGGATGATTCGTTGTCTCTTCAGGTATTCCACAGATGCAGGGTACATCAAGTTGATTGTGGAGATTTAATCTGCTGCTCCTGAGGCTGCTGGGAGAGATTTCCCTTTCTCTTCTTTGTTCGCACAGCTCCCGGGGATCAGCTTTGGATCTGGCCCCGCCTCTGCACGCAGGTCGCGTGAAGGCATCTGTTCTTCGCTCAGACAGGACGGGGTTAAAGGAGTTGCTGATGCTGCTGCTCTTGTTCACTCAGGC
>NW_020175547.1:85782-106002 GCF_003031525.2 Neophocaena asiaeorientalis asiaeorientalis | reverse complement strand
CCTGTGCTTGCACACAGGCTTCTTGGTGGCGACGGCAGCGGCCTTCGCATCTCATGCCCGTCTCTGGGGTCCGCACTTTTAGCCGCGGCTCGCGCTCGTCTCTGGAGGTCATTTAAGCAGCGCTCTTAATCCCCTCTCCTCGTACACCAGGAAACAAAGAGGGAAGAAGAAGTCTCTTGCCTCTTTGGCAGCTCCAGACTTTTCACCGGACTCCCTCCAGGCTAGCCGTGGTGCACTAACCCCCTGTAGGCTGTGTTCACGCCGCCAGCCCCAGTCCTCTCCCTGCGCTCCAACCGAAGCCCGAGCCTCAGCTCCCAGCCCCGCCCGCCCCAGCAGGGGAGCAGACAAGCCTCTCGGGCTGGTGAGTGCCGGTTGGCACCCATCCTCTGCGCGGGAATCTCCCCGCTTTGCCCCCCGCACCCCTGTTGCTGTGCTCTCCTCCGCAGCTCCGAAGCTTCCCCTCTCCGCCACCCGCAGTGTCCGCCCACAAAGGGGCTTCGTAGTGTGTGGAAACCTTTCCTCCTTCACAGCTCCCTCCCACTGGTGCAGGTCTATCTCTAGTCTTTTGTCTCTGTTTTTTCTTTTTTCCTTTGGCCTACCCAGGTACGTGGGGACTTTCTTGCCGTTTGGGAGGTCTGAAGTCTTCTTCCAGCGTTCAGTAGGTGTTCTGTAGGAGATGTTCCACATGTAGATGTATGTCTGATGTATTTGTGGGGAGGAAGATGATCTCTGCGTCTTACTCTTCCGCCATCTTGAAGGTCTCTCAAGCATGGAGTCTTAACCACTGGACTGCCGAGGAAGTCCTCAGAAAATGGTTTTCTGAGGGTATTTGACTACAGGTTCTGTATCTTATAGATTTCTATCCGATTTTTTTTTTCTGAGTGGAAGGAATCAGAGCAGTGACACAGGGGCCCTAAAATTGGGGTCTATCGTAATCAGTTCAACCGGTACTTATAAAACATTTATATATAACATTGCACCAAGCACTACAGGCAATTAGATACATATCTTATGTAGCTGTGCGTAAAAGAGGATTTGGAAGGATTAAAAACACAACAATATGCATTTTCTTCCTTAATTGAATAGTTAACAAATTTCACTTATTCCGTAACTGAAATTAGTGGCATTTGTCAATTATATGTGTCATTATGGTTTCTCTAAAGGTAATATTATGAGATAATTTGAATGTTAATACAAATATAGAATTATTTGTAAAAATAAGTGTGATACCCAGAGCAACATCATAAACACACTTAGAGTAGCTTTGATGATTTAGTCACAAGAACTGTGCCCCACATATATCAAAGGATCAGAAACCTGACTGCCTTCCAGAACATCATGACTAGTTAAAAATCAATACATCCAATAAAGATGTTAATAAATAAATAAATAAATAAAACTTAAATATTAAAAATCAATACATATGTTTATTTTTGGCACAGGTCACTTTATTTTATGGCTTTGCTGGTATTTGAAAGCCAATCATAAAGGTTTAAGGATATCTCAGTAACTTTGCTGAGAGAGGGAAATATATTAAAGAATTGGATTAAAACAATAGGATTAGAAAATATCTGAACCCAGGAATTCCAGGGGAAACAAATTACCATTTATATTTTATCCACATGATTTTGTGCAATTTTAAAGATAATCTAGGAATGATTTATAATGTTTCCCATATGTGTTAGCAGTATTTTATCAAGGATAATAAATAAAGAAATGTCTTACCCTATAGAAAATAAGCATCACTACAAGGAAATCAACCTTAATTATTATTTATTAGGCAAAGTTTCGATATATTATTTCTCAAAAAAATAATAATAGGGGCTTCCCTGGTGGCGCAGTGGTTGAGAATCTGCCTGCTAATGCAGGGGACACGGGTTCGAGCTCTGGTCTGGGAGGATCCCACATGCCGTGGAGCAACTAGGCCCATGAGCCACAACTACTGAGCTTGCGTGTCTGGAGCCTGTGCTCCACAACAAGAGAGGCCGCCATGGTGAGAGGCCTGCGCACTGCAATGAAGAGTGGCCCCCACTTGCCACAAGTAGAGAAAGCCCTCGCACAGAAATGGAGACGCAACACAGCAAAAATAAATAAATTAATTAATAAACTCCTACCCCCAACATCTTCTTAAAAGAAAATTTAAAGTTTAGGGGTATAAAGTCTTAGCAGTACAGGGTCTTTTTGTAACTTGAAGTTTCCCCTAAAGCACTCCAGATTTAAAATTCTCCTCTGAGCAAACTCTCTGTGACTGTAACTCTCAGATTAGTGTCATTACTTCAGATGGGAGTTTTTATTGTATAATTATAAAAGACCACAAATCAAATGAGTTAGAAGGGGAGGGCGGGGGAGGAGGCAATGGGAGTAGGGGTTGACAAGTAAGGTAAAAAGTCAAAAAAAAACTAAAATGAGAGTTTTCATGGACTAATGATGATAATAAAATGGAATGAATTAAGGAGAACAATGTTCTTAATCATTCTAAAGTTTTTAAAGTATTTTTTAAAGGGAGGATGGCAGTATTTTCTGGACGCGACAAAATTCACCTAACACGGTGGTTTTCAAGTTCTCACTAGAGCAATGCAGTGGTTCTCAAAGTGTGGTCCCTGGACCAGCAGTTTCAGCATCCCCTGGGAACTTGTTAGAAATGGGAATTATCAGGCCCAATCCCAGACATACTGAACCAGGAACTATGGGTAGGGCCCAGTAATCAAATGTTAACAAAGTCTTACAGGTGATTCTAATGCTTGAAAGAGGTGGAAAACCAAATTAGTAACACGGGAGCTTTAAGAACTACCAATGCCCAGGCCGGTCCCAGAACAATTAAATCAGAATCTCTGAGGATGGGGTCTTGGCATCAGTATGGTTCACAACACTTCTCAGGTCTTCCAATGTCGGATAGAGAATCACTTCCTTAGAGAGTCCCCTGCAACCAAGAGAAAGGAGCCAGCTGGCTGAACTCCACATATAAGCCTCCTTCAACAGGATTAATTAAATCTTGAACCGGTTTGTTTTACTTCTTTGTCAATGACAGATTTTCTTAAAAGAAGTGTGAAACCACAGGCTGGGTACAGTCAGGACTGATTAGTTCTATTTAAGTCTTTTAACACCTTTGTCAGTAGATCCAAACTCTGAATAGGGACCCTAGGCTTAATTTTTGCATGTGCAGAAAGGAGGAGGGGGGATGACCATCCTGACCCATGGGGCACAATAAGGATACCTCAACAGCCGAGAATATGAAGAAAGGGCCAGGGATCCAGTGAAAGGGAAGGTAGGAGAGTCCTACAATCAGAATACAGACAGGCCCAGACAAGGGTTTACAACAACAAAAAGCCGGTATGGTGTCACAGGCAGATCTCACCTGCACCAATCAAAGTTTACCTGAGGCTACCTTTGTACAGCCAAATAGAGATTAGTCAGACATAAAAATTAGTTGTCTCTGAAATTATTCTGCAAAATCGTGGGGAAACTTTTAAAAGTTTGCTGACGTTAAATGTACATGCAAATTTCCAGGCACTTATCTCAGCAGATGGCACCCAATCATCCCCATTAAAGGTTCTTTGGAATGTGAGATGGGGTGTTTGTTTACCAGAAGGTTGTTCAAGAGACACTGTTTCGCGGGTTTCCCTGGGGAGCTGGCATCAAGAGAAAGAGACAGAAATCCAAGACTGTTCTGCTATTATTTTCTCTTCACCAAGATTTCAAGAAATTGTATTGAAAGTGTAGCAAACATTGTTAAAGGGATTTCCACCCTTCATAAGAAAGATAAACATGCAAAAATTGGGACTAATTTAGTGATTGAATTATTAAAGATGAACGTCGAATATCCTGATTTAAAAGAAATTAGACAGAAATTAGATTAGCTTAACTTTCAGTCGAAGACACTTAGTGAGGTAGTTATATATCCCAGTATTTATGCTGTAGCATTGTATCAAATAATAAGATTTTGAAATGTGGTTCAGACATATAAAATACTGCAGATACAAAGAACTAGCATACAAAATGAAAATGAATAGTTGGGGGTCTCAAGAGCATAATCTCATATTTTGAAGATAGCATCAAAATGTGCTTTAGTTTTTCCCTACAACAATAGTTCAAAAACTTTATCTGCCCCAGAGTCACCTGAGACACAGATTGCTGAGCCCTACTCCCAGAGTTTCTGAGTCCAGAAGTCTGACGTGCAGGTTGATTTTGCATTTCTAACAAGTTCTCTGGTGGTGCTAATGCTGTTGCTCTGGGCACCACGCTTTGAGAAGCACTGATTTTGAATGCTGAGTAGATCCCAGCATGTAGAATTGGTTTAAAGTTACATACCATATAAGATTTACAAAGAGGTAAAGAATAAGTAAATAAATGTACTTGACCTACCACCTAACCTAAGAAATTAAACATTACAATACAGTTGAAATTACCTATAAATCTTTCCAGATTCCATTCCTCTTCCAACTTCAACCCTAGGGGTAATCAATATTCTTCATGTTTAATTGTTATTCTTTATGGTTTGCAGAGAACTACTGCAAATCAACAAGAAATGGGAAATCTTAAAAAAAAAAAAAAAAAAAGTAGATGAATAGCCAATTTTCAGAAGAAACCCAAAAGGTCAGCAAATATATGAAGACATGCTCAAACTCAATAATCAGAGGAGAGACAGAAGGGGGGAGTCGCAGGATAAGGGTAGAGATTAAGAGGTTCAAGCTACTATGCATAAAATAAATAAGCTACAAGCCTATATTGTACAGCTCAGGGAAATATAGCCGTTATTTTATAATAACTTTAAATGAAATATAATCTATAAAAATTTTGAATCACTTTGTTGTTCACCTGCAACTCATATAATATTGTAAATCAACTATACTTCAATTTTTTTTAATTTAAAAATTAAAAAACAAAAAAACATCAAATTGTACACCTTAACTATACACAATTTTACTTATACCTATTGAGGTATTTTTGTTTCATTTAATTATTTTAAAAAAATAGGAATCACACATAGATAACATACAGTGATTGCTTTCTGAATATACTGAATAGATCCAAACAAAGGTCTTTGTGGGCCCCTTCCTAGAATGCTATTAAAAGAGGTGTGTAAAAAAGATAATCCAATCGGGATGGAAGGTTTACCCACTCCCTCGGGAGTATAAAAGGAGTTGAGAGAGGCGCAAGTGATGCATTCGGCGCCCTGAGAGTGAAGCTACAAGAGTGGACCTTTCTTGGGATAACCAAACCTACACCAAGAGAACAGGCTGGAGAGAGGGTGAGTAGACCCGTGTGTGAAAGAGGGGAAAGTCGGGCTCCCCAGGCCTTAGAAACTGTCAACAATGGTTCTCTCCAAGGATGAGATTTGGGGTATAGATGCGGATAGGGAGTTTGCTTTAAAACATATCTATAGTGTTTGATTTTTAGAACTATGTGTGTGATTTCTTTTCCTATTAAAAAAAAAGTTTCAGTTTGTGGGACTTCCCTGGTGGTCCAGTGGTTAAGACCCCAGGCTTCCACTGCAGTGGGTGCCTGTTCCATCCCTGGTGGGGGAACTAAGATCCCACATGCTGGGCAGCATGGCCAAAAAACAACAACAACAAATGTTTCAGGATATTAAGAAGTAATCTGGATCATGATAGTATTTTTTATAGCCCAAATATCAGGAGAACAAATATTTGACATCAGACCTGTCCCAGATAATTGGGGGAACTATGGTCACAAAATTTATAATTACGATTATCAAAGGATTATCTAAGTTTGAAACTAGGTCCAATAAGAGCTATGTTATGTAAAGTTAAAGTTAATGTAAAGTCTGGTCACTGGCAAGTTTAAAAATCAGTACTTTTCATAATTTAAAAAAATCAATCTGGTAATCGAAAGGTGAACCATAATTTATCTTCTTAATAACGTGAAATCATTTTTGCTCTGGGAATCTAGTTATACATACTTGATCATGATTCCCTGGGTCTTTTTTTTTGTTTTTTTTCTGTGCCCTTGAGGTTTGTGGAATCTTTCCCCAACCAGCACAGAGTCCTAACCACTGGACCACCAGGGAATTCCCAACCTGGGTCTTTTTTTAAGAATGTTGAGAGGGTTTTTCTCATATATGAAAGCAATACAAACCACTGTGGATAATTTGGAAGATACAGAAAAGTATAAAATATAAAATAAAATGTCCCAAATCTATACTACTTCAGAAATAGCCACTATATGCATTTTGATGTATTCCTTTCCAGACATTTTCTTTGTATGTACCACAAATATTGTTTCAAAATGAGGATTATGTCATATAAAGTTCATTATCCTTAACATTCCTTCATGACCATGACCTTTTTTCAGTGAATATTCTTGGGAAACATGATATAAATATTTGCATAGAATTCTTCATACAAATTTACCAGATTGTATTTAACTGGTCCCCAAAGTTCAATGTAGTAAGGAAAAGATATCTGAATACACTGAGTAAATTCAAAAAACATTTTTTTTTCTTCAGAGATACCATTCAACTTCAAACTACAATAGACCCTTGAACAATGCAGGGGTTAGGGGTGCCGACCCTCCTCACAGCCGAAAATCCACCCATAACTTGTAGTCAGCCCTATGTCCCCACAGTCCCTCCATATCCGTAGTTCCAAATCCAGTTTCAAACAACCTTAGATCATATGGTATTTACTATTTTAAAAATCCACGAATAAGTGGACCCGCACAGTTCAAACCTGTGTTGTTCAAGGGTCAACTCCACATATTTTGCTAAATCAAGTAAGTCCCCAGTAATCGTGTTATACGACTGAATGGAGCCTTTTGAAGATATCAAAGCTTTACTGTAAAAGGCACTTCTTGGTTACTCAAGTTTGAATAAAATCTGGTAATAGAATGTGTGTGAATGTGGTGTGTGAAAACCCAGAGTTTTGGTCCCCATGCTCCATAGTGAAAACCAAAGGTCAATGTACTTCCTCTTTTATGAATAACCAATTCCATGGATAGCCTAAAGAGAGAATTCTTATTGGCTAAGACAGGTTAATGAGATTCGACTTGGAATCCTGTAGTGGTGTAGCTACTTTAGTGCTACAGTGTAGCTAGATCTTCTCTGGCCATTAGCACATATTTCTATCTTCATGCCCCCAACAAAAGCATCTCAGCTAAGGAATGTGTAGTTTACTGGTGATTGATTGACTGCATTATCTCTGATTAGATCAGGGGATAGGAATTCTGGTGTCTTTGTGTATAAGAGCAAGAATTCACACAGGGGTTGTAGGGAAGGGGAAAGAAAGAGGAAATGGTGGTATGAACAGCTAAACAAAACTTTTGCCCAGTTTGAGAGTGTAATTGTAATGGGGTGCAATTAAGTTACTTGACTCAGGTTATTTAAAAGATAATGGTTACAGTTGTTTAAAGCAGAAAATAAGAATAATAGGGCATCAAAGTTAGTGATGTCGTATCAGTTGGTATTATTTAAGAAACTTACAACTGAAAAATCCAAGTTTTCAGTCTAGAAATGTTCATAGACATAGACTATGCTTTTTTTTTTTTTGGTAATTAAGTGATTTAAATTTTAAAGAAAGCAAAATATTGGAAGCACAAATATTCAAATTAACAGATGGTAGACTCCTCTCAGCAGAGACAATAAAAAAAGACTTTACAATTCTTCTCACCAGAAGTGTATCTAGTTACAATTCAGTCTTGCAGTCTTTTTTTTTTTTTCAAGAACATTTCATTACAGTAGAATTTTTCTCTATTCTTGTCAAGTTTCTGATCCCTCTGGAAAACTTCAACCAATATTAAAAGCATTCGTGTTCTTTTCATCCAATTATCATAATACTGGGAGTATTTGGTTCAAAACTTGGGACCAGAAATTCTTATTCTCTTTCTTCCAAACTCTAGTCCCTCCTTAGGAAGACTCTTTACTTTCACTCCCACATTCCAGCCCGGGGAAGATTAGGCATCACTTCTCAGGGTTCCCATAGCACCCAGCAGAAAACATCTGTTATACATTTTATCTTGCTGTACTGTAACTGTTTACACAGGGATCAATTTTGAGGACAGCATCTTTTTCACAATTTTATACCACCCACATCCCCATCTCTTAGACCAGTGCCAGTGCATAGTAAATGCTCACAGAAATTTCTCCATCCAAGGAGAAGACTAGTCTTAGAGGCAACATGGGCAGTTCTGAGACATATGGTATGGTTTCTGCACATATTTACCTGTGGCTGATGTCAGAACAGAGCCAAGCAAAGCAGCAATTGTTCCAGGTATTCGTAGGAACCTCAAACCTCCATTTCTTTTCATCTTTCCATTCCCAGAACAATCGCTGTTCATTTCTAGTAATAGAAGATTAGTGCTAACTGACCCTCCCTTCTTCAAAGGAGAACACAGTTGGCTCAGCAAAGAAAGTGGACTCTGTAGAGCTTAGAAGCTCTCAGAGGCTGCCCTGAGACAGGTGGAAGTACAGGTGTGACTCACCATGGCAACCGTCTCCAGCATTAGAGCATTGAGTCAGATGTCACAGTAAAGACAAGGACCTTGGAAGAGTTCACTGGAAATCAGAGAATTTAAGAATTCGATCTTTTTGTCATGTCATTAAAGTATGTTTAGACCTATAGGAAGTAAAATTCTTGAAGTTGTGTCCCCCTCTCTCCTATCTCTTCAGATGCCTATTTCTGTTAGTGGCATGGGGCCTCAGTTACCAGAAATATTATTAATGCTGCTATAGCTGTTACTGCAATCACAATTCTTGGACCCACGAAGAGTTTTGTGTGCCCCACTGCACTAGAAACAGATGCTTTTGTCTTCTTGTGTGACATACTACCAAAGGTATGCTTTCACTCTGCCTAGCTAATGATGAGCTACCTTACAGCAGCGGCTCATGGGAGCTTTTAGCATTCACAGACCCCAACTTGTGAATCAGAATCACCCGAGGTGCCTCTAAAGAGTCTGGGAGCCACAGCCTCAGAGGAGATTGGAGCATTTATTTAACCTGTGGATCCTGATTTTATAAGCAGAGTGAGTCTGGGAGCAGTTTTCAATTTTGACTAGCTTAGTTACTAAGTGTGTTTCAACCTCTCCTTATGGAAGATGCGGCAGCCAACTCTCCTCCCAAAGCCTTGTTAAGAATCGGTAAGAGATGCAATCAGATAATACAAAGGAAATCATTTGGGAGTTAAATTACATGGAAATGCAAGTTATGTTCCCGTTAGGAGGACTTCCCCTTGGCTCTGAGATGACTTTGCTACATTCTGTGAGCACTTGATGAGTCACTTATCCTCTCCAGGGCTCTGCTCCCTGAGGTATAATTGGATGATCTTTCAGGCCTTTCCAGTTCCATCTTTACATGGCTCTAAAATTCTCTCATCTTCTTATATTCGGAAAAACTCCATCCTCCAACCCCTTACTGTATTTGCTGCCTCATATCATTCTAACAGCTTCTGAATCTCAACTATTCCAAAAAGGCACACAGATATAGACACTTTACAATATCCTTATACAATAACCATGGCAGACAGAGAGGTTGGGCCGTGTAGATAGAGTGCTTTAAAAAGATAAAAATCCCCTTAAAAATGAAAGATTGTTATGTAGAATCAAGGGATCCAAGAATAGAACAATAACTAAGAACCCTGAAGGGCCATATTTAATGATTCCATAATCATAAATTGTGTGCATAGATGCAGGATAAAACCCTAAATAGGATGCAACTACCACAAGATGTTTGCCATCCTGAATTAAGCCCTGTATGTACAGTAGCCACATGCCAGGATTTTCCCCTCTCAAAAAGGATTTAATTGAAGGAGAACTATTACAAAGATTGTAAAATCTGTTCTTAAATTATTATCATTACCACTGATCAGTCAGCACCTTCAGTGTATATGGAGCCAACAGAACACATGCCATACTCTTCTCAATTAAAATTTAATATTAATTAGCATTTCTTTGGTACAATATACAAAACAAAGGAAGGAAAATTTTTCCTTAAATTTTCAAAAAGTTAATCCAGTCTTCAAGTACACATTTTTGCAAATCTAAAAGTTTAATCACACTAATACAACACCTTAAAAATATTATAATAAACTTGCTTTAGGTGTGCCATGTTAAGTATTTTCTCAGAGCATGGCTTCTGTCTGCCTTATAGTACACAGAAGGGAGGGTGATACCAGAAGGGAAGTCTAGAATTCTCTGTGCAAAGCCTCTGCCAAAGAGATCAGTATGTCACTATCACTTTAGGTGAATCTGTTCTAGATCAATAATTTATTTGAGTCACTGATACTAGTTGTGAGTTCTTTTGTCTTGTTATTCATTTCAAGGAATAAAAGTAAGATTATTCCTAATAGTAATGTAAAAGTGAGTTATTAATACTCTTTTAGGAGAAATGCTCAAATATAGCAACAACAACCAAAAAAAGATAGTAAACAATCTGTCTTTGATACTATCCAAGATAAGCCAGCCTGTTATCATGACTTTCTTGATTTCACCTTCTAATCTTTGTCTGCTGCTAGATCCTATTTCTTGGTTCTGTGTCCTAGCAAACACCAGCACTGTCCTCTAAACATGCTTAAATAAAGCATGAAACAATAATACCACAAAATATGCTAGTTGCTCATTAAATACCTACTATGTGCGAAGTACTGTGTTAGTCACAGGGAAATTAATAAGCCCTGGCCTCTGCCTTGGAAAGCTTCATGGGGTATGAGGGAGACAGATGGAGTTTACAGAAATGGTTATCATAATGCAATGAATGCTTCATTAGAGGTATGCACAAGAAACTATGGAAGCATGGGGAATGGAGTACCTAATTGATGTAGTGGCCGGGAAAGCTTCATAAGAGAATTAATTGTAGAGCTTTAGGGGAAGTAGAAAGAGAACTTTCTAGGTAAAAGGAATTGCAGACCATACAGGTCTGAGAAAGCATGGCAAATATTTTGGAAACCACAAGTGGTTTCAAAGACTAGAAGAGTAACAGTAGTGTAGGAAGTAGGGCTGGGAACGCAAAGGCATAATTTGGAGGGTCTTAAATGTCTTGCTAATTTGGACTTTCTAAAAGTTAATAGAGGGCCACTGGAGGATTTTAAGTAGGAGAATGACACGATCAGATTTGCATTTTTTTTAAAGACACTGAATTTTTTAACAATACAGGATGGATTAGATGGAGACAAGACTAGAAGTAATTGAATCAAGCTATTTCAGTACAACTTAGTAAATACTGTTAAAGGGATGAATGAAGGAATGAAAGAAGGGGTTACAGATGAAGGAAGGAAGGAAGACTGATGGTAAAAAGTGGAGGGAGAGGGACACTTTCTGAGATCTTTAATAGATAGCCTCAACAGAAATTGGCAGCCAATCAGACAGAAGAGAAGAGAAGGGAGGATGCTAGTATGGCTGCCAGGTTTCTGGCTGGGGCATCTGAGGGCCAGAGACAGGAGTCACTGGTATCAGGACAACAAACAGATGAACTGGTCTCACGGGGAAGGGAGGAGATTATCGGCTCAGCTTTGACCATGAGGTATGAGGTACTTGGAGTTTACACCCTGGAAATATGTATTTCTGGAACTCAGGCGAGAAGTCTTTACTGGAAGCACAGGGAATGTTAGGAAGTTGAAACCAAAGAAATCTTCTAAACGACTGAGACTGTAGAGTGTAAGAGTATAGCAGAGAAGAAATAAGAAATATCCTTAAAAATACCAACAACTGGAGGACAGGAAGACAGAGGGAGACAAGCCAGGAGCCCCCAGAGGGGTAGACGAAGTAAGAGAGTTTCAAGAAGGAAATAAAGAATGAGTTTCCTAGTCTGACAAGTAGGTTGTCAGATAATGCTCATACAGCGTTTATCACGAAGCCTGCCCATAGAGCAGGCTGATGGGCTTTGGACAGGACATATCCAAGGCAGTAAGACTCGATGGCAGTATGGAGGACAGATGATTTTGCTCAGCTCTCTTCCCTTTCTCATTGGAAAGAACACTGGAGAGAGGAGTTATGGATCATTGATATTCATGACGTCCATTAGTGGGGAGTTAACTAGTTCAATTTCATCAAAATCGATTCATATTTATAAATAACATGCTCATGAAGAAAAATATTCTCTAACTATAAATACTCCTGTTAGGAATTTTTAAAGCCATTTAAAATCAATTAAAAGGATCGTGACGACACTTGTAGACAGCAGGGACTTATATGGAGTTATCTGGGGAAGCTGTAGTGCATAAGACTATTTGACAGTTCCATTTCCAGCATTACTTGTAAAAACAGTGAATTTACTTTACACACTGAACACTAAATACAAGGAGAAGGGCTTAAATAGCAGTAAAAAGCAATTTGGATTTAAAAATGCATTTCCCAAAGGCTATAAAAACAGTCTATAAGTTTGTTGTCAACCTACTTTTCTTGGCTGTCATCTGATGTTGTAAACAACATTTTCAGTTTCCTTTTTAACTCTGTGGAAGTGTGCTACAGTAACGCTAAGTTGTCCTGACAGGCGCACACCAATATACCAACAAAAGCATGTTCATATATTTGTAAAACCACAATCATAGTTCTTATTTAAAGCTTATCAAAGGAAGCTGAGAAACCATATGAATGGTTTCTTTCCTCCTGATGACAGCAACCCAGGATGGACAGACTAGGAATAATTAATATTGTAAAAGGGCATGGAGTGGCCTCATGCATGAAAGACTAAAGGAAGGTACCTGTAGCAATTCTTTTCATAACGTAACTAATCAATTTCCACAGTTTTCAGCAGTATTTCTTAATAAAAATGAATTACGTGAAAATGAAATTTTTCAAAACTTAAAAATACAAGCCTAATTTATAAATTTAATTCAATAAACATAAAGTTACCCTACAAAATTGCTACAAAAGTTCTTAAAGTCCTGCTCTCAATTTCTATGCTTATCTCTTCTCAGACCAGCAAAAGTTTGTAGGTTGGTTGGTACCAGCTCACAGCCTAAATCTGAGTAGCAGTGGCCTAGAGAACAATTTCTCTTGAAATATTCATGAGAATGAGAAGGGAGGATGGAGTTTCAGTAATTTACTACATAATCATATTTTGTGATTCACTTTTACTAAACTCATAGAAGATGACGTATAGGCCGGAATGAGAGAACAACCAGCAGGTTCACTGTACACAGATTCAGGGCCTCTTCCCTAGGCAGTGCTGGGCAAACACTGACAACCCTCAGATCTTTCGGCTTTACTCTTCTATGTACCTCTCGTCATCTTCCTTCAGTTCTCATAAACTTCCTCCACCAGGTATAATAAAATTGATTTAATTTCCACTTACAACCACATTCCAGTTCACCTTCTCTTAGATGATACCAAAGGTACCTTGACTCAAGTTTTAGATGTTTCCAAATGTTATTCACACATTTTTAGGCAATCTTTTGATTTATAACCACAGATATGGTATGTAAACACTCTCATTGTAGCAGAGTTTCTGGCTTAATTCTCTGAAGACAATTTTTTAAAGCAAAAAAGAAAATGCAAAAAGATTTCCTTTTATTTCAAGTTCTCAGGGATCTTGAGAACTTGGGCATTACATTCCTACATGTGATGGCAAATAGATCCACCTTAAAAGTAAGTTATAATGGGATTAATTCTCTGGAAACATGGACTCAGAGCAAGATGGCTGTGGTGTTCTGACAGCTGGAGTGAGGTTAGGGTAACCTGGTGCCACCATCCCTGTGGCAGAGATTATAAGAAGGCCACAGACGTATCAGAACAACCTCTTCTGGGACAAATTCTAACTCCCAACTTAAATCTGTCACACAAATACCCCTTCCTCTACCTCTAAACAGTCATCATACAATTAAATGTTTCAAATATCTTCCATGTAAACAACATTCCAGACATTCATTTTCTGAAAATATTACCTGAAATTCTGAAAATATTAGGAATATGGGATATGACTTAAATCCTCCAAGGGCTCATTTGATATTCCCCACTCCCAATAACAAGGGTAGCAGTTTTGGAAAGAAACTAGAAAATATAGAAATTTGTAAAGAAAAAAATCGTTCATCACATCACCCAGTGACACCCACAAAGCACTTAAATGTCAGTTATAACACTGTTGACATTTACGTTTATTCCTAAGTTCAAGAAAAAATGCAAATATGTTTAGCACAGATTGGAAAACAACAAGAGCATAATAAATTTTAGCTTTTCTTACTAATATAGTTATCAGGACTTTGATTGTTCTATGAAAACTTAAATAGACAACTGTTAGGCATTTCCACTCCTCTATAGTCCTGAAATCCTCAGAAATAGTGCCTTTCTCCAAGCATAATTTGAGGACCTTTGTTTCTTTTATGCTTCTGGTTTACCCCTTACAAACATTGCTAATGAAAATGGTCATGTGAATCATGAAACTTCATGTCAGTTTGCCTATAATATTTAGCACCATAGCATAACATAGGCTTATAATAATGGACTTATATCTTTGGACATGGACAACAATTCTGGGAAGCTGTAGGACATGCTGTGATTCAAGTCTTCTTAATTCTATCTCTATGTCGCTGATCTACTCACTTCTCTCCATTTCCACTGTCTCGTCACAGTCAACACTGTCGCTGTCCACCATTTAGCAAGGCAGGAAACCTCAAGTCTTTCACCGCATCATGCCAACTCCAATCTGTGGCTCCCTCCAATCCATTCTCCACAGCATAGGAAAAATGATTTTCTTAAAACATCTATTTCCTGTTAGGCAGCTGTTGCTCATTGCCCTTAAAATAAAATCCAAATACTTACCATGGCCTACAAGGTTGCTGAATTATCCAGCCCCTGCCAGATGTGCAGGCTGACTCCTGCCTCTGTTCCCTTTCCTTATTTTGCTGCAGCCCCTCAAGTCTTTCATCTCCTTGAGCACAGCCAAACTCTTCCCACCTCGGGTATTTGTACTGTCATTTCCTCCACCAAGAACCTCTCTCCTCTCCTCGTCCTCTTTCTGTAATAAATTCTTGTCCTTTAGGTCTGGGTTTCCTGGGAGACACTGCCCCTTGACTTCCCTGTCTGAAGTAACTACCCCAGCTATTCATAGCACACATTATAACTTATATATTCTTTGCTTAGTTACTTTGTATTTTCCCTTTCCTCATCTGTATATAAATTCTACTGGAGGTAGAAACAATGTTTATGCTGTTTATCATAAGATAGCAGAGGGCCTGGCATGGGCTAGGCATTTAACAAGTGCTGAGGAAAGAGGGAGGGTGGATAGCCAAAGCTATGGGGGTAAGCGAAAACCCCAGGGTGCATGCAGAGCAGGGCCAGGCAGCCCTAGAACAAAACCCCAGTGAACACCATTGTTAAAGGGATTGAGGAAAAACTAAGAGGAGCCTGCAAATAAATCTTAGGAAGACTGGGAAGAGGATGCCTAAAAGGATTTCAGGGGGGACAGTAACCTGGTCATAGCCAAACAAATATTGATTATCTACTATATTAATGTCAAAGGACTCCAGAAATACATGATATGACAACTATCTTAAGCAGAAGAAATTCTGAAATGCTTCTACACTTTTTTCTTATTCAGTATCTTCTGGTGATGAAACAAGCTATAGAAATACACTAAGAGAGCAATCTTTACTGAACATGTCCCGTTAAAAAACAAATTTGTGAATGAGTAGGGAAGAGACATGACGACTGCAGCTTTCTGTTAAATAAATGTTATTATGCTTGGCAGAACCTGTTCAAGAACACTCCGTATGTAAGGCTGACCCTAGTAAGGCTGCTTGGGTCAGTGTCTGTCTGGATTCTGCAGCCTAAATGCCAACTCTGTAAATTAAACCTGTCAAGTGACAGCTTTGCCATAGCACGCATAACAAACCTTTGACATTTATTGATACTCCATTCCCTTTCTCTGGTCAGATTAAGTTCTCCTTTCCTAAGCTATTTTTGCCTCGCTTCAGACTGTGGCATAATTCAACATGTTCCTAACAATTTCATGGAGACTGTGGCCCTCCTGATTTCCAATTCCCAAATGATTTTTATTCAGACTTAAGAACAGCAAAAGAAACTTTTCCAAGTTCACTAAAAATAAGAATTTTCTGAAACTAGATTCCTCCTTTTTCCAAGTTCACTAAAAATAAGAATTTTCTGAAACTAGATTCCTCCTTTTTCCAAGTTCACTAAAAATAAGAATTTTCTGAAACTAGATTCCTCCGGGTACCTGTATGTGAATCAGTCATCAAAATGGCACGCTATGAAAATGCTATGAAGTATTAGAGGTTCATAGTAAGTCCTTTACTCAGCATCCCAAGGAAGCAGTTCCTACCAGTATGCAAATAGAAATATTCTTTTGACGAATCTGTCTGTCACATCATAATAGGCACACTGAACCTCCACAGTAGTAAATACCCACTGTACTCAGTGGCAGGGTTTCTAACGTGAAAGCACAGTTTCATCTGACTTGAAGACTTACCTAAGCAATCTTTGGGTTTATATTCAAGTTGATTAAACTTAGACATGAAAAGTAAAGGGACAGAAAATGGACATAACAGAGATTTACTAAAGAGAATTGTTTCTTAAAATAGTTTTTAAAAGGTTTTTTGAAAACTGCCTTAAGTCAGTTTTACAGAGAAAGATTACGTCTAATGATTGGGTTTGATGACTTAATAAAATGTTTATTTCTGATGCAACAGGATTCTTTTATCTAAAGATATTTATATCTTTAGCACCCACCGTGTAGGTGACTGACAGTTTCTATGTCTGACTGAGTCAAAACACAATAGCCCGAGTACAGGTACTGACTGGCCTACGGACTTTGACTGGCTTGTGACAAACCTAATTGCTTGTTGGAGATTTCTGTGTCTAAAATTCACATAGAAATGATGATGTAGCACTGCTGTTTGATTTTTATTATTCATCAAAAGGATGAATTGATATCCTCATCCCAAGAAAAAAAAATTGTACTTACCTATGGGAACAGATGTTAGCGAGACTTACTGTGGTGATTATTTGTCAAACACACAAATGTCGAATCACTATGTCAGACACCTGAAGCTAATATAATGTTATATGTCAATTATATACCTCAGTTAAAAAGTAATAAATATACAAAAATATATGGCTATTAAAAAAAGACGATAAAACTTTAAATCAGTAACTTAGGGAAAGAAAACTAAGCCATTTTTTAACATAGAGCATGCTTTAGTTTTAAACATTCATGCACTTGAAATTTATATGTTCACAGAAATTTAAGTACATTTTAAACATTTTTTTAAAAATTTATTTTATTTTTGGCTGCATTGGGTCTTTGTTGCTGCGTGCGGGCTTTCTCTAGTTGCGGCGAGCGGGGGCTACTCTTTGTTGCAGTGTGCGGGCTCTAGGCAGGCAGGCTTCAGTAGTTGTGGCACATGGGCTCAGTAGCTGTGGCACGCAGGCCCAGTAGTTGTGGCGCACGGGCTTAGCTGCTCCGCGGCATGTGGGATCTTCCCGGACCAGGACTCAAACCCATGTCCCCTGCATTGGCAGGCGGATTCTCAAACACTGCACCACCAGGGAAGCCCTCCATTTTAAACTTTTTTCTAGCAAATCACACAAGAAGATTCATTTTGGATATAAAATAGGCTGTTATATAACAGCAAAAGGAAAATAAACTGTTACAATGTTGATAGTAGCCATGGTTGTATCCCTGAGTTTTCAGGACACTTTTTAAGTTTGGGGCTATACTGCCCTTAAGATCACCCTCCCCACTAGTATCCAGACACCCACTGGGGTATCTGCCTCTGTTTAGTACACCTGCCACATCATTATACATTGCAATCTAGTATTTCTTTTCTGGGTTGTTATTGTCACATTTGATCTTTCTATCACTGCAATGGTAATAGTCTTGCTTTATTAAAATTGTTTTTATCAGACTTCCTCATGGTCTCAACCTACCCTTCATGGCCCTAATAAGTCTGAGAAGATAGAAAGGGTTGAAATCCTCCATTCCTCTTACATGTCTGGTATAAGTGGAATCATTCAATGTTTACTAGATCTGCCATCCTATAAAGAGTTCTCTGCTCTTCATCATCCGTTTTTGCTGACTTGTAGTCTCCTTCAGTGCTTCATCTTCCGTAAGGATTTTCCTCATTATGCTCTTACAGTCTCCTTTACCTCCCAACTGTTGGCTTTTGAATTTTGAATATGCTAATGAAAAGTCCTGCCTACCATGATGAACTCAAGGACACATGTTTTGCTGAGAAAAGTTAACTGCTATCTGGGCATTTTGTTTAGCTGGAAAAGAAGTCTTCCATCTTAGCATTGCCTTTTCAGAATTGTTTCCTTACTTCTGGATGTCTGGACCACTATTTGCAAGCTTGTTGGTTCAGTTTGAACCCTCTGCTTCAACAAGTTCAGGTGCTGATGCTCCAAGTGCAGATCTATAGAGGTTAGTGAGTCCTCTGACCCCAGGAGCCTCCTAACCAGTGATGGGATGGACCACTGTTTTCTAAGAAGCAGCAGCTTAAAACTATTGGGCTCCACAGGGCACACACGCTCCGCAGTGAACCACAATACCACATGACACATATAAACACGGCAGCTGCCGGAGTCGCAGGCCCATGACAATAGCAAAAGCTCTATCTAGTTTTTCATCCTTGACTGTCTTTTCCAAGTAGAGCAAGGTGATACCTCATCTGAGAGGCTAAGACCCCTCCCTTCACACACACACACACACACCCCGCCAAGCTGATTGGTCCACTTGGGAGTTTGAGCCCAGCTTTGAGAGCTTGATGAGAGCTCACCGGATATTTCATGTCAGCACTGCTTGTGACCATTACGGGATCTGGCTCACAAGACTCACAACTTGTATCTCAAGTTCTACAAGAACACTGGCTAATACTGATTTGGCTCTGCTTAGCTGAACTTATATCTCGTCCCACCAAGCTCATTTTTTCAAAAGCTTTCACTCTTCCAACTAGCATCACTATGCTGACAAACTTTTGGCATGAGAGCAGCTGACTGAACATGGGTTTTTTAAACTACACTACTGTAGATGTGGGTCAAGCATTTTATTTATTATGGTGTTAACTGTTCCCATGATACGTCGCCAAAATTTTCTCCCAATGGGCCATTAAATATTTTAACTTTGTCAACAGCCTTTTACCATACCAAAGTTTTAAACTTTTATGTAATGAAGGGGCATCATATATTTCTCAAGCTCTTTAGTTTTCCTTGACTTAGATGGATTCAAGAGTTTCCAAGGCAAGCAATTTCCTTAAGATGAAGGTGATTTGACTTTTATTCCCATAAAAGCCTGCCTGACCCAACTCTTTTTTGAAAGTGCTAACTTTGTTTACAGAGTATAACGTTTATAAAGAAGTTGAATAACTATGCAAGCACAGTCTCTAAGTAGAAGTTCTAATAAATCCTAAGACGCTGCAGTACACTGACCAAGGAAACAATGTGATCCCTAAAGCCCTCTCCCAACCTATGCTCAGTGAAAACACCAAACAAAAGGCCTCAGTGTTAGTAGAAAGCCGAGTTCTTCAGAGCAGGTAAAACTCCTGTTTACTCCTTCCAGAGAGCAGAAGAGAAAGAGTTTTCCGACTAGAAATGACAGAGTTGCCCTTGTGTAACACAGAACAACCGTGATAAGCTTTACTTGTTAAGGGCCTAAATTACGAAAGAGAGTGGGACGGTTGTGAAAAGGAACAAAAAGGAAAAGCTCCAGATTGGACGCAAAGAGTTCCATCGGTCCTTGACCAAGTCGAAGGCTCTTACAATTTTTAAAACGCTGCCTAACCTTCCCTCACCCGTGGCAACGCATCCAGGGAGCCGCAGCACAGAGGCTGTGTGGCAGTCCGCAATGCCACGCTTGAGGCTGCCGCAACTGCCCGCGCGCGGAGCACGAAGGCGTGCCTAACAGAGCCCGCGGGCGGCAGAGCGCTCCGGCCGCGCCTCGCGATGCTCTCCCCGGGCACCTGCGCTCGCGCGGTCCGGGCTCGGGGGCCCAGGCTCCCCAGGGGTCGTCGCCCGGCAGCCGTAGGGCCACAGAAAAATTTATTTGACGACGGGGATCGCAAGTCGCAGGTGCTACGGTGAACCGCAGGCAAAGCCGACCGCGGTCTGACCTACAGCAAAAGGAAGCAGGGCCTGCACTGAGACCCGGTTCCGGCCTTTAGGGGACTGCGTTTTCAGTCGAGGCCAACGGCAGGCCTCGCCTGGTGACGAGAGCGCACGCACTCGTCGGGGTTTTAAGGAGGAAGGGCGGCACCTCCTCCCTCTCCCGGCCCTTCCCCCTCCCATCCCTGTCCCCCCTCCGCCACTTCCCCCCCCCGCCGGGTG
>NW_020175547.1:65956-85741 GCF_003031525.2 Neophocaena asiaeorientalis asiaeorientalis | reverse complement strand
CATTCATCAACCGGTTCACACCGGCAGCCGCCGCCGCTCCGTGACGTCCGCGGGGCGGGCCTCCGCCCCCGCTCGTCGGCGCGCGACCTAGGGCCCGGCTGCGATTGGTGGCCGGGGGGGACGGACGTCAGGCGCGCTATAAATGGGAGGGCTTGTGACGCAAGGGCGCCTCGGCGCGCGTATTGGCCCCCTGGACTGCGGGCCGGTGAGGCTGCGCGCCCTTCTCGGAGCCGTTCGTCGCGGGAGCGAGTCCAGGCTTGTCCTGCGCCGGGGCGGGCCGGGTCGGCGGCGTCTTGCGATCGCGGGCTCTTGGGCTGTGCCTGAGTGTCCCCTGGCGAGCCGTGTGCTTGCCTTCTGTTGGCTTGTGGCGCCGTGGCGAGCCACACCCACGGCTGTGAGGCTGAGCTTGTGCCCGTGGAACCCGCTACCGTTCCCAGTGTGTGAGGTTGTTGCGCTGTAGCTGGCACCGTGGGCTTGCTTCGGATCCAGATTGTGAGCCAATGCTTCCTGGTACTCTCTCTCTTTTTCTCTCTTTTTTTTTGGCCTCACCGAGCCGCTTTCGTGGGATCTTAGTTCCCCGAGCAGGCATCGAACCCGGGCCTTGGGCACTGAGAGCGAGGAGTTCTCAGCCCTGGACAGCCAGGGAAGCCCCATCTTGTTACTCTTTTCGTATGAGTTTTGTTTGACGGCAGTAGAAAAGTTGGAGACCAGAAAACCAGATCATTCCCAGGAGTGAGCAGTATTTTTTTGTACACATGCTTTATTCCGGGTGCGTTATCTAAAGCACAAGTAGATGTGGAACAGACTCGCCAACGAATCGTTGGACACAACAGAGATTTGTTGTTCGGACTCTGCAGTAGGACAGATCGGTTTAGGCTTCTGCACAGAAATTGGCCCCCCATGCCCCCGTGTGTATTATTGCGGTTATATGCAGTGGGAGGGGAACAATTCCTTGATATTTCCAGACTTCCTATCATGGATGGTTTTTCCTGGGGCAGAGAAATGGGGAATAGGGGAGTGTCTCGGGCAGAAGAGAAAGATGTTAGGTATTAGTGGTCATTTCTGCGCTTGTGGAAATCCATCGTCCGTCTGTCCGTCGTCGTCCCGTCCCCGTCCCCGTCCCCCCCAGCCACTGGGTGCCTCCACTCAGTAAAAATAACCAGGTCACCAAAGGACTTATTTCTGTATTGCTTTCTCATGAAACCGCTTGCTTGAAAGGGGTGGATATGGCCAAACTCAGCTATAACAGGAGTTTCGGCTGTTCAGTATGGAAATCGGTGGTGTGCAATACTGTCTCTTCAGAAATCGGCTTTCAGTTGAAAAAAGGTAGTACCGGAAATCAGAATACGGAGATAAGAGCCCTTGACCTTAACAGCTTTGCAGATCACTTTAATTCTTTGTCATTGGAAAGGCGCCAGAATACACTTTTTATTCTAAGGAAGTAGTGTGTAGGATTTGAAGGGAAAGTATAATTGAAATTATTTCCAGTTAGTGCTGTCACACTGTTAACAAAGTCCTCAGTGGCAATTTAATCATTGATTTTCTTAGCCCAGCTCACAAGTTGATGAAGTAACATCTGAGGGTGGGTTTGAACAAATTTGGATTAATGAAAGTTACCTTACCATACCTTATGGGACACCTATTAAGACATGATTCCTGAGGCTAGTTCCTTTATTTTCACAGAAAAATGAACTGGGTTTTTGACTTAATGTTTTCTGTGATTGGCTAGATCTTCATACGAATTATTGTTCAAAATTTAGCAGCGTTCTTTTAGAAACTATAACTAGCGTGGGACTCAGTGAAAATGAGATGAGATAGTTTGAATGTAGTTTTAAGCCTTTTTTAATGCTTAAATTTAAACTTAAGCATAGTAAACTAAGGGAATCTTTTGATTTCAAAAGATTTTATTTGGTAAATTATCCATGAGAATACCTGTGAAGAGTTTGGGGCAGTGGCTGGCTCTCAGTGCTCTTGTTGACCTGCTATTAATTTTTTTTTTTTTTTTAGTCCTCTGTTTACTCCCAACCACACAAGCTCCTTGTAAACTACTTGGAAGAAGACTAACGTCAACATCAATGTTTTCCGTGTATATATTATGAAAATATCCTGTGAATATTCGTGTAATATTTGATACTAACATAAAATTAATTTAGATCTTTAAGGGGAACTTGGGGAAAGTATAATTGGTGGTAGCAGTTACCTTGCTTTTGAGACCTGTGAAAGAAATGTAAGGTAATTTACACCATCCCACCACCACTACTTTTTCTTTCGATTAGATTTCAGTTTATGACAGGATACCTGAAACTTCGGTTTTAAAATACAAAAGACTATTACAATTATGAACGTCTTTTTTATAGTTATAAATGGAAGTTCTGTGTACATGTGTGTGTGTGTGTGCGTGCGTGCGCGCGCGCTTATGTTTTTCACGTAAGTTGAAAACTTGATTTCAAGTTGATTAATTTCCAGAGACTCAGATGAGAAATACCTGTTAAAGCGGAATGATAAGTTAATAGGTTGTTAAGAATCAAATGAAATAGTATATATGGGAGCATTTTGAAAACCAGTTTCGTTTTTTTCTTTTAAGCATATATTGACTAATATATTGAATTTTGTAATACATAAAAATATTTTGGTAGTTGGAAAAATCAATGTAGAAAGTTGTACGTGATAATTTAGAAGAATGTAAAACAAGTAGCCGGGTTTTAAAAGGAGTAATTAGTAGAAGAATGTATGTAAGGGATATTCATCCAATGTAACGATGTGAGGGGTATTTACTTAAAGTAATCCTTGCTTATTGATCTAATCTGTAATCACCTTTGTATTTTGTGGTTCAAGTAAAAGTTTAAAAGGTGGCTTGGGCCCGGATTTGGAAAGATCGTTGTGCCCTTAAATACTGTCAAAGCATAACATGTTCCTTTTGAATTGAAAACGACTTTTTTTCTCTCTTTCTTTTAAACAGCAGTTCTGTGGTGTTCTTGGTCACACATTTATGGAGTTTCTGAAGGGCAGTGGAGATTACTGCCAGGCACAGCACGACCTCTATGCGGACAAGTGAACTGTAGAAATTCATTACTACTCCACCAAGAAGCCCCCATAAGAGTGGTGAACCTGGACACAGAAGTGTTGAATTGAAATCCACAGAGCATTTTTTACAAGAGTTCTGACCTGGATGGGGTAAACCTCAGTGCACTTCCTTTCTCTTGCCTCAGTATTACTGGATTGAAGAATTGCTGCTTCTTGTCAGGAGGTTCATTTCATTTCCCATTACTCCCAACTTCATACTCAAAAGCACTGAGAATTTCAAGTGGAGTATATTGAAGTAGACTCAGTTTCTTTGCATCATTTCTGTGTTCAGTCTTTTAAATTCTTTCATAACCCTATTGAGTGTTTTTTAACTAAATTAACATGGCTCGAATGAACCGCCCAGCTCCTGTGGAAATCACTTACAAGAACATGAGATTTCTTATTACACACAATCCAACTAATGCGACCCTAAACAAATTTATAGAGGTAAGTTTTGATGCTTTTTAATGTCTTGAACTGATTGTAGTTTAATAGTGGAGCCTTTTATGTAACAAAATAAAATGTTTTGGAAATTGTGAGGTGTTATGACTACAGTTCCAACTCTCAGAAGTACCAGTGTCTTTACGTTAGAGGTGAATTATTATTTTATACATTTTGAGGAGAACATGTACTTGAGTTAGTTTAGATTTATAAGTTAATATCTAGTTCTTCATGCCTCACAGTTTGCTTAAGTGTATATGTGGACAGTATAACAGTATGGCTCTTATCTTACTAGAAATTGGCGGGAGGCTCCGCTTGTGGGTTTCTCACATATTTGCTTATTAGCATAATGACGGATACTATAAACCAGGACTAGTTTATGTCTTGGCCCCCTTTTGATGCTTAGAATGTAATTATCAGCTACTGATCTACTCATTCTATTTCTGGAAGGATTGTAATGCTGAATAATTTATTTGGATGCATACACATTTTATTCTATAAATATCTAGAGATAATCAAACAACAAATAGGCCTTCCAGATCATAGAAATATTTTTATCTTTGATTGTCGTCTGTATATTTTTTAAATGCCAGAAGAATTATAATTAGTAATAATGCACTATGGGTCTTAAAGCCTCTAGTCTTAAATGGTGCGGGGTTTTTACACCGCATTTTTGAGATTTTACTCTCTGAACATACTTTTAAGGTTCCAAACTATACACTGCACTGCAAATGAGCAAAAGTTTAAAGAGCTAATATAAGTCAAGTCAGATTGCTTATAGTCATGAGTGATTCCTTTGGTCCTTTGTTCCCGACTTGCTCTTTTGTTAGTGCTTCGTCTAGCCAAGGTTACCGTGACTGTAAACGACTTCAGTATGTGAAGGGCCATGGGATTCTTTTGTAATATAACATTTATTAAAAATATATGATGTTTAACAATTCCCTTTCCTTTTAATGCTATTTTAGTATTGTCACCTAAAACAAGGCTTGTGACAATAAGACTTAACAAGACCGTGTTAAACATACATGATTTTCTGTTAACCTGTTAGAGAGGTGATCAAAATGGCAAATGGTGAGCAAGAGTGACATGGTTATGAAGACTTCATGTGCTTTTTTGTTTGTTTGGTTGGTTTTTTGTTTGTTTTTGTTTTGTTTTTTTGCGGTACGCGGGCCTCTCACTGTTGTGGCCTCTCCCGCTGCGGAGCACAGGCTCCGGACGTGCAGGCTCAGCGGCCATGGCTCACGCATGTGCTTTTTTATATATGTTTTATCCAGGAACTTAAGAAGTACGGAGTTACCACAGTAGTAAGAGTATGTGAAGCAACTTATGACACTAGTCTTGTGGAGAAAGAAGGCATCCATGTTCTCGTAAGTGTTTAATGGTTCCCATGTGTTCACAGTGCTGTGCTACCAAAGTTTATTCATTCAGATAAACCACTGGCTTCAGAAAGCTTAATTGTTTAAGTTGTTGCAAAAGTATACACTGTCTTAAGGTCCAAATAAAGGTGAAGCTGAGCAGAGGCTTGAAGCAATAAAAGATCTTCATAAAGACTCAGCATGTATTTGCATTTCATTGACAGTGGGGCTTCATAAAACACTTGTTTAAACGTTAAAAGAAAATGCTTCTGGCAACATTTGGGTGTTAGAATTTTAGAATTATTATACCAATTACATTAAAAGTCTAAAACGTGTATTCTTTTGACTTAGGATTGGCCTTTTGATGATGGCGCACCACCATCTAACCAGATTGTTGATGATTGGTTAAGTCTTGTGAAAATTAAGTTTCGTGAAGACCCTGGTTGTTGTATTGCTGTTCATTGTGTTGCAGGCCTTGGGAGGTAAGAGAATTTCTTAAACCCATTTAATGATACTGGTCTTCATTCTAGTTAAAGCTTGATTTTGACTCCCATAAAGACGCGGTTGTCAGTTTGTGAATCAATTTGCTTTGTTAGGTTACTGACTGAGTTAAATTTAAAAGTAGGTGAGTGTAGCAGTAATGTGTTCCAGTACGTTTGGAACTGACAGATGCTGTCGCTGAAATTTGTACTTGCCCATGTGGGCGGAATTACTTAATTGTGTGTTCTAGGTTGTATCCATAGTATTGGGAACCACTGTCCAAGCTCATTGGAAAAAGGATCATGAATTGTCTCTAAGGTGTTTTTGCACTGCATATGGTGAGTTTGTGGCAGGGTTCTTGATCCTAGAGAATCCTGTTTCAGTAGGAAGTCACTACACAGCAGTGCCAAAATATACGTGTCCGTAGTTGTAAATTGCTACCACCACCCTCGTCCCCCACTGCTCAGACCATGGCCCTGGGGAGGCTGGCGTGAAACATGTCACAGTCTCATTGATAATAAAACAAAGAAAGCAGTTTTTTCCAGAAGATCTTTAGGTGGAAAGTATTTTTCACTGCTTGGAATTTAGAAAATATTGTCCACACGTGTCACGATTTACCCTCTCCCTTAAATTTTTTCAGGACTGCTCTCTAGTGATACAGGTCTTAATTTCTAGGCTTATTTGTATTAGTTAAGGACATAGTTGTCTTTTTGGTTATAGATTAAAAACCTGGGTTTGATATGAAAATAATGGTACTTTATTAATTTAATTTTTAACATGAAGTCCAACATTTTCCATAGGTATTAACATAGGAAGTGCGGTAAATAATAGTGCTTTCGGATTGGGGAATGTTCGGAGTATTGAATTTTCCCGGATTTGACTTTGAAAAATAATTTACTATAATTCTTACTTTACCAGAGCTCCAGTGCTTGTCGCCCTAGCATTAATTGAAGGTGGAATGAAATACGAAGATGCAGTACAGTTCATAAGACAGTATGTATTTAATACGTTCTTTCCGTTTGCACTTTTTATTTCCTCGTTGAATGTTAGCGAATTTAAATATATTACTAGGAAAGCAATTTCTTTTCAAGAGCCTATCTGACCATTTTGTTCATTTTTAAGATAGTATTACCACCAGGGAGTATCTTGCATTCCATGTAGATACTCATATTACAAAGATTCTAGTCCAGTAATAATTCTGTAAATTATTGTTTTACTTTAAATTCTTGACTGAATATGTTGCTTGTGTATCTGCCCTTTTATTGAGGTATAGTTAGTTAAAATGCAGATATCAAAGGTAGATGAATGGATGGTAACAGCCAAATAAAATAACCACTCAGTGCAATATACAGAATATTTTGATCATTTCAGAAAGTGCCCTCACGCTGTTTGTAGTCATCTTCCCAACCACCAGGGGCAATCTCTTTTTGACTCATATTACAATAAGTTAGTTTTGCCTTTTCTTGGACTTTATATGAATGAATTTGTAAGTTTGGACTATTTTATAACTACCTCTCAAAAAGATTTAGAAAATTAACTTTTTATGGCCCTTTTCCCATTTACACATGGATGCTGATCCATATTTCTACATTAAGTCACAATGTAATAATCAAAAAATAAATTGCTACAAGAAAGGTGATGATTGCCTCCTATAGAGCAGTAAATGTTAATTATAGAGGGACTTTGCTTTAATTTGTCTTTTGTTTTCTTCCTTCTAGAAAGCGGCGTGGAGCTTTTAACAGCAAGCAACTTTTGTATTTGGAGAAGTATCGTCCTAAAATGCGGCTGCGCTTCAAAGACTCTAATGGTCATAGAAACAACTGTTGCATTCAGTAAAACTGGGGTGCCTGATGCCATTGCTTGGAAGTGGAACCTAGACAGGACGCGATTTGTCGTACATGTTAGCCAGCATGTTGGCTTGGTGAAGTCTGATGAAACTTCCGTAGGAGTGTTGAAACGCAGTTTTACCAGGGCACAAGGCTGGCAGAATTGCACCCTCTGTTTGGGTTATGATCAACCTACTTGGACACTTAGCAAAGGGTTCTTGCTGTTCAGCATTGAAAATGTGCTTATCGTTTGTACCAATTGACTTTTCCTGAAATCATGCAGTATGGAGTCATTCATGTCTTTAAATCTGTTTCCATGCCAGATTCTTATCAGTATGTAAGAAGTTTAGAAAGACTAGGTGCCAAAATACCCAGCACAATTCTTGTTGTTTTTAGTATCGTATCGAACTAAAATCCCAGGAACTATGAAAACTCTGGACCTTATGTGTTTTATTCTTTCCATCGTTTCAAACATAGAAAGTAGGGCCTATAAGGTTATTTGATCACAATATGTTTACATCTTCCACATTCATACCAGTATACATCAGATTTGCTCGTTCGTTTTTTTTTTAATTAACCAAGTCTTACCAGTGATTATTTAATGTCTTTCTATAAATCTCATTTTGTGCTGTCATGGAAGACCTCCGTTTTGAAAATCTACATTGTACAGAAGCACATGTCTTTAATGTCTCCAGACAAAAAAGCCTTACAGTTAATTTTAATGTTTGCACTTTGGGGTGCAACTTACAGGGAGGGCCTGAAAAAAGGAATGGGAGGGGGCTATTAAGTATTTTTAGTAAAATGTTGCCTTTGTCTTGTGCAGAACATGTAGAATATGCGCTTTAATTTAGTAAATATTTTTTTAAAAGGTAGAAATACTTTGTTATGGTAGCTAAAACAATTCTTAATCATAAAATTTCTGAAATTCTTGTAATTTTTTTTCAAACTTATCTGAAGTTGTTTACCAACTTATTTTTGTTTGAAGTGTGATTCCCAACCTTTCTTGCAGAAAAAAAAGTGGGTTTCTGCTAATGAATTGAGCAGACATTTAATATTTTATATACCTTTTGAGCTGTGTAACTTAATATTTGGATACTTGACAATTTGTTTTATTATGTGATTGATAAAATGGTGATGTGTATTAATGTCAGCTCAACCATATATTTATACTGTCTGGGAACATGTGGTTATAGTTCTGTGGGAGAAATAATTTGTCAGTGTTCACCAGCTTGTAAAAATCTAGTGCGAGAGCTTAAACATTAAATAAATGATGAAATGCATTTATCGTCATCGAAGTTGTTTTGCTTAAAGTTAACTTATTTTGTAGAAAACAATATGAAAGAATTGCACTTCACTTACTGCCCTTTGAAGCGTGGATTTTTTTTTTAACAAATGAAGGATTAAATGAAGTTGGCGTTGTGATAAGCTCCTTATAATTAGGCAGGGAGCTATTTAATATTAAAAGTGCTTTCCGTTATAAACTTTTTTTAAGGTTTAGATAATCATGAACCAATGTACTCTTACGTACTGAGGAGAAACTGCCGTGGAGGAAGGCCATGATTTGAAGCTCAGTTCCGCCAACTAAGTGGTTTTGGGCAACTTAACTTCTGAGCACCAGTCTTCTCATTAGCATATCAATAATTACATACCTTTATAGGTTTTGAAATTAATTCAGACACATTTTTGGCATGTGAGGTCTTAATAAGTGTTACGTTTCCTTCAGTAATCTGAAATACTTTTGCATAGCTCGTGTTAATCTAAAAGGAAGAGATGTCCTTGTCTGATAACCCTTTTTTTAAAAAAATAGCTACAGCTGACTAAAAGCCTCAAAATTTGAGTAAAAAGATGATACACCATCTTATGTTTTAAAGAATTTGCTTCCATTTTTTCATACCAGTTTAGCATTTAATATGCTCCATTCTTGAAACTTAGGCTTGTTGTATGCATTAAGTTGTGAATGGAAGAATTAGTAGTAATCCTATAATTTGATATATATTGCCAGACTAATCAGTTGATTAATGTAGCTATCATAGCTACTTACATAGTAAAGATCTTATTGTCAAGTGATTTTCATAATTCAATTACCTTATAATCCTATATTAGTTATCCCACATTTACACATAAGGGATATGAGCCTCTAGTTAGGTGATGAGCTCATAAGTGGTAAAAACAGAGACTCAAACCTGTGTGACTGTCCATTCTACCACACAGCTGTGACTATGTATATATGCCTGGCCATTTTTTTATGTTACCAGTTGTTAAAGCTCTTATATAAGTTTTCAAACTCCTGCCTATGGAGCCCATTTTGTTTAAGGACAAAGTGTTCCACAACATTGATTTTGTAAGTTTCTTCATTTAGATTAAAACCTTTTTTATTTCTGCAGAAAATCCCTTTTGAATTAAGTCAGGATAGGCTAAGATATGCTGCAGAAACAACCAACCCTGAGAGTAACTGGGATTTATTTGTCACTTAAGTGTCATGTCTGTCAGAGGGACCCAAGCTGTTGGAGCATCTACTCTGGGACAGTGCTTGTTGTGACAGAAGGCAAAAAAGGCTTTGGAGTGTCACAAATTTCTTGACTAAGAAATCATGCTTAATCACTTTTATTCAACTCATTGGACAGAACTGGCCACTCAGCACGGGAAATGCAATCTATCGTGTACTGAAAAGCCAGAAATACACAGTGTTAGTCACTACCACGTCACTTATAGAGTGGATTTATATTTAAAGAGTATATCTACAGCAACATCCCACAGAACTGAAATATTAAGCATTAGGGGATAAGGTTTCCAAACAACCAAAATAGAGGTCAAGAAGTTTAGTGCTTATTAGGGAATCATAGGTGCTTATTTAAGCCTATTTAATCTTAATTTAGATAAAACTAAGGTAGCTGTGGTAATTTGGTTTACTAGTTAGTGTTACATATATACGACTTAGTTTTATGTTTGCTAGTATTAACTCAAGTATTAAATGCCAAATTTAATTATCAGATGCTTTTTGTAAATCCAATACATACATATCCTTCGAGGAAAGAAGCATTTTTTCTTTCTGAAAGTAATAGTCTGTGGTTTGTTGGCAGGGCTGGGGCAAAAGAAGAAGCAAAATTCTAGCCCTGAAAGAGCTACTGAATTTTCAGTTCACTAGAATCAGGAAATTGTGCAGTAGTTCCACAGGTGTCCATTGAGTGAACATTATATGCCATGTATTTGGCACTGAAGACAAAGTGATTAGGACAGACTTGGTCCCTGCCTTCATGGGATTTAGACTAGCACATCAAATTTAAACTGCTGGGTATCCCATAATAAAAGCCAGTGTATCTACACCAACACAACCTCTACCTAAAGGTTTTGGCTTGCAAAAGAAGTATGTTAAAATACCCCTGCTGCGGGGCTTCCCTGGTGGCGCAGTGGTTGGGAGTCCGCCTGCCGATACAGGGGACATGGGTTCGTGCCCCCGGTCCGGGAGGATCCCACATGCTGTGGAGAGGCTGGGCCTGTGATCCATGGCCGCTGGGCCTGTGCGTCCGGAGCCTGTGCTCCGAAGCGGGAGAGGCCACGGCAGTGAGAGGCCTGTGTACCACACAAAAATAAAATAAAATAAAAAAATAACCCTGCTGCAAAAGTATATTCAAATAATTTTCATGGGTGGCTATCAAGTAAATGCCATTAGCATACAGATTCAAAGAAAGCAAATATTTAGACATTAATTAAATGATAGTTGTAGCTATGTCTGATACATATGCTGTGCATGAAAATTAATACTGCCAGGTCTGATAGGGCTCACTGGTGCGTCAGACTAAACCCACCACAGAAGTGCAGCTCAAACACCAAAAACTTGACAAGGTGAACTTCCAAACCTTGGCATTGACTTGTTTGGTCACACACACGGAATAAGTTGTTCTTGCCGACGATCTAAAATTACCAACAATTTCTACTTGAAAAACTTTTCTGCCCACTAATTCTACCTCCTGGTGGATGAAAAAAGGCTACCATGACTTAGTTCCAACAACCCTGACAGTGTAGGCTGCTTCTCTCACTTATTTTTTCTTTCTTTGAAAATTTTATTTTTTTGTCACCATACAACATAGGCAAAACTAGTACTAGTAACTTTTCATTTGACGACAACATATGGTGTCCTTAATTGCAAGCAGTTTGCAAGAGAGGTATTAGTTACAAATATTGCTTACAAAGTCATCGAAAGAGAAAAAAAAAGGTTATCCTGGTAACTTACTTTGTTAAGTCCTTCGCACTGTACTCACTTTTGACACAGCTTGCTTCTCAGCACTTTTCAGCTTTTGGAAAGTTACAGAGAGGCAGCGTATTTCACTTACTGCTTTGCACTTGCTTGAGAGGACTAATCATTTCCCCCATGGTATGTCAGGCACAGGAACAGTTAACACAGGTCTAGTTCACAAAACTAAATAGTTCCCTGTTCCTTTGAAATCAGACCTTCAAAAGGTGCTCTTATTATCTTACTTAAAATATAAAACATAAATTCCCAAACCCAATAGAAAGTAAAATGATGTTTTTCCTCTTCCAACATCTCACTACTGGCAGAGACCTCCAAAATGTGGAAGAATAAGGTGTAGAGGTCACCCTCCTCCACACAAATGCATCAGGAATAAATCTACACGTGGAACAACTCCTACAGAGCACTTACTGAATGCGGGCAGAAGACCTCAGACTTCCCAAAAGGAAAGAAACTCCCCATGTATGTGGCCGTGTGGCTGACACGGTCTTGGTGCTCCAGCCGGGTGTCAGGCCTGTGCCTCTGAAATGGGAGAGCTGAGTTCAGAACATTGGTCCACAAAAGACCACTCAGATCCACGTAATAGCAAGCGGCGAAAGCTCTCCCAGAGATCTCCATCTCAACGCTAAGACCCAGCTCCACTCAATGGCCAGCAAGCTACAGTGCTGGACACCCTATGCCACACAACTAGCAAGACAGGAACACAACCCCACCCGTTAGCAGAGAGGCTGCCTAAAATCATAATAAGGTCACACACACCCAAAAACACACCACCAGACAAGGTCCTGCCCAACGGAAAGAAAAGATCCAGCCTCATCCACCAGAACACAGGCACCAGTCCCCTCCACCAGGAAGCCCACACAACCCACTGAACCAACCATAGCCACTGGGGACAGACACCAAAAACAGCAGGAACTATGAACGTGCAGCCTGTGAAAAGGAAACCCCAAACACAGTAAGTTAAGCAAAATGAGAAGACAGAGAAACACACAGCAGATGAAGGAGCAAGGTAAAAACCCACCAGAGCACAAAATAGGCAGTCTACCTGAAAACGAATTAAGAGTAATGATAGTAAAGATGATCCAAAACCGTGGAAATAGAATGGAGAAAACACAAGAAACGTTTAACAAGGACCTAAAGGAACTAAAGAGCAAACAAACAATGATGAAAAACACAATAAATGAAATTAAAACTTCTCTAGAAGGGATCAATAGCAGAATAACTGAGGCAGAAGAATGGATAAGTGACCTGGAAGATAAAATAGTGGAAATGACTACTGCAGAGCAGAATAAAGAAAAAAAAAAATGAAAAGAATTGAGGACAGTCTCAGAGAATTCTGGGACAACATTAAACACACCAACATTCGAATTATAGGGGTCGCAGAAGAGGAAGAGAAAAAAAGGGGACTGAGAAAATATTTGAAGAGATTATAGTTGAAAACTTCCCTAATATGGGAAGGAAATAATCAAGTCCAGGAAGCGCAGAGAGTCACATACAGGAAAAATCCAAGGAGAAACACACCAAGACACATATTTATCGAACTATTTAAAACAAAAACTATTAAAAACAGCAAGGGAAAAACAACAAATAATATATAAGAGAAACCCATAAGGTTAACAACTGATCTTTCAGCAGAAACTCTGCAAGCCAGAAGGGAGTGGCAGGACATATTTAAAGGGATGATAGGGAAAAACCTACAACCAAGATTACCCTATCCAGCAAGAATCTCATTCAGATTTGACAGAGAAATTAAAACCTTTACAGACAAGCAAAGGCAAAGAGAATTCAGCACCACCAAACCAGCTTTACAACAAATGTTAAAAGAACTTCTCTAGCAGGAAACGCAGGAGGAGGAAAAGACCTACAGTAACAAACCCAAAACAATTAAGAAAATGGTAATAGGAACATACATACTGATAATTACATTAAATGTAAATGGCTTAAATGCTCCAACCAAAAGACATAGACTGGCTGAATGGAAACAAAAACAAGACCCGTATATATGCTGTCTGCAAGAGACACACTTCAGACCTAGGGACACATACAGACTGAAAGTGAGGGGATAGAAAAGGATATTCCATGCAAATTGAAATCAAAGGAAAGATGGAGTAGCAATTCTCACTTCAGACAAATTAGACTTTAAAAACAAGACTATTGGGCTTCCCTGGTGGCGCAGCGGCTAAGAGTCGGCCTGCCGATGCAGGGAACATGGGTTCGTGCCCCAGGCTGGGAAGATCCCACATGCCGCGGAGTGGCTGGGCCTGTGAGCCCTGGCCGTTGAGCCTGCCCATCTGGAGCCGGTGCTCCACAACAGGAGAGGCCACAAAAGTGAGAAGCCCACATACTGGGAAAAAAAAAAAAGCCAAGACTATTACAAGACACAAAGAAGGACACTACATAATGATCAAAGGATCAATTCAAGAAGAAGATATAACAATTGTAAATATTTATGCACCCAACATAGGAGCACCTCAATACATAAGGCAAAAGTTAACATCCATAAAAGAGGAAATCAACAGTAACACAATCATCGCAGGGTACTTTAACACCCAAATTTCACCAATGGACAGATCATCCCAAAGGAAAATAAATACAGAAACCCAAGCTTTAAATGATACGTTAAACAAGATGAACTTAGTTCATATTTATAGGACATTCCGTCCAAAAACAACAGAACACATGTTCTTCTCAAGTGCTCATGGAACATTCTACAGGATAGCTCATATCCTGGGGCAGAAATCAAGCCTCGGTAAATTTAAGAAAATTGAAATTGTATCAAGTGTCTTTTCGGACCACAGTACTATGAGACTAGATATCAATTACACGAAAAACATCTGTAAAAAATACAAACACATGGGGGCTAAACAATACACTACTTAATAACCAAGAGATCACTGAGGAAATCAAAGAGAAAATCAAAAAACACCTAGAAACAAATGACAATGGAGACACGATGACCCAAAACCTATATGATGCAGCAAAAGCAGTTCTAAGAGGGAAGTTTATAGCAATACAATGCTACGTTAAGAAACATCTCAAATAAACAACCTAACCTTACACCTAAAGCAATTAAAGAAAGAAGAACAAAAATCCCCAAAGTTAGCAGAAGGAAAGAAATCGTAAAGATCAGGCCAGAAATATATGAAAAAGAAGTGAAGGAAAAAATAGCAAAGATCAATAAAACTAAAAGCTGGTTCTCTGAGAAGATAAACAAAATTGATAAACAATTAGCCAAACTCATCAAGGAAAAAGGGAGAAGACTCAAATCAATAGAAGTAGAAATGAAAAAGGAGAGGAACAACCAACGCTGCAGAAATACAAAGGATCCTGAGAGATTACTACAAGCAATTATATGCCAATAAAATGGACAATCTGAAAGAAATGGACAAATTCTTAGAAAAGCACAAACTTCAGAGACTGAACCAGGAAGAAATAGAAAATAGAAACAGGCCGATCCCAAGCACTGAAATTGAGACTGTGCTTAAAAATCTTCCAACAAACAAAAACCCAGGACCAGATAGTTTCACAGGGGAATGCTATCAAACATTTAGAGAATAGCTAACACCTATCCTTCTCAAACTCTTCCAAAATATAGCAGAGGGAGGAGTACTCCCAAACTCATCCTACAAGGCCACCATCACCCTGATACCAAAAACAGACAAAAATGTCACAAAAAAAGAAGACTACAGACCAATATCACAGATGAACATAGATGCAAAAATCCTCAACAACATACTAGCAAACAGAATCCAACAGCACATTAAAAGGATCATACACCATGGTCAAGTGTGGTTTATCCCAGGAAGGCAAGGAACCTTCAATATACGCAAATCAATCAATGTCATAAAACATATTAACAAACTGAAGAGGAAAAACCATATGATCATCTCAATAGATGTGGAAAAAGCTTTTGACAATATTCAACACCCATTTATGATAAAAAACCCACCAGAAAGTAGGCATAGAGGGAACTTTCCTCAACATAATAAAGGCCATATATGACAAGCCCACAGCCAACATCATCCTCAATGGTGAAAAACTGAAACCACTTCCACTAAGATCAGGAACAAGACAAGGTTGCCCACTCTCACCACTATCATTCAACATAGTTTTGGAAGTTTTAGCCACAGCAATCAGAGAAGAAAAAGAAATAAGGGGAATCCAAATTGGAAAAGAGGAAGTAAAACTGTCACTGTTTGCAGATGACATGATGCTATACATAGAGAATCCTAAACATGCTACCAGAAAACAACGAGAGCTAATCAATAAATTTGGTAAAGTTGCAGGATACAAAATTAATGCACAGAAATCTCTGGCATTCCTATACACTAATGATGAAAAATCTGAAAGTGAAATCAAGAAAACACTCCCATTTATCATCGCAACAAAACGAATAAAATATCTAGGAATAAACCTACCTAAGGAGACAAAAGACCTGTATGCAGTTGGAAGAGTTTGAGAAGGATCGGTGTTAGCTCTTCTCTAAATGTTTTATAGAATTCGCCTGTGAAGCCATCTGGTCCTGGGCTTTTGTTCGTTGGAAGGTTTTAAATCACAGTTTCAATTTCAGAGCTTGTGATTTGTCTGTTCATATTTTCTATTTCTTCCTGCTTCAGTCTTGCCAGGTTGTGCATTTCTAAGAATTTGACTATTTCTTCCAGGTTGTCCAATTTATTGGCATAGAGTTGCTTGTAGTAATCTCTCATCCTGTCTTGTATTTCTGCAGTGTCAGTTGTTACTTCTCTTTTTTCATGGCTGGTGAGTGCCGGTCGGCCCCAATCCTCTGTGCGGGAATCTCCCCACTTTGCCCTCCGCACCCCTGTTGCTGTGCTCTCCTCCACGGCCCCGAATCTTCCCCCTCCGCTACCCTCAGTCTCCGCCCACTGATGTATTTCTGGTGTATCTGTGGGGAGGAAGGTGATCTCTGCGTCCTACTCTTCCGCCATCTTCCCCTCTCCCCAAAGCAATCTTGAGAAAGAAAAATGGAGCTGGAGGAATCAAGCTCCCAGACTCCAGACTGTATTACAAAGCTATAGTCATCAAGACAGTATGGTAGTGGCACAAAAGCAGAAATATAGATCAATGGAACAGAATAGAAACCCCAGAGATAAAGCCATGTACATACTGTCATCTTATCTTTGATAAAGGAGTAGGAATATACAATGCAGAAAAGACAGCCTCTTCCATAAGTGGTTCTGGAAAAACTGGACAGCTACATGTAAAAGGATGAAATTACAACACTCCCTAACACCATACACAAAGATAAACTCAAAATGGGTTAAAGACCTAAATGTAAGGCCAGACACTATCAAACTCTTAGAGGAAAACATAGGCAGAACACTCTATGAAATAAATCACAGCAAGATCCTTTTTGACCCACCTCCTAGAGAAATGGAAATAAAAATAAACAAATGGGACCTAATGAAACTTAAAAGTTTTTGCACAGCAAAGGAAACCATAAACAAGACAAAAAGACAACCCTCAGAATGGGAGAAAATATTTTCAAATTAAGCAACTGACACTGTATTAACCTCCAAACTTCACAAGCAGCTCATGCAGCTCAATATTAAAAAAACAAACAACTGAATCCAAAATGGGCAGAAGACCTAAATAGACATTTCTCCAAAGATACACAGACTGTCAACAAATACATGAAAGAATGCTCAACATCACTAATCATTAGAGAAATGCAAATCAAAACTACAATGAGGTATCACCTCATACCAGTCAGAATGGCCATCATCAAAAAATCTACAAACAATAAATGCTGGAGAGGGTGTGCAGAAAAGGGAACACTCCTGCACTGCTGGTGGGAATGTGAATTGGTACAGCCACTGCATAGAACAGTATGAAGGTTCCTTCAAAAACTCAAAATAGAACTACCATACAACCCAGCAATCCCACTACTGGGCATATACCCAGAGAAAACCATAACTGAGAAAGAGTCATGTACCACAATGTTCATTGCAGCACTATTTACAATTGCCAGGACATGGAAGCAACCTAAGTGTCCATCAACAGATGAATGGATAAAGAAGAGGTGGCACATATATACAATGGAATATTACTCAGCCATAAAAATAAACGAAATTGAGTTAGTAGTAGTGAGTTGAATGGACCTGGAGACGGTCATATAGAGTGAAGTAAGTCAGAAAGAGAAAAACAAATACTGTATGCTAACACATATATATGGAATCTAAAAAAAACCCACAATGTTTCTGAAGAACCTAGGAGCTGGACATGAATAAAGAGGCAGACATAGAGAATGGACTTGAGGACACAGGGAGGGGGAAGGGTAAGCTGGGATGAAGTGAGAGAATGGCATGGACTTATGTACACTGCCACCTGTAAAATAGATAGCTAGTGGGAAGCAGCTGCATAGCATAGGGAGATCAGCTCTTTACTTTGTGTCCATCTAGAGGGGTGGGCGGGAGACGCAAGAGGGAGGAGATATGGGGATATATGCATATGTATACCTGATTCACTTTGTTATACAGCAGAAACTAACACACCATTGTAAAGCAATTATACTCCAATAAAGATGTTAAAAAAATACTCACTTCTTCAACCTCTTTCCACAGTTTTCTTATGTTTTATGTTTGCCCAAAATAAGTGTGATTCCTCTTTCTGAATGATGACATTTTATTTTTTGAAGGTAAGCAATGATAGGGAAAATTTTAAGACGTTTTGAGCCTAGTCAACTTCTACCCTACCCTTATTCACAAGGACAGTGATTCTCAAATTTATGCCTCCATCAGAATCACTGGAGGGCATATGAAAACAGATTGCTAGGCCCTACCCCCAGAATTTCTATTTAATAGGTGTGGAGAGGGCCTGAGGGTCTGAATTTCTAGCAAGTTCTCAGGTGCTGCGGCCAGTCCTAGGATAACCCTTTCAGAACCAGTGCTTTAGAGAAAGATATTCAAATGCTAAAGAAATTGGACATGTTGCCGTGAGTCTATTATCTACAACCTGAACCACAGTCTCTGCAGAGGACTTGCCATTTGCAATAATGGTATTAAGAAATAATATCACAGGAAAGCAGTTGGTTTGCCCAACTCCAGGGGAATAATGAAATCTTGGAGTGTTAGTGGTCAGGTGACAGCTGTGGACTGTCAGAGATAAGACAGGGGATATTACGTCCCTAAGCCACAGTGATGAAATGGTAATTAGAGGGTTTTGTCCCCGAGATCTGTGGTGATGGTTAATTCGTCATGGAATCCCTAGAAATGAAATAGATGGCCAGCTTACTAAGGTGCTACTTGACATACATAGATGGAAAATTATAGGTCTTCTTGTCAAAAAACATAAGTCATTGTAGTGGGACTTTTTGATCTTTTACCCAATTCCCCAATCTAAGCCAGCTCAGAGTCCAAAGGGACCTGGTCTCTTTAAGAAAATACCCTGCACTCTTCTACCACTGTTTTCAGTGAATCTTCCCTCAGACCTTGCCTAGAGTCTGTTTGATGGTTGACTCTACCCTGAGGAAAGGAAAATACCCATCACTCTGAACCAATGCCAAAATCAGAGACCAGAAATACCTTGATGGACCACCAGTAAGGGTTTTGTTTATGGAGGTATGAGGACAGGTGGAGGCCTGACCTAAGCCCATAAAGCACTGAGTCAATGTGGTGGCCAGTTTCTAAGATGGTCCATAATGACCCTTACCTCTCTGTATTTGTACCTATCAGTGATGCCTTCTATGTTGTGCCAGGGTTGGCCTGCAAGAACAGTGGAATGTGGCAGAAGTGATGGTATATCACTCCTGAGATTAGGTTATAAGAGACCACAGCTTTCATCTTGGGCTGTGCTCTGGGACAAGCCAGCGGCCGCATCTTCAGGACACCCAAGCAGTCTTTGGGAAGGAAAGAAAATGAGGCCTCCAGCTACAGCCAGTGAGGAACTGAGGTTAGCCTGCAATTACTGAGTAAACACAGGAGCGGATCCTCCAGCCTTCAGATGACTATGGAGATGCTCAGCCAGAGCCATGCCTCTAAGCTACTTCTGAACTCCTGACCCACAGAAACTGTGAGATAAGTGTTTGTTGCTTTAAGCTGATAAATTTGGGGGGTAATTTGTTATGCAGCAGTAGGTACTTAATACAAGAATACCCTGTCAAACTGGGTTATTTGAAGCAATTGCTGGATATAACATCATTTCATCTGAGTATATTTTGGTGTGCATTGCCAAAAAAATAATTTATCTTTTCTAAACATATCACAATATCATTATCACACCTAAAAATTAATAACTGCTTAAGATCATCAAACATCCAATGAGATCAAGAATCCAATCACTGTACAAGGGCTTCTCTGGTGGCGCAGTGGTTGAGAGTCCGCCTGCTGATGCAGGGGACACGGGTTCGTGCCCC
>NW_020175547.1:22917-65915 GCF_003031525.2 Neophocaena asiaeorientalis asiaeorientalis | reverse complement strand
AAAAAAAAAAAAAAAAAAAAAAAAAAAAAAGGCAAGAAATGACAAGTGTTGGTGAGGATGTGGAGAAAGCAGAACTTTAATACGCTGTTGGTGGGAATGTAAATTGGTGCAGCCACTATGGAGAACAGTATAGAGGTTCCTTAGAAAACTAAAAACAGAGTTACCATATGATCCAGCAATTCCACTCCTGGCATATATCCAGAAAAAATGAAAACACTAATTCAAAAACATACATGCACCCCAATGTTCATAGCAGCATTATTTACAATACCCAAGATGCAGAAACAACCTAAGTGCCCGTCTATAGACAAATGGGTAAAGAAGATGTGGTATGCAATGGAATACTACTCAGCCAGAAAGAAGATGAAAGCTTTGCCATTTGTGATAACACGGAAAGATCTTGAGGACACAATACTAAGTGAGATAAGTCAGACAGAGGAATACCATATAATTTCACTCGTATGTGGAATATTCAAAACAAAACAAAAGCAAGATAAGTGAACAAACCAAACAAAAACACTTACATACATGGAACAGAGAAGTGGTTGCCAGAGGAGGAACGGGCTGGAGGGAGGTTGAAATGGGTAAAGGGGTCAACTGTATGGTGACAGATGGAAACTAAACTTTTGTTGGTGAGCACACCGTAGTGTATATGAAAGTTGAAATATAATATTGTATACATGAAATAAAATATTATATACATTAGTTTATAACGTTCTAAACCAATAAAAAATAAAATAATCTTCCCTGGTCATCTCATGAATTTATTTTAAGATTGTGCAACATGAATTCCCTACATTGCAATTGGTTGGCATGTTTTTTAACTTATAGGTTCTTTCTCAATTAAAATGAAATTTTGCCATTGCAACAACATGGATGGACCTGGAGGGCTTTTTATGCTTAGTGAAATAAGTCAGGCGGAGAAAAACAAATACTGTATGTTATCGTTTATATGTGGAATCTAAAAAATATAACAAATGAATGAACATATCAAAACAGAAGCAGAATAAAATAGTAGTTACCAGTGGGGAGAGGACTGAGGAGAGGGGCAAGGTAGGGGTAGGGGTTAAGAGGTACAAATTACCTTACTTACTATAAAGTGAATAAGCTCCAGGGATATGTTGTACAGCATAGGGAATAAAGCCAGCCTTTTATAATAACTTTGAATGGAGTGTAATCTATAAAAATTGTGAGTCACTATGTTGTACACCTGAAATTAATATAATATTGTAAATCACCTATAGCTCAGTTTTTTTTAAATTTAAATAAATAAGCACAAAATTTTAAAACCAATATTCTTTCTGAGCAAACTTGTGCTGTAGTAAAGAGTAGCCTACAGCTTCTCCTACTTTCAGGTACCGGCTAAGCATGATTTCCTTAAAAAACAAAACAAAACAAAATGGTGAATTTTGCTTGCCTATCCTTGAAGAACTTATGTATTGAAAAGTATGATGTAAATGAGTGCCCGGGTATATAAATCAATACTTTAGATTTGGTACATCCCTAGAGCGTGCGTCACAGGGACTGATATTTTTAATACTGATTAGATTGCAAAAGTAACTGGCATATTGGAAAACACATTTTCTTACATTCAGAGTTCTTTCCCCGCCCCCTGCAGCTCTTAGCAAACGCTTTTTTAACAAAGATGTAGCTGGACTGGGATGTTCTGACCAGTGTCCAAACCGTCAGCATTTTATAGTTTATCTAACTGGAATATCAATAGTCAAATCCTTAACATAACTAGGAAATTTCTGGAGATCACTTAAGAATCCTCTTGATAAGTGATTTGTACATTTATTTAGCTTTTCAAACTTGTATGTGCCCACCAAGGAATAATTATTTCTTGAGCCCTGTGTAACGTGGTTTGGTGGTGGGTTCAGATAGCTTTACCTCAAGTAGTAAAGGATGGGAGAAGAGCTGTCCTACTGCATCCCTAAAGTTGATCAAAATGGAACATATGCATTAAATAACTTACGTAGAATCTGGTAGAGCTTAGCGATATCACGCAAACCAGGTGGGAATTTTAGTCATATTTCTTGCTATCTTATAGATCATCCTTAGATGAGATAGTCTAGATCAGGGGTCCCCAACCCCAAGGCCGTAGACAGATAGTGGTCCTTGGCCTCTTAGGAACCAGGCCGCACAGCAGGAGGTGAGCAGTGGATGAGCCAGAGAAACTTCATCTGCCGCTCCTCATTGCTCCCCATTGCCACTAGCATTACCGCCTGAACTATCGCTCCCACCCCCCAAGCCCCTTCTGTGGAAAAGTTGTCTTCCATGAAACAGGTCCCTGGGGCCAAAAAGGTTGGGGACCACTGATCTAAATAGATAAAAACATATCCTAAGATGCCCTTGACGGCCTATCCCACAGCCCTTTACACCTTTTTCCTTGTACAGAACTCTGATTTTGTTTGTTGTACAACAACTCCAGAGAATGAATCATGTTTGATCCAAGCAGTGGCTCTCAACCATTGGCTGCACATTAAATCCCTGTAAGAGAATTTTACAAATATTGATGCCAGGGCACCACCCCAGAGCAATGAGATCAGAATCTCTGCAAGCTGGGCACAGGTGAAGATATGTTTTGAAAGCCTCCTAGGTTATCGCGATATGCAGCTGGGGAAGGAGACCACAGGTCCAAGCCCATCATGGCCTGCAGCCCCTTTGTCAGTGACCAGAGGAAGGTACATCACTGTTCTGACTGATGAGACTAGGGGAAATTCTGCAGAGGTAAATTTTTTCCTCCCTGAACCAGGAGAAGAATGTAAGGAGATAGATATTTAGCACCAGTATTCCTGCTTTATGCTTTGGCAATGTCCTGTGAAGGTATCATGCTTGGTCATGGTGGCCATTTTGCAGCCATGAGGAAAGACATTGTTGAAGCAGTAAAGATGGCAGAACAGAAAGATGCCAAGTATATCAGTAGGAAAACAGAGCCACTGTAAACAGAAAGAGAATAAGGGATTTATCATAACAATTAGACCTTACGCAAGCATAAGTGGAGTTGCAAAAGTGAAGGTCTGCAAAGGGAGACACGATCAGAGAAACAGGCACTAAACTTTCCACCTGAAACATTAGTGTGAGTGGACAAACTGGAGGTGGTAGAGGAATTCAAGAAAACAAGCACAGCTGCTTGCCAAAGTGGGACTGTGGAAGGAGTACTGATGGAGAGATCTCTTCAAGCGTCACCTCTGGGGAAATAGCTGTCTTTCTGTGGCCATCACCCCTGGGTCTTCAGCTAAGCGCCTCGTGGGTGGTCAGGGGCTGCCAGCGGTCAGTAGGACCAGCAAGTGGCAAGAGAGGCAAGACATGTCCAGGAGAGAAGAAAGGAAAATGTGGGACTCACCGGGCATCTCTGCCCCTACCGTCACCCAGTCTGATAGCAATGACCTTCTGAGCATAGTGGCTTCAATTTCTGTCACTCTCCAAATCTCATACAAATTCTTCTTCTGTCCACTTCTAACCTGGAACCATATAGGAAAAGGGATTCTGGGAAATTTAGTTCCCAACCTTAGCCAAGAAATGAGGTAAACAAGCCGTAATCCTTCTGGAAAGTGTAAAGTAATAAAATCAGTAATAAAGACAAATTTGGAGATGATGGCTGTCGATTATCCCTCAAAACCTTGCCTTTCCCATTATTAAAAGTGAAAATTTCTGTAAACTTGTCCGTGCCTCTTTTTGACTGAGTTCTGGTACTAATCTCTTATACAGATAAATCGATAATAAAAACACACGATAAACAATAAAGGATTAGGGACAAAAATTCAATGGCTAAGAAGAAATTTTTAAATGGAATGAATTAAAATGTAGAGAAGAAGGGACTTCCCCAGTGGTCCAGTGGTTAAGAGTCCCCCTTCCAATGCAGGGGGCGTGGGTTCGATCCCTGGCTGGGGAACTAGGATCCCACATGTGCGTGGTGAGGCCAAAAATTAAAAGCATAAATAGAGTAAACAGCAATAAAAAAATTAACATTGAAAAAAGTGTAGAGAAGAAGATTGATGTGAAAATAAAGGTTAATAGGAATTAAAAACACTCAATAGATAGGAAAAATAGAATGAGGTAGGAAATAAAAACAGGAGGCTTCTACTTTTAAACCGGAATGTAAAATAAAAGGATATAAAAGAAGAACCAAAACAGCATACATTTGGACAAGGACATCAATTAAAACAGTGTGAGGGTAATTTGAGCAGGATTAAGTCATCATTATAATAAACTATAATTAGGTCACAGAGTCAACTAACACTGAGAAAAAATTAAATTGTCCCCACTCTAATCAATGTAAACAACAGTTGTAGTAGAGGTTTTAAGAAGTCCTCCTTCTGCTAACATATTTTCATTGAGTATTTTTGCAAGACCCACTACAAATTTGTCTTGTTTGGAAAACTCACAAAAGAAAACTGGAGAGAGACAAAAACTACAAAACTTTTAGAAGTTATTTTACAAATTTTTTGAACACTGACTAGCTAATGGAAGTAAGTGGGTTGTTATCTACTTATAATATTTATTTAAAATTCGTTTCTCCTCAATATATTTTAAGCAAATATCTAAGAATATTGGTTAAAGGGGGCTAAACAAATAAAGTAATGGCTTTATTTGAGTGGTAAACTGGCTTCCAGCAGGCTCTGGTGGATCTGCCTTTCCACTCCCTGGAAATATATGGAGCATATCTCACTGTGCACTGGGAGGAATCTCATTTTCAGATATATAAGGTTGCATGAGAAAGTGGTAACACTGGTAGCCTCCTAGAAAGGGAAAATAGTATCTTGGAGAAAAGGGATGAAGGAAACTTTCATTATTCTCCTTGCCATATACATTGTAAATGTTGTACCTTGTGAATATATGACCTATTCAAAAATAATCTGAAAACAAAACTTTTCAGGTTATCAGCTTCCGACTCTGAAATTATCCACCACTTTAAGGAAGAAAGCAGTTTCAAATGCCAGGTTCACCGCTCCTGGCTTCCCTCTTCTCCTGGATCTTGCTCCACAAATTTCACTTCTTTAGTTGCTCTCCAATGCCTTCAAAGTGTTATTTTTATGTTCACCTCAATCTCAGCTTTTAAAATTGTTCATGGTGGGAAGGATGGACCAAAATGATCTAGTGTACTGCAGTATCTGAAGCAGAACTTCTATGATCACATTTTGTTTTTTAATTTCCTTGAAGTGGAAATATTGTTGCAGTTTGCAAGTTGCCAAGGATTTAATAAATGCAACATGTTAATCAACAGGTATTAAAATTTATTGTCTCCAAAAAAAAAAAAGGAGAGCAAGGACAAATGAAACATATTCGATTCCATAGGTATATATTTGTAGCCAGCATTCACTTCGTCTACTGTAAGATAAACCTTATATCAAATGCTATTAATACACCATCTTATTTAATCTTTATAACAAACCATCTAATATTTATCATCAGTCCTGTGTTACAGATATGGAACCATGTGACCTGAAATAATTTTTTTCTGGATTATATAGTCAGTGATTGGTAGAACTTAGTTCGATTCAGCTTTGATCATTGAAACTAGTAGTATGCTCCACATTTTATCCGGCTCTGCAAGGCACTCTGCTAGATCCTGAATCAAAAAAAAAAAAAAAGTAATAAACAGAAACCTGACATTGGTGTTATTTAGTTTGATATTTTCTGTCCAAAATTTGTCAAAATATTGAAGATATAATCTTTGCAAAATGGAGTTTGAGATAGGAGAGAAAATTAGCCTGAAGAAAATAGCCCCTCAAAATGGAGTTATTTTCGATATCTGTAAGTCTGTTTCTGTTTCGTAAATAACGGGAAACATGGGGGAGGGGATAAATCAGGAGCTTGGGATGAACAAACACACACTACTATATATAAGACAGATAACCAGCAAGGACCTACTGTATAGCACAGGGAACTCTACTCAATATTCTGTGATAACCTATATGAGAAAGGAATATCAAAAAGAATGAACATACTTATATGTATAGCTGAATCACTTTGCTGTACACCTAAAATTAACACAACATTGCAAATCAACTGTACTCCAGTAATTTTTTTAAATACTTATTATTTGTCCCCCTTTCATTTCAGCACACGTGACATTTCCATATTGTCATAAACAGTGACATTCGAAGGTGGAAGGGAGGAGAACAGGAGTGTCATTGGTTCCCCCCATCGTTTTTCAAACCTGCTTCTGGATGCTGCCTCTGCACTAGGTTGTATAGGGCTGCACTGGTTTCTGTTTTCTGTTTTCTCCACACAGCTTCAGACTCAGTCCTTCCTTGCTTCCCAGGATGACCAGTCACTATATTTAAGCATTGCTAGCTCTAATTTCTATGAATTAAGATCAAGTACTTCTGGAAGGAGGCACTAGAAACTAGACATTGCATCTGGGGAGTGATTGGGGTGGGAGAGAGTTCTCAACGAATGACTTGTATACTTTTAAATGTATTTTTTACAAAGTATGTGTATTATCTATTCCAAAATTTTAAAATAAAAACTGTATATTTTGGAAAAAAAAAAAAAAAGATCAAGTACTCTCCAACACCTCTCTGCTGCTATGGATGTCTGACCACTTTATGCCGGGGTCCCAGTCCCAGGCATTCCTGGCCATCTCTCTGGCACTTTTATTCCTTCTTAGGGTGGTCCCCTGCCAAGATTTGGATTCATTCCCCTGAGTCAGTGACTGTTCCGTTTCTACCACGAGGACAAACGCCTGTCTGCCCACACCTCTTTGTGTCACTCACCACAGACCTTCGCAGGCTTTTTTTTTTTACATCTTTATTGGAGTATAATTGCTTGACAGAGGTGTGTTCGTTTCTGCTTCATAACATAGTGAATCAGTTATACATATACATACGTCCCCATATCTCTTCCCTCTTGCATCTCCCTCCCTCCCACCCTCCCTGTCCCCCAACTCCAGGCGGTCACAAAGCACCGAGCTGATCTCCCTGTGCTATGCGGCTGCTTCCCACTAGCTATCTAACTTACGATTGGTAGTGTATATATGTCCATGCCTCTCTCTCACTTTGTCACAGCTTACCCTTCCCCCTCCCCATATCCTCAAGTCCATTCTCTAGTAGGTCTGTGTCTTTATTCCCGTTTTACCGTAGGTTCTTCATGACCTTTTTTTTTTCTTAGATTCCGTATATATGTGTCAGCATACGGTATTTGTCTTTCTCGTTCTGACTTACTTCGCTCTGTAGGACAGACTCCGTCGCAGGCTTTGTCCGACTGATTACCTGCTTCCCTCCCAACACCCCCATCCCCACCACAGCAGTCACTTTGGAGATACCCACTGAGTTGCATGGACCTTTCTGTCTGCTGTTGAATAAAGCTGCCATTTCACAAAACTATGTGTAGGATGTTTTATCTCCTGGATGAATGGATTGAACAAAGAATATTGCTTTACAAATAAATATTCATTTAAAATATCCTCAAGCCTCTTATTACTGCTAATACTGTAGGTTACAGGAAGCAGAAAAGGAAAAAAGCACATATTGCTGTGGCCATGTTTGCAAAATATAAGCTACCACACAGAACCTGTCCTTTAATGTGTACTTTGTTTTTTTGTGCTTCTGGATTGTCCTTGATACTATTTAAACCAGATTTCATCTTCACTCATAACTACGGATGGGCAAGTATTAGGCAAAGGAGAGATATGATGTGCTTTGTCTCAGGCACCATACCCCACCACCGAGAGCCATGCTTGTAGCAGCGTGTCTGTACATTCCGCCTGATACCAGGTTCTTGGCCTTCCCCAGTCAATAGAAGCTGATCAGAGGCCAGACAAGAAATTCAGGCCAGGCTTTATTGGGACCCCTGCTGCATCAGAGGGGAGGGAGAACAAGCAACATGTTCCCTTGCTGGGTCCCTGAGGGGGCGAGAGCTGCTTCCCTATATGGGGTGAGTATGAGGGTGGGTCCAGGGGTCGGGCTGGAGGCGTGGCTTAGGTGGTCTGCCCACCCCTTAGGTGGTGTAGTGTGCAAGGGGCATGGGCAGTACCCTGCTTTTGGTCCCGACACCCTGTATTTGCTCCTCGCTCTTCAGAAGTGGTGGTTGAGGTTTTTAGGGGGGTCTTTCTGCAGCTTTTTGCAGTTGGTCCATAATTTACCCCAACTCACATGCACGTGGTTTTATTCATTTTTAATATTTTAATTTTATTGGAGTGTAATTGATTTACAATGTTGTGTTAGTTTCTGGTGTACAGCAAAGAGATTCAGTTATCCATATGCATATATTCATTTTTTTTAAGATTCTTTTCTCACATAGGTTGTCACAGAATATTGAGTAGAGTTCCCTGTGCTATTCAGTAAGTCCCTGTGGGTGCATACGGTTATCTTTAGTCCCTTATAGTTTCTTTGTATTTTGTTGCTCCAGGAGATGTTTGTCCAGGTGCAAGCACTGCAGCAAAGGGTCCCAGGTCCCAGGTCCCAGCCCGTCTCACACACACCCCTCTCTAGTCCTATTTGAAAACAGCTGAGAGTAATGAGTTTTATTTTGACAGAGATCCTTACAAACCCTAGCAGTCATTTTGCAGCCTATGTATACGATATTCCTACTTTATGGCACACTTACTATAGACAAATCACAATATATGCATAGAACTTTACAGTTAACAAACAAGTATAAATTAGAAATTTCATTTTTTCATTTGCTTCCAAATATTCTTACATTTTCAGAAATACTACATAATGAAATAATGAGAATAGCTCTTGGGACATTTTTTAATTTCCTTTTTATTTTTTATTTTAAATTATAAAACACTTCATATGTATCAAAAGTATACAAATAAAAAGTCATCTGTAAAGTTAACATCTGACCACATCAGCGCCCCTCCCTCCTCTCTTTCTCTCAAAATAAATTATGGGTTCAATTTAAAAATTATCCCCATATTTCTTCCCTCCCTTCCCAGGTCTGCCATATGATACTTCACAGATTGTGTAAACATTGTAGTTTACATAAACGGTGCCCCAGAGGGCCGTGCAAAACAGAACACAATTAATTATCCATACCAGCCCCAGAATTACTGTACTGAAATTAGTGGTTTTCATTGTGATTCTCAGTTTTACATTTTCACTACAGATAAGGATTATATATAAATGTTCCTCATATGCTGATCTTTACATTTTTACATAGGTGCTATTGTAATATAATTATTGTGCAGTTTGCTTTTTTTACTTACCCCATCCATGTTAATAAATGTGCATCTAAATAATTAATTATTCCTGCTCTATAGTATCCCTTTTTTAAAAAAAAATAAACCACAGTTTATCCATTCTTCCATGAGAGTTAATTTTCCCCCATTGTTCTCTCTGTTAACATCATTGCTGCAATGAACATTCTTGAACAGTTATCCCTGTTCACATAACCGTGAGCTTCTTTAGGGATTAAATATACCTAGAAACAGAGTTACTGGCAAATAGGGGATGTGAATATTATATATCGCCAAATGCGTGTCTAGGGTAGACTGGGTTGCAGTAACAAACAGACCCCGAAATATAGCACTTCAATTCAATAGCAGTTTACTTTTCATTCACCTGAAAGCCCAGAACAGCATGTGCTCACACCTTCACAGTTACCTGAACAAACACTAGGTAACTTGCAGAGTTGGGTGAGTGAGACTGCCCCACGCAGCTACTCAGGTAATGATGCTGTCAGGGATTCTGCCATTTTTAACCTGTGGCTCCCATGTTTCCCTGAGCATCTATTTCATTCCTAGGTGGCCAGAAGGGAGTGTGCATTCAATCCCTCCCCACCGGTAACAGTTACAGGGCCACATCTAACCGCAAGAGAACCCGAGTTGCTGGTCTGGCTGTGTGTCCGGGAAGAGGAGAACAGATCTGCTAAAGACTTAGCAGTCCATGCCTGCTCCATTTTCTCTCCAGGAATATGCAAGAATTTCTATTCATTCACACCTTACTAATACGTGATATTGTCAAACTTTTCCGTTTTCTTAACATAACGGGTATGTAATAGTCTAGCAAGTGCTTTTAATTTGCATTTCTTTGATCTAAGATTAACTGCCATCCATTTTTCCTCTTCTCTTTAAATCAGTTGTGCCATCCACCCCCTCCTCTAGCTTCTCCTTATTGATCTGGGTATAAATTCTATTTACTTGTTATACCTATTTTGGCTATATGAATTGTAAAATTCTTCTAGTTTGTGCATGTCTTCTCACTTTGTTTACTGTACATTTTGTCATACTAAGTATCAAAATTTATTGTAACCCAGTTGATCAGTTTTCCTTTATGGATTGTGCTGTTTGTGCCTTATTTAAGAATTCCTTCATTGCCAAGATGTAATGAAGCTATTTTACTCTGCTTACTTTTGAAAGTTTTATAATTTCATTTTCTGCGTTCATTATCTATTCCATCTGAATTTGGGGGGCAGATAATAAAAATTTTTGGCCCCCATATGGAGAGTCAGTTGTTCCGGTATCATTTATCGAATAGTCTACTCTTTCCCCCCTGATTTGTAATACCACCTTTGTCATAAATCAAAATCCATGTATGTGTGGGTCTGCTTCTAGAGTCACATTTCTTTTAAGTGGACTATTTGATTATCTATTTGATTGTAATAAGCACATGTTTTTATTAGTATAGATTTATCGTAAGACTTGATAACTGGTAAGAATAATCCTCCTTCAAAATTCCTGGCTCTTGACACTTTCCATTTGAGTTTTAGAATGTGTTTTTCAGATTCCATGAAAACTCCGTTGGTAGTACAATAAGAATTGCAATACCTTCACAGATTGATTTGGAAGAATTGTCATCTCTGTGATAAGAAGATCTTGGTATTGGTTTGGACATCTTTCTAATGACTTTATTGCATCTTTTTATCATGACATGGGGTTAAGAAGTTAAGCTACACATTTGCCAAAGTCCATAGAACTGTACAGGACAAAACATGGACCCTAATGTAAACTATGGACTTCAGTTAATAATAATGTATGAATATTTGTTCATCAGTTATAACAAACATACCACCCTAAGGCCAAGAGTTAATAAAAGCAGAAACTGTGATCCAGGCCATGAGGAGGTAAGTGGGAATTCTCTGTATTATCTGCTCAATTTTCTGTAAACCTAAAACTTCTGAAAAAGATAAAATCTATTATTTAAGGGAAAAAAGGAAACCGTAAGCTATGATATTCAACCCTTAGTAGTTGTGGGACTTTGGACAACGTTTTGTGTGGAATTTTTTTGTGTATGTGTTTTTTTTTGTTTTTGTTTTTCTTTTACTTATTTTCCTTGTCTGCGTCATAGGAGTTATGATAGTATGTATGACACTGCTTCGCTGAAAGGGTTACTGTGAGGATTATATGATATGTGTAAGGTGCTTATGACAGCTGTTGGCAAATGAGAAGAGCTTAATAGTGGTAGCTACAATTATAATTTGGGTCCAATTATTCTTCTCTTCTAATAGACTAACACCCCAGCTTTAGATTTATCCTCTGGTTTAGTCCTTAGCTGCTGAATTCATTCACCGGAAAATATTTATTCTGCCCCAAATATTGTGTTAGACACTATAAATACAAAGACATAAGTTTTCTTCCCTCAAATAATTTGTAGTCTAGTGGTGGAGAGAGAGAAGTAAACAGACAATTATGGTATGGTTCCATAGTGCCATGGAAAGCAATGCCTGACATTCCTTCCATGTTCAGTTTCCAGGATTTTCCTAACCTCTTAATCTACCTGGACTTGGGACCCAACCTTCCCTATTTTATTCTGCCAAGCCACTGAATGAACCAATGTTCTGAAAGAACAGCGAGTTTCGAAAAGTCACAGGCCCCAGTTACTCTGTATAAACCCATCACTATGAGCTGTTGGTGTTCGTGGTTGACTGGCTGCTTTACTGTCAGGAAAAATACACCTGTAGTAGTAGCATGCATTAATACATTTCTCAGAAATTAACATCTTCCGCCATGACTTTTAGAAGCCAAGTCTTGCCAGACACACGGCTTCTGTTTCCCTAATCAGGACACTCATTTCACACAAATATGTTGCCACCAAACACCAAGCAATATTGCCCAGAATGACAAGTGCTCCACCTTTCAGAGTCACCGAAATCCTTTGTGCCAGCTCCTGCAGAAATGTAACCGAGCAGGACTTTATGGGGCCTTCCCAGAACAGAACCCTACTCCCCTTGTCCTCTGCCTGCCTCTTGTGTGTAGAAAAACCTTAGCCTCCTAGGCCTTCCCCGAGTTCCAAAGAGTAAATTTAATCAGAGAAGTGAGAAAATGCTGAAAGAAAGGAAAACAGGCGAGCAAGACAAAATAATAATAGCATAGCCATTAAACAAACTCAAGGACCTTTAGCTCCTCCTCGAGAGCTGAAGATAATATTCTGAGCCATGTCCTTTGAGCTGTTCTGCAGATACTGAAACCCCCAGCAAGTGGAAGAAGTTAACTGCATGCTGCCCACAAGCATGTAGATCCCAGACCATTTGGATCCAGAAGATTGATGATGTTGACTCCCCATTACCCCACCACCAATGAATCAGAAGAAGGTCCACGAGCCAATCACACACCACACACCCTCCTCCCTCACCCTGTCTTTAAAAACCTTTTGTTGAAAGCCTTCGGAGATTTCAGGTCTCTTTTGCACTAGCTGCCTGGACTCCTTGCTTGGCGTCTGCAGTAAACTCTGCACTTTCCTTCACCACAACCAGGGTCAGTAGATTGGCTTTACCATGTGCAGGCAACTGGATCCAAGTTTGGTTCAGTAACAGAATCCCCACAACTCCTCTTGCTCAGTTCCTACTCTGTCCATAACAATTCATGAGCTGGGAGCTCAGAAAACTTCTCCCAAAGACAGTGACTCCTCAAACAGGCCAAAGAATTCATCATAATACCTGCCAAAAGATCTCGGGTTCCAGTGGTCCTCTGGAAAGTTTTGCTTTGTGGCTTTCATTCCCTTTTGGTATTACACCATACCATGACTTGTCGCTCATGAAGGAAAGACATTTTCCATTCTGACCATATCTGAGAAGAAAATTAAATGGGTTAGTGCCTTAGTGGCTGTTTATCCATAATCACACTCTGTCTTTTTATAAACTAAACTAAGCTTGTTTCCAAATTTAAATCATGGCTTGAGCAGATTCTGCCAGAGGCTTCTTTTTCCTTATAATAATATTATAGCTCAATAATTAGTGAATATTTTTGATACTAGAAATGTGGAAAACTCAGTAGATGATAAGTGTCTTGAAAGAAGCGTCTTTGTTTTATTCATCTTATTATCTTTAGTAATATTCAGAGCCTTACACACAGTAGACCCACAGAAATGTGTGTTGAATTAATTTGAGAATCTTTTTCTACTGGTCCCCCTCAGAATGACAGGGAGCTTCACTGAGAGGTACTCTAAAACCCCAAGAATCGTGTTCCTGGAACCAGATAGACACAGTTTCTCAGACGGTAGTGAGGTTAGGGAAAGCCTTTATCTTGCTGCTACGAAAACAAGCTTGTGCACTAACTGGCTGACTAAGTGCTACTTACAGGAGCGCTTTACAAGCCGTACACAGGGGACGTGTTATTCTCTATCAGCACTTCAGAATCTTAACCCACTGCCTAACTTTGAGAAATTTCCCACTTTCAGGGTCTTGGTGGAGGTTAGAGCCTGTATTCCTCTAGAAAGTTGGAAGAGGCCCAAACCTTCCTCCCCAGGCACCATGTAAGTGGGGCCTGGGCTCCGCTTTCAGAGGTATCTTTCCTGACTCTGGCCTTGGAGCTGGTGGCACAAGAAGCGAGGAGAATGGAGCATCCTAGTTGGCTGCAGGGACAATTGTAACAAGTATTTAGCTTCTCTTCTTTCCTGGGTCCAAATTTTAAACCTAGTCTTGGAAAATCTGTCTTTAGAGGTATTAAGGAGGTCTCTGTTTGGTCCTTTCGTGTCTGGAATATACCTTCGAATAATGTTGATACAGTAAAGGCAGTTATACCTTCATTTTTAGAGGTTAGAAAAATTATTAGAAACTTGAGATTTCAACTTTTTTGTGGGAATACCTGAAAACGATCTCCATGTTTTTTTGAGTTGTGGCTCAAGGGTAAAGTAAATTTTCCAAATATCCATCCCTTAGCTGAGTTATTATTTGTGCTGCCAAGAATTAGCAACCATTTAAAATGCACTTATTTATTTGTTATGGTGTTGGTAGAAAAAGGCCATTGGAAAACTTCTTGGTGTTTGTAGAAAAAGGCCATTGGAAAACTTCTAACTCTAATTAGATGTGAAGAAAAGCTGAGATGAAAATAATTCAGAAAGTAAAGAAAAGGATAGTTGAAGTAAGGCAGATTGGATGTAATCTTAAGGCCAATGCCCACAGTTATCCCAGGAATATCTAAAAGAATCTGAGTGATAAGCTCAACTTCAATTCATTAGACATTTTTGTTTTAATCTTAATAGCCATAATGTACTAAGTTCTCCTTACCTAATAAGTTAACTTTTATACTGCAATATAAGTTTACATTAAAAACTGATGACTTTGTAATAGAAATACGCTATAACTTTGTTATCACTTTAGACTTGATTTAACTTAATCATATAAAATATAGGCATTATAAGGAGAAAATGTACTTCCCAACCCTAGAAGTGATCTCTTTTGTACTAAGGTAGTGCCAAAGGTATTTAGATTGTTGAGATCATGACAACAGGTAGAACAACAATTCATTTACACATTTACTCATGTAAAACCTGACATTTGGTTTACTGTAGTATCATGACTGTTAAGCAGAAGTTAATTACTCTAGAACACATTATGAGTTCTGAATGTCTTTTTTTCTTTTCTATAAAAAGTGTTGTCGTGTTTCCTGCTGCTTCTTGTTCACTGGGTTTCAGTATCACCCACAGATGTTCTCCTGGTTTCTTGCTAACATAGGAAGCAATCAATAACAACTATGTGCACATTCTGAAGAAATAAACTTGATTAAATAAAGCTAGTATTTGCTTGTGTGTTATGGAATTATTGGAAGCCTGCCGTAGAATTTGAAAATTGAATAAAATTTGAATAAAGATCAAAGCAAAGCATTTTCTAAGGTGCAAATGTTTCCAATATGTGCCTCTGTGTAAATATATATATATATCTTTTCAAATATGATTTTCTAAAGCTGGTAAGAATGCTTATTTATTTTGAACCCATGGAAGTTATTTGCCCAAAATATTGGTGTTTTTAAGTGCATGAAGCATAAAATGACTTTGACTTAACATTTATTAAGTTTTGACTTACTGCATAGGTAGCTCATTACTTTTAAAAATTGTAAGTATTTCCCTGTGCTATCACCAAACTGAAATTCTAGAGTGAGAAATGTAAGGGGAATTAAGTAAGAGAATTTTCCTTGTTGGAATTTGAACAGCTATTAGCTGCTGTACCATATTACAGCATTTATTAGTTATCCTACACTAATTTATAAAACTTTTGTCTTATATAGCCTTCCACTTAAACTTCAACTGACATCACAGAGAATGAAAACAATGATGTAATAAATACAAAATGAAAGTATTTAATTAAGGGATTCTTTCCATTGTACTTTTTAGCATCTGGGAAACATTTTGTTACATTCTTAAAAAAAAAAAAAGAAAGTAGGAAGAAAAGGGAAAATAAAAGAAACCTGATATGGCACAAAGTAATAATATTAGAAAAATGAGTAAAACCTGAATCTAACCCCTTTGGAACTCGTCTACTAAGGGAGTGAGCTAAATCTTCACAATAAAAAGTGCTGAATGTGTTTTCTGCTGTCATGGTAACCATAGATTTGGAGCCCAACCTCCAGAGAAAATTCAGGAGAACACCCTTAACTTCTGACCTCCAAATTTTGGAATCTTTATTCCAGGTGAGCAGGGGGAAACACTTTGATAAGTCTCAGCAATGTTCTCAATTTCTAAGATATAATGCTTTTGACATTTAGGTTCCACTCAGTATTTTTCAATTGTATGCACACTTTCTGAAATCTTCTCATGTCCACTAAAACAGGTAGTAGATCTGAATGTAGTCAATATTTAAGTGTGTATTAAGATAATTAACAAAGACAAGTTTCTTTTTGTGTGTGTGTGTGTGTGTGTGGTACGCGGGCCTCTCACTGTTGTGGCCTCTCCCGTTGCGGAGCACAGGCTCCGGACGCGCAGGCTCAGCGGCCATGGCTCATGGGCCCAGCTGCTCCGCGGCATGTGGGATCTTCCCGGACCGGGGCACGAACCCGTGTCCCCTGCATCGGCAGGCGGACTCTCAACCACTGCGCCACCAGGGAAGCCCAAGTTTCTTTTTTTTTTTTACTGAAGTATACTTGGTTCACAATATTGTGTTACTTCCAGCTGTATAGCATAGTGATTAGTTTTTGTTTGTTTGTTCTGCAGATTATACTCCATTATACAGTATTACAGATACTGAGTATAGTCCCCTGTGCAGTACAGTAAATCCTTGTTGCTTATCTATTTTGTGTATAGTAGTTTGTATCTGTTCATTTCAAACTGTTAATTTGTCCCTCCTGTCTTTCCCCTTTGGTAACCATAAATTTGTCTTCTATACCCATGAGTCTGTTTCTCATTTGTATACAGATTCATTTGTATTATATTTTAGATTCCACATATAGATGATATCACGTAGTGTTTGTCTTTGTCTGACTAAGCATAGTATTCTCTAGGTAGGTCCATCCATGTTGCTACAAATGGCATTATTTCATTCATTTTTATGACTAATATTCCACTGTGTATATATATATATCACATTTTCTTCAGCCAGTTATCTGTTGATGGGCAATTGGGTTGTTTCCACGTCTTGGCTATCGTAAATTGTGCTGTTATTAACACTGGGGGTGCATGTATCTTATTGAATTAGTGTTTTAATTTTTTCTGGATATATACCAGGAGTGGAATTGCTGGATCATATGGTAACTCTATTTTTAGATTTTTAAGGAACTTACATACTGTTTTCCACAGTGGTTGTACCGATTTACATTCCCACCAACAGTGTAAAGGATTTCCTTTTCTCCACACCCTCTCCAGAACTTATTATTTCTGGATTTGTTTGACGATAGCCATTCTTAACAGTGTGCGGTAATACCTTTTTGTAGTTTTGATTTGCATTTCTCTAATAATCAGCAATGTTGAGCATCTTTTTATGTGCCATTGTCCACCTGTATGTCGTCTTTGGAAAAATATAAATTTAAGTCATCTGCCCATTTTTTATTTGAGTTGTTTGTTCTTTTGATATTGAGTTGTATGAGCTGTTTGTATATTTGGGATATTAACCCCTTGTCAGTCACAACATTTGCAAATACTTCCTCCCATTCCATAGGTTGTCTTTTCATTTTGATTATGGTTTCCTTTGCTGTGCAAAAGCTTGTAGGTTTGATTAGGTCCCATTTATTTACTTTTGTTTTTATTTATTTTGCTTTGGGAGACTGATCTAAAAAATATTGCTACAATTTATGAAAAGAATCTTTGCTTGTGTTCTCTTCTAGAGGTTTTATGGTATCACGTCTTATATTTAGGTCTTTAATCCATTTTGAGGTTATTTTTGTATATGATGTGAGAGAATGTTCTAGTTTCATTGACTTACATGTAGCTGTCCAGCTTTCCCAACACAACTTGTTGAAGAGACTATCTTTTCTCCATTGTATATTCTTGCCTTCTTTGTCATAGATTAATTGGCTGTAGGTGTGTGGGTTTATTTCTGGGCTCTCTATCCTGTTCCATTGATCTATGTGTCTGGTTTTGTGCCCGTACCATGCTGTCTTGATTATTGTAGTTTTGTAGTATAGTCTGAAGTCTGGAAGAGATATATCAATACCTCCAGCTTTGTTCTTTTTTTTCAGGGTTGCTTTGGCAATTCTGAGTCTTTATTGGTTTCATATAAATGTTAGGATTATTTGTTCTAGTTCTGTGAAAGATGTCCTGGGTATTTTGGTAAGGATTGCATTAAATCTGTAGACTTCTTTGGGTAGTATGATCATTTTAGCAATATTAATTCTTCTGATCCAAAAGCTTGGGATAGCTTTCATTTCTTTGAGTCATCTTCAATTTCCTTTATCAATGTTTTATAGTTTTCAGTGTATTGGTCTCTCACCTCCTTGGTTAAGTTTATTCCTAGGATTTTATTTTTTTGATGTGATTTTAAACAGGATTTCAAAAAAAATTTCTCTCTATGCTATTTCATTATTAGTATAAAGAAATGCAACATTTTTCTGTATATTAATCTTGTATCCTGCTACCTTGCTCAATTCATTTATTAGTTCTAATAGTTTTTGGGCGGAGACTTTAAGGTTTCTCTGTAGAGTATCATGCCATCTGCAAATAGTGACAGTTTTATCTCTTCCCTTCCAGTCTGAACACTTTTTATTTGTTTTCCTTGTCTGATTGCTGTGGCTAGTACTTCCAGTATTATGTTGAATAGAAATGGTGAGAATGGGCATCCCTGTCTTGTTCCTGAATTTAGCAGAAGGGCTTTCACCTTTTCACCATTGAGTATTATGTTGGCTGTGAGTTCGTCATAAATGGCCTTTATTATATTGAGATAAGTTCCCTCTATACCCACCTTGGTGAGAATTTTTATCATGAATGGATGTTGAATTTTGTCAAATGCTTTTTCTGCATCTATTGAGATGAACATGGGGTTTTTGTTTTTCCTTTCATTAATGCAGTGTATCACATGGATTGACTTGCATATGTTGAACCATCTTTGTGACCCTGGAATGAATCCAACTTCATCATGGTGTATGATTTTTTTCTGTATTGTTGAATTCTGTTTGTTAATATTTTGTTTAGGATTTTTGCATCTATATTCATCAAAGGTATTGGTCTTAATTTTCTTTTTCTTGTAGTGTCTTTCTTTCTTTGTGGTGTCTAGTTTTGGTATCAGGGTGATAGTGGCCTCAGAATAAATCTGGTAGTGTTCTCTCCTCTTCAACTTTTTGGAAGAATTTGAGAAGGATAGATGTTAGTTCTTCTTTATGTGTTTGGTAGAATTCCCCTTGAAGTCATCTGGTCCTGGACTTTTTTTGGTAGGGAGATTTTTAAATTACAGATTCTGTTTCACTTCTAGTGATGGGTCTGTTCAAATTATGTTTCTTCTTGACTCAGTCTTGGCAAGCTGTATGTTTCTAGAAACTTGTCTATTTCTTCTAGGTTGTCCAATTTTTTGGTATAACTGTTCTTAGTATTGTCTTATGATTTTTTTGTATTTCTGTGGTATTGGTTGTTAATTGTGACAAGTTTTTTTTAAGTCAAAGATTCTTTAATTGCTCTCTCTTTTGGTGTAATTATCCCAAGCTGACATTGCAAAATACTTTCTGTGATTATAACTTATCAAATCTCAAACAGGACATTGATGCAGTTAATTTGCACTATCTTTTGCAGAATTTCTCTTCTAAATATATGGCATGTACCTGATTTTAGACTCATGAAGACTTGCATTTAGAACCTTGCTCTATCACTAACACATTGTTTGACCTAGAAAATTATTAACCACTGTGAATCTTAGTGTTCTCATCTGTAAAATAGGAATAATAGTAACTGCTTGTGCTTATTCTAGGACCTGAGTTATAGAAAGTACTGAATAAATTACTACAACTTCATGGTCCTTTCCTTAAGGCGCATCCATAATTAAGTAGTCAAAGCAATGGTGCTTGTGCCTTGAGAACCTGGAAAGTGATTGGTAAAACAGAAATTATAATCCTTGCGCTACCTACTTAAAGTCAGGGTCTGGAATTTTATTTTATCCTTCCTACAAACTAACAAGTTAGTATGCTACTGTTTTGTGAATACTGGCCAAACACACACCACTGATGGGCAGAGACAAAGGACTTTATTACTCACAGCACAATAAGCAGCATGGCCCAGGTAAGGAGCAGTAAGAGCTTTGCATCTTTGACATACCTAGCAAGAATATGCAGGGATGTTCAGGGCCCATGGTGAATTGCCTCAACTCCTACCTACCTCATCAGTGACACTGGTACTGAATATAGAATGAAAACTGCTTTTTGAGCTTTTTGGGAAAAATTAGTAAATGTGACAACTCCTAGAATTTAGCCTAATGCCTAACACTGTCAGGGTTTAATAAATGAGAAATATGCCAACAAACAATCTAATTAGTATGTTTATTAAGTTGTTTTTTGTCATAATTTTATTTCAAAATTAAGATAAATTAGAGGACAATAATTTGTTAATTAAAGTGAAATTATTGTATTTTATAAAACCAGGAGATAACCTGAGTCCCTAGTAGGAAATGTAGAGATACATGTCTGAGAGAGATTAATAGATATAAAGAAGAGGACTTGGTCATTGAAACAGGTAAGTATCCAGAATTGACAATACAAAAGTAAACACATCCATAATTATAGAATTTGCCTGTCTTCAACTATTCAAGTTGTAATTTAGAGAGAGGAGTAAATACAATGAGTAACTGACTGACTGTGCTGTGTTTAACCTCAAGACCCACAGGACTACTCACTAATCAATGTTGTTCTGCAGAATTGCCTTATCCAGACCTGCTCTTTGGCCTTCACACGACACTACCTCCTTTCATCCTTTCAAAGCCAACTTTCTATATCATAAGGTAGCTGCTTGATTAACCTCAGTATATTCATTGGGCAATAATTTCTTAACACGTACTGATCATTTTCAATTCTGCCTTCCTATCACGTGCAGAATGTGAAGGGTGTGCTCAAGAGCTGCCGTCACCCCAAGCATAGCAGGGTGTGAATTAAGGAAGCCACACTGTCAGAGCAGACACTACCCTGCTCAGAATCCACTGTTACAATTTCCAAAATCCCCTGAAATATTGAACTGCCACTAATTACACCATAAAATATGAAAACTTCAACCACATTTGGAAGATAGAGAAAATTGAGCCTTAACAGAAAGAAAATCTTACAGATGAATGATCAAAACCCACAGAGAGCAGGTTTCCTACCACCGGACCACTCCGAGTTTTCTGCAGACAGGTCCTTTGTCTCCCTCTCTCTTCTTCTCCTCCCTTAAGATCCCAGTATGCTTCTTCATCCCTTTCCACCCCTCCCCTCCCATCCTCCCCGCATACTTCCTTTTCCTCACTCTGTCTGAGCTTCTGAATCCGACTAACTGCCTGAACTAGAGGATGAGAGAGGAAGTGGGGACAGGAGGTTAGGGAGAGGACTGCAGGCTCTCAGGTTTACACATAAGGGAGGAGAAGAGAGGAAACTGATTACCCGATTCAGTCTCAAGGTCAAAACCACCAGGACAACAAACCTTTATTTTAATATTGAATGTAGTGTGTAATTTTGCTGAAGAGTATTATATATTTTTCTACATCTCCTTCTTTATCTTGGGTTGGGTGAGCCACATCCGCAGCAGAGTTGTGGGTAACTGTCCAGTCCCAGAAAAGGATTGGGGGGAAGTGGGGTTTCAGCAAGAATGCATGGTTACTTTTACATATTTTTGGTTCACTAGCAACATCACATAATATTTCCTTATCTCCTGAGCCCTATTTGTCAACCCCCGTGATGAGCCTACATCTTAGCTTGCTTCCTGCTTGTCATGGAGCACACCATACTAGCAATTGCTAAATTGCTCTCTTTTTATTACATCCCTTACTTTTGTTCTGTACCAAACTTTTATCATGTGACGGTACTTACCAAATTCTATCATATACAAAACTTACTTATATTTGCGTCCATTATATTCTCTGCTAGACTGTAAACTATCTAAGAACAAGTTGCTTTTCCAATTTTTTATAAGCTTAGCACTTAACACCTGATACATATTAAGGACATATAGATGCTCAATACATATGGGTTGAATAAGAGTATAAATAGCTATTCTCTTCTGCAACTCTGTGATGGCTCTGCTTTTGTTTGGCATCTTTAACTCTTTGCTAGTTTTACTTCATAGCTCTCACTAAAATGTTTCCATCACATTTACTTTCTCAGGCCATTAGATATTGCCTCTCCACACTGCTTTTATAGGTGTTGTGATATGGTGACACATTTTAATAGATTTGTAATGTGTTTTCGAATGTCATCTTTTATGAATATGAGATGAACTCTATGCAGCTACATGGCAGATGAGGCGCTTTCAACCAGAATGAGCTCAGACCACTTTCTCCATTCGGGGGCTATTCTCTGCAATCTTCCTAAGTATGCACATACTAATATCTAAAATTGAAAGGAAGCTATCTTTCAGTTAAGGGAACTTTTATTAAGTGTGACTGAGTGGGAAGTTTGGGAGAAAGTGATAAGTTTATATTTTTTTAAATATTACGCACATATTAAATAAATTACTATAAAGTGTGGTTTAAAATGGAAAGTAAAATGAGAAGTACTCTGCTGCTCTGCCTTCAGTCCTTCTAGCAATTGCCTTCAGAGCTCTGGAGTTCTAAATAGCTTATATTTCTAGATTCATCAATTTTATTGAATATATACTACATATTGACCCCAATACAAATTGTTTTTAATACTGCCTAATTTTTCATCCACACCTTCCTCCAATTAAATAGTTGTTTTTTATTTCCATTTGTGATCCACCATTACTAGGTATGCGAACTTGGGCAACTTACTTAACCCTCTGTGATTCGGTTTTTCTGTCTCTCAAACGGAGAAAATCTGAGTACTTCATAGGATTGTCGTGAAGGTTAAATGAGTTAATATATTTAAGGAACTGTGCCCAGCACATAGTAAATATTATGTAAGTAATGACTATTATTATTGTTGTTTTTTTCTTCAAATTTACATTTAAAAATTAACATTATATTCTTAAATTTAATTTCTCCTTCCACCAACTTAGAACATATATATTGGCTCCCTTCTGTGTAAGCTACGCTTGCATTTTCCTTCATCTGTCCTTCCGATTTATGGAAATTAAATAATAATTTAATTTATTAATTTAATTCAATAATTAATTCAGTTTTGTAACCAAAATTAAAGTTTCTGCAATGAGGACTTACTGTATAGCACGGGGAACTATACTCAATATTTTGTAATAACCTATAAGGGAGAAGAATCTGAAAAAGATTCAATTATACATATATAACTGAATCTAACTTTGCTGTACACCTGAAACTAACACAACATTGTAACTCAACTATAATTTTAAAAAAAGTTTCTGTGTTTTAAATAGAATAGTCTTGAAAATTAAAACTCCCCACCAAAAAGATAGCATTTACATTATGACAATGTAAATATTATTTGCTATACAGTGAAGTAGATGATATGATTATTCGTCATTATATGTCTAACATCAAAAACTAATGTTTCAAACACTGATAAAAGCTTTTCTCATATTCAATCAACTATTCAAATCATTCCCTATTTTAGTTTGGTGTATTTAAATCATTGTTTCTTATAAAGCTTTTATTTTTCACAGGTATTTCTAATTACTTTTCTTTTGCCTTGCTGGTAAAAGAAGCACAGCCCTTTAAAATATGCTGAAGGTTACCTGTCTTGTACCTATTGGTCTCTGCTGCAGTACTACTGCAGATTCCCCTGGTTTCCTGCTTCCATCTGGACAAACTTGGTCCTGACTTTCCTCTGGCTCAGCTTCATTGTTTTCATACTTGATCCTCATTTTCCATTTTATTCCTTGTTTTGCTAAACTATATATTCAAATAATGTTCTCAGAAAAGATGATTGGGAGGCAAACTTTCTGAATTCTTGCATGTCTAAAAATGTATTTCTTTCCCTTCTGATTTCTTATAATTGCCTGATAATTTAACTGAACGTAAACTACTGAGTTGAAAATCATTTCCCTTAGAAGTTTATAAACATGTTTCATTATTTGCTCATATCCCGTGTTGCTAATTAGAAGACAGATGCCAGCTGTATTCTCATTACTGTGAAAGTGAAAGTAGATTTTCTTTATGGAAGCTTTTAGGATTTTATCTTTATCCTTGGCAATTTGAAATATAATGAGGACATGTATACATGTAATATTTTATTATAATTTTTTTATATAGCTTATTTGATTCTTCATAGGTATTTTTGGTTTAAAAACGTTATGTTTTCTCAGTCCCCCCAAATTTCTTTTCTCTAATAATTTCCTCTCCTCTAGTTCTTCAATTCTCTTTTCCTAAAATACATTGTTAGTCAAGTGTTGGCATTCCAGGATTGAGCCACTACATACTATCTGTCCATCTCTATCTTTTTCCTCTCCATTCTGGGAGACTTCCTTGCAATCCTATTGAGTTTTTTTTTGTTTGGTTGGGTTTTTTTTTTTTTTTTTTTGCGGTACGCGGGCCTCTCACTGTTGTGGCCTCTCCCGTTGCGGAGCACAGGCTCCAGACGCGCAGGCTCAGCGGCCATGGCTCACGGGTCCAGCCGCTCCGCGGCATGCGGATGCGGGGTCCTCCCGGACCGGAGCACAAACCCGTGTCCCCTGCATCGGCAGGCGAACTCTCAACCACTGCGCCACCAGGGAAGCCCTGATTTTTTTTTAACAGTGACTTTTTTGTTTCCCTAACTTCTTTGTGTCTTCTGACTGTTTACTTTTCATAGTATCCAGCATAGTTTTATGAAAAAAAAAAACCCTCCCCTCAAACAGCTTGCATTCTAGTTGCTGCTTGATTGGGACAGAAGTTAGACTACTGCGTGGTGACTGGGTTCGGGAAAGTAAGTGGAACCTGATGATAAATGTCTATATATGTGTATAGAAATAGTGAGAAGGATACACATTACACGGAGTGAAATTTGGTGGTGATGGTGGGTATTAGGGGATTGAAGAATTTTTACTTTATAATTGCTATTGGGTTTTTTAAAAAATCAATGGACATGTGTTACTTTTATGAGAAAATTATTGGTCCTTTTTTTTTTTTTTAATAAATTTATTTATTAATTTTGGCTGTGTTGGATCTTCGTTTCTGTGCGAGGGCCTTCTCTAGTTGTGGCGAGCAGGGACCACTCTTCATCGCGGTGCGCGGGCCTCTCACTGTCGCGGCCTTCTCTTGTTGCGGAGCACAGGCTCCAGACGCGCAGGCTCAGCAGTTGTGGCTCACGGGCCTATTTGCTCCGTGGCATGTGGGATCTTCCCAGACCAGGGCTCGAACCCGTGTTCCCTGCATTGGCAGGCAGATTCTCAACCACTGCGCCACCAGGGAAGCCCTGGTCCTTTTTTAAAGCTTGTCTGTGAAGGGAAGGAGAGGGGACATATGAGCATGATTACTTTCTGAAGAGAAAGGGTCAGAAGACGTTAGGAGGGAAACAAGCCGGAGAGGAAAGGGAGCGACCGGTGAAGCAAGGTCTCTGTGCACCTGGGGAGGAGGGTGTGCAAACACACATGGAAATATTAGCACTGGGCAGGGGAAAGAGCCTCTCCTATGTTGAGACAAGAAGGAGAAAGAGAAGGTTGAATGGAGAAGATATGTCTGAATACAGTTTGAAGCAAGTTTGACCAAAGGAGAAGGTTTTAAGGAAAGAGCATAGCCTAGGAGGTAAAAGACCGAGGTCCAAATCCTGGCTCATGACTTCCTGGCTGGAACACAGGGCCAGTCACCTAATTTTTCGTCTCTTCCAAATGAGGCTAACAGTCGTGTGAGGCTGTTGAGGCAATTAAACGTGATAGAGTGTGGGCAGTGTTTGGCAATCATTCTCAGCAAATGCTACTTGTTTTCTCTATTATCTCTCTGCCTGGCTGCCTGGACAGAACATTTGTAGGAGTAGAATTCCAGAGCTGTTATTTCACAGCCCAACATGGCCAGTCCTGCTGTTGCTTCAGCTCTGACCTTGGCCCCAGGCCCCAGTGCATGAGTCTGTCTAAACTTCCATTCCAAGTTGTTGGTGGGCTATCCCACACACCACCCCTCTGCAGGACCAGGTTCCAACCCAATCACCTGCCCTTCCAGTGACTGCTTCCCGCTTGGATCCTTGGTCCTCCTGTGGCTGGAGTATGTGCCATTTCATCCATGATCATACTTCCTATTACTTGTTGCCAGAATTCCAAATTTCTGCCCTTATTGCCTTTCTGCCGTCATGCAAATTGACTGAGGAATCTGTGGCCATGCTCCAAAATCCAGACACCTAGCCTTCATCTAATTGCGTGGGTCTGGCTGAGTTGCACATACTGATCTCACAAATACTTCAGAACATAACTGGGTTTACTGATGCCCCGGCATTGGAATTTGTTGGGTCACTCTAACCACACCACTTAAGAAAATTCATATTTTATAGTGAGAGGAGGTATTCTCAACTACCTACTTTATTGTAGATTCATCTCTTCTCTCCCAGTATAAGTTCCACAGGCTACAGTGTCCTCCATTCCCCTTTGTAGTCCAGCCTCTGCCCTGGTTACAAGCTCATATATTCAGTTTTACTTTGGTTTTGGCCTTTTCTTTGGAAGCTTGAAGAGCTGAATACCTTTTTCAGAATCATTCTGGGCATCCCTGAACTTTGTATATGATCAGTGATTCTATGAGCACACAGATTATTATCATAAGCAATAAGTCTGACAACCTACTAAAAAAACTAAGCATGTCATTTGGATGTATTACTGACATCTGAATATGCACCTTAAAATATAGGTAAGCTTCCTAGAAGTAGAGTAAGCATGTCTTAATGTGCTTTATATTTTGAAGTTTATCAATTACTTGAAGTATAAATATACATTTTTATTATTACAAGAATAAACAATGCATTGTAAAAGCTGTTAATTTTATGTATTGAAACAATTTCTGAGAACTTTCAAATGATTAAATACATAAGGCAGTATATTTTATAATTAATATCAATGTTAAGAGAAACATTTGCTAGGTAACTTTAAGAAGAACATTATATCCATCTTGAGCCAACAAATGTTTATAAAAATTTAAATAATAATAAAATAATAACAGATTAGATTTTATCATCATCATAGTTGCAATTTTTGTAAAACTTTCATAGAACTGTTTGGTGTACTAGAATTCATAGCAACAAACAAAATAATCTTTAAGAGGTATATTTCATTGTTAGCTATTTAATTTCATTTACATTTTAAAGTCTTTGAAGAAAAAAATTCCTTTCAGGATATTTTTACTTCTGTGAGGAGGAATTATAAATAGAATATTAATTTCTTCAACTCAGGTTTTTGAGTTTCTTGCTCACATTCTTATACAAATTGTTCAAGAGAGGTAAGATATCTGCTATTACATATACCAAAGGCTGATAGAACAAAAGATAATAAACAAAGATAGAACAAAGTATAATAAAAGCCTTTTTATTATACTTCGAAGATTACAAAACTAGCATAATAGGATTTACTAATAACCAATATTTGCCTGTAAAAGAAGTTCATTTGCTGCTAAAGAAGTAAATCGATGTGCCTGGAGAAGGAAGTATTTCTCACACGACACCTGCCCTAAAGTCCTTCCTGTCACTCACCTCCAAGGAAGATTTTGCAATTGGTATGCATGTAATGAAAACTGAGAAGAAGATGGGAATTCAGTGGTGATTTTACTTTCCTTAAAGCCAAATCCATGTTCCACTGTCACATTTTTAGATCTAAAGCTTAAGGAAGAGAATGTTTGTGTAAAGGAAGTAGTTCATGAAAATATATTAAAATAAATGTGTTTACTAAAAGCAAGAATTTTAAAAGTTCACTTTCTACTGTGAAAGTTTTCAGATATATGCAAGAGACCCTCTTGTACCCATCACCTAGCACCTACAATTATCAGCATTCTATTATCTGGTCTCAATTCATTACTTTTAAATTTTATTTGTATTTTCTGGAGTCTTTTTAACTTAAATTCCAGATATAGTTCACCCATATGAATTTCCATATGTCTTATCTAAAAGATAAGGATTCTTTAAAAATAACATAATTAGTTTTAATCAGCTCATGGTTCCATAGTTACCAAGAGCCAGATTCAGGATTGGACTTAGGCTTCCTGGTTTCCAAGTTTGAGCTCTTAACCCCTCACATGTACGATATATGATTCCTTCTAAATTTCCACTATAAACATTGGTTTTTAAAATGCCTAACAGAGGAGCTGAGAGACAAGATGATGGGGTAGAAAGACTTGAGCTCACCTCCTCTCATAAAAACACCAAAAAAAAACCCCCTAACTACTGAACAAGCACTGACAAAAAAGGCTGGAACCTACCAAAAAATATATTCTACATCCAAAGACAAAGAAGAAGCCATAACGGGATGGTAGGAGAGGCGCATATGCGATACAATCAAATCCCATACCCACCAGGTGGGCGACCCACAAACTGGAAAATAATTATATTGCAGAGATTCTCCCACAGGAGTGAGAGTTCTGAGCCCCACATCAGGCTCCCCCGTCAGGGGGCCTGGCATCAGGAGGCAGAGCCCCAGAGCACTTGGCTTTGAAAGCCATCAGGGCTTGATCACAGGAACTCCACGGACTGGGGGAAACAGAAACTCCACTCTTGGAAGATGCACACAAGGTCTTGTGTGTACTGGGACCCAGGGAAAAAACAGTGACTTCATAGGATCCTGGCCAGACCTACCTATAGGTCTTGGAGGGTCACCTGGCAAGGCAGGGGGTGGCTGTGGCTCACTGTGGGGACCAGAACACTGGGGGCAGAGGTACTGGAGAATATTCGTTGGCATGAGCTCTCCTGGAGACCACAATTTTGACACCAAGAGCTGGCACCACCCAACAGCCTGTTGGTTTCAGTGCTGGGATGCCTCAGGACAAACAACCAAAAGGGCAGGAACATAGCCCCACCCATCAGCAGACAGGCTGCCTAAAGCCTTCTTGAGCCCACAGCTGTCTCTAAACACACCCCTTGACACACCCCTGCCCACCAGAGGGACAAGACCCAGCTCTACCCATCAGGAAACCTGCACAAACCTGTTAGACCATGGGTGTCACCCACCAGGGGGAAGACGCCAGAAGCAAGAAGCACTACTATCCTGCAACCTGCACAACAGAAACCACAAACACAGAGAAAATGAGACTTTGGGACAACATTAAATGCACCAACATTCACATTATAGGATTCTCAGAAGGAGAAGAGACAGAGAAAGGGTCTGCAAAAATATTTGAAGAGATAATAGCTGCAAACTTCCCTACACAAGTCCAAGAAGTGTGGAGAGTGCCATACAGTATTAACCCACAGAGGAATACACCATGACACACTATAATCAAAATGATAAGAATTAAAGATGAAGAGAAAATATTAAAAGCAACAAGGGAAAAGCAACAAATAATATACAAGGGAATCCCCATAAGGTTATCAGCTGATTTTTCAGCAGAAACTGCAGGCCACAAAGGAGTGGCATGATATATTTAAAGTAATGAAAGGAAAAAACCTACAACCAAGAATATTCTACTCAGCAAGGCTCTCATTCAGATCCAGTGGAGAAATCAAAAGCTTTACAGACAAGTAAATGCTAAGAGAATTCAGCACCACCATATCAGCTTTACAATAAATGCTAAAGGAACTTATCTAGGAGGAAAAGAAAACGCCACAACTAGAAAAAAGAAAATCATGAATGAGAAAGCTCACCAGTAAAAGCAAATAAACAGTATAGGTAGGAAATAATCCACACACAAATATGATATGAATACTAGCAATCATGAGAAAAGAAGAGTACAAATACAGAATACTGGAAATGCATTTAAAATTAGGAGACTGGTAACTTGAAGCAATCTTGTGTGTGTGTGTGTGTGTGTGGGGTGTGTGTGTGTGTATATATATATATATATATATAGAGAGAGAGAGAGAGAGAGAGAGAGAGAGAGAGAGAGAGACTGCTGTAGCAAAACCTCATGGTAAGTGCAAACGAATATACACACAAAAAAGAAAAAGGAATCCAAACACAACACTAAAGAGAGTCATCAATCACATGAGAAGAGAAGAAAAAAGACTTAAAAAAACAAATCCAAAACAATTAACAAAATGGCAATAAGAACGTACACATCTATAATTACCTTCAAAGTAAATGGATTAAATGCTCCAACCAAAAGATATAGACTGGCTAAATGGATAAGAAAACAAGACCCATCTATGTGCTGTCTAAAAGAGACCCACTTCAGATCTAGGCACACATATAGACTAAAAGGGAGGGGTTGGAAAAATGTAGTCCATGCAAATGGAAACCAAAAGACAGCTGGAGTAGCAACACTCATATCAGACAAAATAGACTTTAAAATAAAAACTGTTACAAGAGACAAAGAAGGACACTATATAATGATCAGTCCAAAAAGAGGGGATCAATCCAAGAAGAAGATTTAATCATTGTAAATATATATTCACCCAACATATGAGCACCTCAATATATAAGGCAAATGCTAACAGCCATAAAAGGAGAAATCGAAAGTAACACAGAAATAATGGGAGATTTTAACACTCCACTTTCATCAATGGACAGATCATCCAGACAGAAAACCAATAAAGAAACACAGACTTTAAATGACACATTAGACCAGATGGACTTAATTGATACTTAAAGAGCATTCCATCCAAAAGCAGCAGAATACACATTCTTCTCAAGTGCGTATGGAACATTCTCTAGGATAGATCACATTTTGGGTCACAAATCAAGCCTCAGTAAATTTAAGAAAATTGAAATCATATCAAGCATCTTTTCCAACCACAGTGCTATGAGACTAGAAATCAATTACAGAAAAAAAAGATGTAAAAAACACAAACACATGGAGACCAAGCAATATGTTACTAAATAACCTATGGATCACTGAAGAAATCCAAAAGGAACTCAGAAAAATACCTAGAGACAAATGACAAGGAAAACACAATGATCTAAAAAAGCAGTTTTAAGGGGAAGTTTCTAGCAATACAATCTTATGTCAGGAAACAAGAAAAATATAAAATAAACAAGCTAACCTTGCACCTAAGCAACTAGAGAAAGAAGAACAAACAAAACCCAAAGTTAGTAGAAGGAAAGAAATCATAAAGATCAGAGCAGAAATTAATGAAACAGAGACGAAGGAAACAGTAGCAAAGACCAATGAAACTGATAAACCTTTAGCCAGACTCATCAAGAAAAAAAGGAGAGGACTTGAATCAATAAAATTAGGAATGAAAAAGGAGAAGTTACAATGGACACTACAGAAATACGAAGGATCATAAGAGACTACTACAAGCAACTATATGCCAATAAAATGGACAACCTAGAAGAAATGGACAAATTCTTAGAAAGGTATAACCCCCCATGACTGTACCAGGAAGAAACAGAAAACATGAACAGACCAATCACAAGTACTGAAATTGAAACTGTGATTTAAAAACTTCCAACAAACAAAAGTCCAGGACAAGAAGACTTCACAGGTGAATTCTATCAAATATTTAGAGAAGAGTTAACGCCTATCCTTCTGAAACTCTTCCAAAAAGTTGCAGAGGAAGACACACTCCCAGATTCATTCTATAAGGACACCATTACCCTGATACCAAAACCAGAGAAAGATACACAAAAAAAGAAAATTACAGGCCAATATCACTGATAACACAGACACAAAAATCCTCAACAAAATACTAGCAAACTGAATCCAACAATACATCAAAAGGATCAAGTGGGATATATCCCAGGGATGCAAGGGTTCTTCAATAACCACAAATCAATCAATGTGATACACCGTATCAAAAGGATCAAGTGGGATATATCCCAGGGATGCAAGGATTCTTCAATAACCACAAATCAATCAATGTGATACACCACATCAACAAATCGGAGAATAAAAACCCTATGATCATCTCAGTAGATGCAGAAAAAGCTTCTGACAAAATTCAACACCAATTTATGATAAAAACTCTCCAGAAAGTGGGCATAGAGGGAACATACTTCAACATAATATAGGCCGTATATGACAAGCCTACTGCCAACCTCATATTCAATGTTGATAACTTGAAGCATTTCCCCTACAATCAGGAACAAGACAAGGATGTCCACTCTTGCCACTTTGATTCAACATAATTTTGGAAGTCCTAGTTATGGCAATCAGAGGAGAAAAAGAAATAAAAGGAATCCAAATTGGAAAATATGAAGTAAAACTATCACTGTTTGCAGATGACATGATACTATACATAGAAAATCCTAAAGATGCTACCAGAAAACTACTAGAGCTAATCAATGAATTTGGTAAAGTTGCAGGATACAAAATTAATACAGAGAAATCTGTTGCATTTCTGTACACTAACTAATTCAATACAATCCCTATCAAATTACCAATGGCATTTTTTGTAGATCTAGAACAAAAAATCTTTAAATTTGAATGAAAACATAAAAGACCCTGAATAGCCAAAGCAATCTTGAGAAAGAAAAATGGGGTAGGAGGAATCAGCTTCCCTGACTTCAGACTATAATATAAAGCTATAGTAATCAAAACAGTATGGTAGTGGCACAAAGACAGACTTAAATATCAATGGAACAGAATGGAATGCCCAGAAATAAACCCACACACCTATGGTAAATTAATCTATGACAAAGAAGGTAATAATATACAATGGAGAAAAGACCATCTCTTCTATAAGTGGTGCTGGGAAAACTGGATGGCCATATGTAAAAAAATAAAATTAGAACATTCTCTAACACCATACACAAAAATAAACTCAAAATGGTTTAAAATTCTTAGTATAAGACCAGATACTCTAACACTTTTAGAGGAAAACATAGGCAGAACACCCTTTGACATAAATTGCAGCAATATCTTTTTGGATCCACCTCCTGGGGTAATGAAAATAAAAACACAAACAAACAAATGAGACCTAATTAAACTTAAAAGCTTCTGCACAGCAACGGAAACCATAAACAAAACGAAAAGACAACCCACAGAATGGGAGAAAATATTTGCAAACGAAGTGACCTACAAGGGATTAATTTCCAAGATATACAAACAGCTCATGCAACTCAATATCAAAAAAACAAACAACCCAATCAAAAATTGGCAGAAGATCAAAATAGACATTTCTCCAAAGAAGACATAAAAAGATGGCCAAAAAGCATATAAAGAATGCTCAACATAGGGCTTCCCTGGTGGCGCAGTGGTTGAGAGTCCGCCTGCCGATGCAGGGGACACGGGTTTGTGCCCCGGTCTGGGAAGATCCCACATGCCACGGAGTGGCTGGACCCGTGAGCCATGGCTGCTGAGCCTGTGCGTCCAGAGCCTGTGCTCCGCAACAGGAGAGGTCACGGCAGTGAGAGGTTCACGTACTGCAAAAAAGAAAAAAAATAAAGCTTAACATAGCTAATTATTAGAGAAATGCAAATCAAAACTCCAATGAAGTATCACCTCACACCAGTCAGAATGGCTATCATCAAAAAGTCTACAAAAAATAAATGCTGGAGAGGATGTGTAGAAAAGGGAAGTCTCCTACACTTTTGGTGGGAATATAAATTGGTACAACCACTATGGAGAACGGTATGGAGTTTCCTTAGAAATCTAAAAATAGAGGGCTTCCCCTGTGGCACAGTGGTTGAGAATCCACCTGCCAAGGCAGGGGACCACTTTCCCCCCTTGGTGTCCATTTGGTCCGGGAAGATCCCACATGTCGCAGAGCAACTAAGCCCATGTGCCACAACTACTGAGCCTGTGCTCTGGAGCCTGCGAGCCACAACTACTGAGCCCACGTGCCACAACTACTGAAGCCCATGCATCTTGAGCCTGTGCTCCAGAACAAGAGAAGCCACCGCAAGGAGAAGCCCGTGCACCACAACGAAGAGTAGTCCCTGCTTGCTGCAACTAGAGAAAGCCTGCACACAGTAACTAAGACCCAAGGCAGCCAAAAATTTAAGAAATAAAAAAATTAATTAATTAAAAATAGAACTACCATATGATCCAGCAATCCCATTCCTAGGCATATATCTGGAGCAAACCATAGTTTGAAAAAGTACATGAACCCCAATGTTCACTGCAGTACTATTTACAATAGCCAAGATGTGGAAGCAACCTAAATGTCCATCAACAGATGAATAGATAGGGAAAATATGGTTCGTATATATATGATGGAATATTAGTCATAAAAAAGAATGAAATAATGCCATTTGTGGATTATCATACTAAGTGAAGTAACTCTGACAGAGAAAGACAAATATCATATGATATCACCTATATGTGGAATCTAAATTAATGATACAAATGAACTTATTACGAAACAGAAACAGATTCAACAGACTTTGAAATCAAACTTATGGTTACCAAAAGGGAAAGATGGGAAGAAGGGGTAAATTAGGAGTTTGGAATTAACATATACACACTACTATATAAAAAATAATCAACATGGACCTATTGTATAGAACAGGGAACTCTACTCAATATTCTGTAATAACCTATACAGGAAAATAATCTGAAAAAGGATAGTTATATGTATAACAGAATCACTTTGCTGTACAGCTGAAAGTAACACAACATTGTAAATCAACTATACTCCAAGGTAACATAAAAATGTTAAAAAAAGAAAAAAATACCATTATCACAACCAAAATTTTAAAATGCCTTAAATACCTAGTCTATGTTCAATTTTCCCTGATTACTTTAAAAGCGTTTTTATAGTTTAGTGATGTTTGTCCAGGTATTAGTTTGTTCAATTGATTATTAGTTTGTTCAAATAAGAATCCAAAGAAGATTCACATCTTGTATTTGTTTTGTGTGTTTTTAAAATTTCTTTTAATCAATATATTTCTTCCTTTTTAGTTCTTTTTTATTAATTTTTGAATTTTATTTTATTTATTTTTTATACAGCAGGTCCTAATCAGTTATCTATTTTATACATATTAGTGTATACATGTCAATCCCAATCTCCCAATTCAACCCACCACCACCACCCCTGCCACTTTCCCCCCTTGGTGTCCATATGTTTGTTCTCTACATGTGTGTCTCAATTTCTGCCCTGCCAACCAGTTCATTTGCACCATTTTTAGTTTTTTTTTTAATGTTATTAATTTGTTGAAGAAACTCTGTCATTTGACTTGTAGAATTTTCCACATTTTTGATTTGCCTATTGTATCTTTGTAGTGACGGGAACAACAAGCTTCAGACTGCTTCTGAAAATAATCAGAAACATCTTTTTGAGTTAGCTCACAAAGCTTTATATCATAGGATGGTCTTAATAATATACACATATTGAAAGCATCAACCAAATCTCCAAGCCCAGAAGTAAAACAAAATCTTTCCTTTAGTCAGTTACTACTGGAGAGGAAGGAAAGCACAATCCCACCAGCAGCAGCAGCAGAGTCAGCAGTACCTACTCTGACAGACCTGGCCATAAACGTATGTAGCTCCTCTAATGATCTCAGGTGAAAGTAAATTATCACAAAACCCCCATTGGATACGTCGTCTCACAAATGCACATAGAGTGACCATAAGAGCAACATCGTGGATGTGGTTGAGTAATGATTTTTCCTGCACTGTAATATCGAACTGTTAAAATTGAACTAATAATAAACCTAATAACAATGAAAAGTTTTTAAATTTCAGATTAATGACTGTTTCATAGAAGTTTATTCTTTTATGGTATCATTTGGTTTGGCATCCAGTTTTGCTGAATATTAACTTTACCATTCAGCCATTTGTTGTTTGCCTAAAATGTTAATCTGTGCATGTCTAAATACTTCATTATAGCATGATAGTGATGCCCACTTCCTCCTACCCCAGCAGAAGCTGGAGCTGGGGTGCTCCAGCCCATCTTTAATGTACAGGTATTTGACCTCCTCATCCTCTAGGGAGTGATAACATATTTGAACCAAATATCTCTCCTGCCACCTTTAGTGGGAACAGGCTGGGGAGGCAAGAGTCTCACTATTCCATAACAAATGTCAATGGCTAAGATTTTTGGTTCAAATATATTTGACTCAATCTGCACGTGAGCTCAGTCTTCTGCTATTATCTTGCCCCCACTTTCCTTACGTTCATTACCTACTAGGTCACTACTCTTGTATTTGGGGAGAGGGAGGCATTGCAACAATGGTGATGGCTGGACTAAGGTCACGTCTCTCAGAGCCTCCAAAACTGTGGACCCTTTAAGTTACCAACAAAGCACCACATGCCCTGAAGTCTGGTAGTCGCTAAAGCCATCTGTGTTCTGCTCCAGAAATGGATGAAATGACTCCAACCCTTCTGCACCACACTTGGTCTTCTGGTACCAATGGAGCTGAGCTTTGTACCTTCATAGCTCTCAGATTCCTTTATTGAACACAGCTCCCTTGGCTTCTGTCTACAGAAGCATTGGGACAAAACTATACTGGGCCTGGCTCATGAGAGGTGTTCAGTGTCATGAGACTGGATGTTCAGTCTCCACTCCCTTTGATGCCTGGTGCCTGGGGGGGTGCTGGGGTGGGTTGATTGGGGCATCAGTGGGTAAGGACAGAGTAAAGGATGATGATGACACACAATAAAAATCCTTTCATTGTTATATTAAATGGAAAGATATCCTGTGTTTGGGATTAGAAGCATTAATATTGTTAAAATGTCCATATTACTGAAAGCAATCTACATATTTAATGCAATCTCTATCAAAATACCCATGACATGTTTTGCAGAACTAGAACAAATAATCTTAAAATTTGTATGAAACCACAAAAAACCCCCAAATTTCCAAAGCAACCTTGAGAAAAAAAAAAAGAACAAAGCTGGAGATATCATGCTTCCTGCTTCTACAAAGCTATAGTACAAAGCTATAGTAATTAAAACAATATGGTGCTGGCAGAAAACCATAATCATAGATCAATGGAATAGAATAGAAAGCTCAGACATGTAACCATTAAGTAGCAAATCCCCAGTCTCCCGTTCCTGTCCTTATTCTTTTAATTGACCATCTCTCTGTTCCCCAGACAGTCTCATGCCATTTTTTTTTAACTGTGATAGTTATATTAGCTCTTCCATTCTCCTAGATTAACTTCAAAATTCTCTTGTCAAATTAAAAAAGGAATGGTAACACTTTCATGGGTGATTTTGGGGAGAATTGGCATCTTTATTATATTGTTTTTCTCTACCTACAACATAGTATATGTTTTCATTTATTTAAGTTTCCTTTTTAAAAAGTAACAGTTTTACTGAGATGAAATTTACATACACATGTCACCCATTTAAAGTGTATAATTCAATTGTTTTTAGGAGATGCACAGAGAGGTGTGACCATTACGACAGTCAATTTTAGAACATTTTCATCATCTTGAAATGAAACTCTAAACATTTAGCCATCACCCCTCTGTCACCCCTTCCCCTCCTAGTTCTAAGCAACCATTAATCTACTTTCTGACTCTATAGATTTACCTATTCTGACCTTTTCATAAAATACATTTTGTATTTTGTGACTGGCTTCTTTCAGTTAGCATAATGTTTTCAAGGTTCATCTATGTTGTAGCACATATTGGTACTTTTTAAAATTACCATATCATATTCCATTGTCCATTGTATGGATGTACCACATTTTGTTTATTCATACATTTACCTTGTTTCCACCTTTTGATATTATGAATAACGCTGCTATGAACATTCATGTACAAGGTTTGGCATGGACATATGTTTTCATATCTCTTGTGTATAAACCTAAGAATGGAATTACTGTGTCATATGGTAACTCTATGTTTAAGTTTAAGAACTGCAGACTGTTTTCCAAAGCAGCTGCACCATTTTACATTCCCACCAGCAGTGTACAAGTGTTCTGATTTTCCACATCCTCACCAGTAATTATTATTATCTATCTTTTTGATTATAGAAATCCTAGTGTGTATGAAGTAGTATCTCATTGTTTTTTTTTAATTGAAGGAGAGTTGATTTACAATATTGTATTAGTTTCAGGTGTACAGCATAGTGATTCAGGATTTTTACAGATTATACTCCATTAAACGTTATTACAAGATAATGGCTATATTCCCCTGCACTGTACAATATATCCTTGTTGCTCATCTATTTTATGCATAGTAGTTTGTATCTCTTAATTCCCTATCCCTACTTTGTCCCTTCCCTTTCTCTCTTCCCTTTGGTAATCATTGGTTTGTTTTCTATATCTGTGAGTCTGTTTCTGTTTTGCATACATTTATTTGTATTATTTTTTAGATTCCACATATAAGTGATATCATACAGTATACTTATTTCACTAAGCATAATATTCTCTAGGTCCATCCTCACTGTGGTTTTGATTTACTGTTCCCTAAAGACTAATGTTGAGCATTTTTTTCATGTGTTTATTGGCTATTTTTATATCTCCTTGAGAAATGCATATATAGATACTTTGTCCATTTTAAATTGGGTTATTTGCTTTTTATTGTTCAGTTGTAAGGGTTCTTTATATATTTTGGATACAAGCATCTCATAAGATTTATGATTTGCAAATATTTTCTCCCATTATGAGTTGTCTTTTCACTTTCTTGATAGTGTCCTTTGAATCACAGAAGTTTTTAATTTTGATGAAATCCAATTTATCTATTTTTGTTGTTGTTGTTGCTTGTGCTTTGGTGTCATATCTAGGAAACTATTACCAAATATGAGGTCATGAAGATTTACCATCATGATTTCTTCTAAGAGTTTTATAATTTTTGCCCTTCACTTAGGCCTTTGATCCATTTTGAGTTACTTTTTGTGTATGGTTTGAGGTAAGGGTGCAACTCCATTTTTTTGCACATGTCTATCTAGTTATTCCAGTACTATTTATTGAAAAGACTATTCTTTCCCATTGAATGATATTGAGATCTTTGTTCAAAATCACTTGACCATTACCCATGGGTTTATTTTTGGACTCTCAGTTCTACACTAGTGATTAATATGTATATCCTATGTCAAGATAGATTACTGCTGCTTCACAGTACGTTTTAAAGTTGGGAAGTGTTCATCTTCCCACTTTCTTCTTTTTTTCAAGATAGTTTTGGCTACTCTGGGTCAAGTTTCCCTTTAAGTATAGTTTTTCTTTTTCTGCATACATGAAAAAAATGCACATTTTTTTCTCGTTAGGTTAAGTGTCATATATTTTTGTTGGGATTTATTTTCCCAATTGTATTATAATTGGCATTTGCTGTTAATGGGAAAGCTATTTTTTTTTTTTTTTACTGATTTTTTAATAACTGTCCTAGGACTCAGGCAACTCCTTTTTGCTAGTAGTCATTTAATTGATTCTTTTTGGTAGGCAGTTATATCATATGCAGATAACTGTCATTGTGTCTTTTCTTTTCCTGTATCTATGTGTTCTTTCTTTTCTGGCCTTTTTGTATTGGCTAATATTGAATAATAGTGGTCATAGTAGGAGCCTTGCTCATCCCTGGCTTGAGTGAGGATGCTTCTAATGTTTCATCATTAAGTGTGATGGATTCAGACAATTATCATCGAACTGCATCTTAAAAGGATGAAGGAGTGATCTAGATAAAGTGGTGGGAGGAACTGTGGGGATGTTTGGGGTCAGTTGGGAGGAGGGCATTCTTGTCAGAGGTAACAGCAGGAGCAAAGACTTCAGGTTGAGGGACAGTATGGGTGTATGTAGGAAACAGCAAGAAATTATATGTTGCTGTATCATAAATTATAAAAGTAGAGAATAGGGAGAGAGGAGGCTGAGGAGCTGGAGAAGGACCAATCCTACAGGATCCTGATGGCCATATTGAATTTTATTCTTTTTATTTCAGAGAACCATGAAAGATTTCAAGTAGGGAGGTGACATTGTCACTGAGGGACATTATCACACCTTCTTTGTTAAAAGAATTTTAATTATTTTCATGGCTACGATATGTCCAACCAGGTAATGAATCATTTGCAATTCCTGAAACACAGCAGATTCGCTGGTACTTTCTTGCCCTGGAAGGCATCCCCTCTGTCAGAAATGCCCTCTGCCCACTCCGGGCCAGGTAGAGCACTAGTACATGTCTCATGTGCCACCTGCTGTCAAAGCATTTACCAGGTTGCAGTGTAATTGTGCACTGGCCCATCTTTCTCACTCTTCTGAGTTCCTTGAGGCCAGGAAGAAAGGTTTTTATTTCTGAAACCCGCTGGGGGTACATAATGGAATGGATTAAAAAAAGGACCAAATAAATATAATAGCTGTGGGTTGGCAGGGACAGTATTGTAGAGGCGTTGGGAGAGGTAAGTCATATGGATCGTTAAGGACACAACTGGTTAGAAAACTGGTGTCTCACGTCTCTCTTTGCTCCTTCCTTGTACCTTAGAGTTGCTGAAGTGTGCAAAGCTTCTTTTATACCTTGTGCAGTCCTGGTGCATGGAAAAGCTTTATAGTATTGTTTGACCCACGCTCTCTAGATCTCCCTGAACTCTGGTATGCTGTGCAAATTATTCACCCTGGGATGAGGCATGCAATTCCTCTTCACCCATTGTTTGCTGCTGAAAGCCTGAGTGGCTGGGAGCCATCTTTCTGAATAAAGCAGGCAGAGAAAGTGTGGGAAGGGAGCAAGCCCGTCAATCATGAGGTGCACAGCGTTCTGGACGAAGCCTCTAAATTCCATGATGATCTCAGTAAAATGAGTTCAGGATATTTTAGCCCCACTGTTTTGATCCCATGTTTAGGAATAAAAACATTTACATCTCTCTTAAACTAACCTGAAAGTGTGTCTGGTGTATAGAAAGTATTTTCCAGAGAAAACCCCATTAAATACATTTAATATTTTTACTGATTTTCTGTTCATTGCAGTTAACTCTTTCAATTTTTCCCCATCTTTACTCTGATGATACTGTAGGGATCAGTGTTTTAGTGATGACAAGCACTTTTTATGCCAAAATTAACCTTCGTATCTGCATCGTGAGCTGTCTTCCATGGCCACACTTTCTGCCAGGCTCAATTTTGCAAGATCCAAATTTTGTCAGTTTTCATTCTTTCATTTCTTTATAGTCATTTATAAATGTACTGTCAGTTTTCGCTATTGCTAGCTGTCTTGTTTTCTACCATATTTAATTTTCCTAAGTTAATTTGTTTTCAATATTACCAATACAATCTGATTTTTCAAAACGTCTTTTAACTGAAACAGCGTCATGCATTAAGTTAGAGCTGTTCCCAGTATTATTATGCTGGTCCTTTCTTCTAGTAACCTTTCTATGGATCGGGTAAAGAGACATAGCTTGTGTTTACATCTGGATGCAAAAAGCAAGACAAATGTGAACCTGGGTCCTTGGCTCGTTCAAAATAACAGTTAAAACATCATGCTCTGTGGCAAGCTGGTTGGCTTTTTAAGGATAGAAATTTTTGTTTTGTAAATGTGACAGGCTTATGGTTCCTATATTTTTTACTTCCATTTTGTTTTTTCATAAATTTATGAAAATTTCTCTAACAAGATAAGTTTTCCCCCAGCTCCTCGAAGGGGATTTTCCATTTAATGATTTTCCATTCAAGCTCTACTGTATTGAATTCCTTTAGGGTGGAATTTTGTTTCTGACAATAATCTTACTCTTTTCTAATGACTTCTGCAAATTTCACATTGAGGTCCAGGAGAAGAGTAAAGATAAAGTTAGACTTAGTTTTGCAATTCATCCTAGACATTGCAAGTGAAAAAAACCCTTGACTATTCATTTCTATTCTCCTTTCTCAGAAAAACACTTTAAAAAAGAGAGATTGTAAAACAAGGTTCTGAGGGATTGATGAATCAAGACAGGGGATTGAATTCTAGGATTCCAGAATTAGGACAATCTAAACCTCCTTTGGGGAAGAGCATTTGGTTTGGAGAGTGCTTGAAATGCCACAAGACCGGAGAAAGTAAAGAACAGATCTTCACCACATGCCTGTGAGCTATTATTCTACTTGGCACTGCATCCTACAATGTGGCCTGCTGCTGGCTTGAGGCTTAAATCAACAAGTAAAGGTTTTAAGAAGAGCACAGCAGGTGCTGGCTGGCTATCATTTTTTAGTGGGTACTGTCATGGTCCCTGCAGTTAGGAAACATTCCTGGTCCTTAAGGGGCTCATCTTGGTCTGGGGAATGACTAGCCACAATTACCCGACAGTGCTTGTTAAGGGCTGAGATAGAGGTCCGCCCAAGCTGCTGTGGAGGCACATAACCTAAACCAGTGGTTTTCAAACTTTTTGGTCTCAGAACCCCTCTTCGCTCTTAAAAATTACTGAGGGACATCCAAGAGTTTTTGTTTATACGGGTTAGTGATATGTATTCATATTTACCGTCTTAGAAATTAAACCTAAGAACAATAAAGAACATTAAAAAAAACCGAAATTCATTGTTACCATAAATATTTATTATGAAAAATACATTTACCGACAAAATTTAATTTAAGAGTGGCATTGTTTTAAATTTTTGCAAGTATCTGCATTGTCGGGCTTCACGGAGGATGGCTGGATTCTCCTTTCTGCTTCTGCCTTAAATCGGTTGCTACACGTTGTTTCGGCTGAGGGAGATGAAGAAAATTGGGCCTTATACACATGCCATTGCAAGAGAACTGGAGACCCTCTGAAAGGGCTTGGGGGCCCCTCCGGAGATCCTCTGGCCACACTTGGGAACTGCTGACTTAGATCGGGAACATTTCTTGGAGGAGGCAGCTTGAGTCCTGAACGCAGACCGGCTCGCTAACAGGGGAACGACGAGGGCGAGGCGATTCACGACGGGACTGCGGTGCAAAGCCCGCAGGGATTCCTGGGCAAGGGGCTCAGTCCGCGCCACCCTCGCCCGCCATTCTGGAACACACACTCAATTCGTAAAAAGCACCTAAGGGGGAGCAGATCTGCCCATCAATATCACATTAAGCAGGAAGCTTTAGCGGTTACTACAACCGAGAAAGAGCAACTGTGTGTAGCCTTAGCCCTAGCCCGGGCGGTGCCGCGCCCTCGGAAGCCCGGGAGGCGCGCTGCGCGCAGGCGCGGCGCGGCCCCGGAACGGTAAACAGTGCGGTCACGTGACGCGACCCCGCTCCAGCCCCCGCGCCGTCGCCGCACGCCGATGGCTGCGGGGTCTTGCGCCGCCGCACGGTCCCCACAAGGCGAGCGACCCTCGGGCCCTGGGCGGCGGCGGCTGCAACGAGGATAAGGAGGGCGGCGCGGAAGACGGGACGGCGTGGTCCGCAGTGGCCGCCCGGGCCGTGAGGAAGCAGAGGCTGTGGCAGCGACGCCTGCGTCCTGCGCGTACCCCCTCTCGGCGTAGCCGGCCCCCTCCTCCGCGGCGGCGCGGCCACCATCTTCCTCTCGCTGCCAGTGGTAGCGCTCGTCGGCGGAGCTGGTGAGTTGCGGCGCGGCCGCGGCCG
>NW_020175547.1:20863-22758 GCF_003031525.2 Neophocaena asiaeorientalis asiaeorientalis | reverse complement strand
GCAGGCCCCGACCCGGCCCTTCGGCATCGAGCTTTGGGCCCTGGCCCGGCAGCCGGCGCTGGCCTTGGCCGGGAAGCCGAGCCGGGTGCCCGCTGGTGGGGACGAGGAGTCGGCGCTCCATCCACCCTCCTGCGACCGCGCGCTTTTGTGCTCAGGACCCAAACTGTCGACTCCTTTTGCATAGTTTGAAATGAGAAGCCAGGAATCTGGCCTTCGATAATACGTGTAATTTAATGAGCCACTTGTCGATACGTGGGTGTTCATGGTGCTAAATAACTGATCACCTGACCCGGGGGGCGGGGAGGAGGGAGAAAGGGAGGGAATGTTGGTACCGCGCACAGTCCAGTGCCCCTTCTTTTCCCCCGCTGTGTATTGCCGGGTCCGATGACTTTTTCCCCATCTTTGAGTTTTTAAATGCTGTTTTTCGAAGACCGTGATTCGAAGTAATTTGAGTGTGTGCTTATTGGTGCTCAGGAATCGTTTGCAGAACATGATCATGAATAGTCATTAATGTAAGTGGCAACAACGACTTACTATCTTCCTAGTCTTGATCTTCATCACATATAGAGATGCTTAATTTAAAATGAAACATCAGTAGCTGATCCTTAGCAAATACGAGCTTTAGCACGTTATTTTGGGATGGGGGGGGTGGAGATACAGTCAGCTACTTAGGGAGTGCTTAGATAGTACCTTGTTCTACTTAGTTACTGTTTTGGGTTCTAACTTGTCTTCGCTTTTCTAAACTGGTTGATTGAGATCTTCCAAAACTGTCTCCATTACTCATTCATTACGTACCATTTTTTGATTATTGAATGAAGTGTTTGGGATTGTGAAAATGTTGGTAGATGTGTTTCTCTGGTAGAGACAGTAGTCAAAGAACCAGGAAATCTTTGCAGCATTCTTGTTTTTGAATTTGTCTCTTCATTCCAGAGCATAAAAGGTGTTGTGTTGTGAAGATTATTGTTTCAGATAGTGATTACTTAACCGTCATTACCACTTAGACCTTTCTTAATTATTATTTTTCCCCAGTTCTCTTTACTGGCCATATATTATGATAATGAATTTTCTCTCCATCAGCATTTTCATCATCACTATTTTAAAATATATACTCCATTTCCCCATGATAGTAACAGAATTTAGGGAAGTACTTTTAATAGCTATCATTGCGCTGATGAAGCCACACACAGTTCAGTCAGTTTCTTAGCAGCAGAAAGACAGACACTCAACTGAAGTGAGCCAGTTGTTAAGTATGCAGAACTACAGCCTTAGAGTTTAAGCTTTATTTGGTAGCTGTATGGGAGATTTGTGAGAAGGATAACACATGAGTTAGTGATGGGACAAGTTTTCCCCCTGTTCCGTGCATGTTTTGTAGGTCCATTTACTGAGGAGCTTGAAAATATAATTTATTATACTGCTTTTGCATACTTTGGGAGGATAGTGAACTTCCTTATCGATCACACTGAATTAGTTATGCATTCTGTGCTGTTGGGATAGACCTCAGATAACTGTCTAGCTTATCCTGTGATATACTCATCTGTTGCATGTTCAGATAAGTCAAATCTATGAGAAGTGGTTTGTGTAAATGTAGGTGAAAAATAGCTTTGGTCCGAAGCGACTTTCAGGATAGAAAAATGGAAAGGAAGTTGTCTTTATATTAATCATTTAAGACCATAATATTAAAATTTGAATTGTATTGAGTATTGAAATCAGGGAAGGTTGATAATTTTTGACATATAATAGTATGCTAATAAAACTGTTTTTGATAAAAGTTAGTTTTGGGGTATTGAAATATAGATAATGGTTATCTTCCTTGACATGGTAATTTGGTACTTGCCTTTGTGATACATTTTGCTTTCTTTTTTTTTTTTTTTTTTTTTTTTTTTTTTTTGCCCCCG
>NW_020175547.1:0-20715 GCF_003031525.2 Neophocaena asiaeorientalis asiaeorientalis | reverse complement strand
GTAGTCATTTTTTTTTTTTTTTTTTCGGCACGCGGGCCTCTCATTGTTGCGGCCTCTCCCGTTGCGGAGCACAGGCTCCGGACGCGCAGGCTCAGCGGCCATGGCTCACAGGCCCAGCCGCTCGGCGGCATGTGGGATCTTCCCGGACCGAGGCACGAACCCGTATCCCCTGCATCGGCAGGCGGACTCTCAACCACTGCGCCACCAGGGAAGGCCCAGTTTGCTTTCTTAAATGTGCTATTTTTATTATTTTTTTCTTTACACAGATTTCTCACGAAATCTTTTTTACTTAATAATTTTTGTCTGGAGGTAAGATCTTTATTATATTTAATGAAGAAATGAGGTTTATTGATTAGCATTTCAGGTTTGTGGCTTACCACCACACAGTGTCAGGGAGTGCAAGGTTCTTGGAGAGCTGACTTCTAAATATTTTTGTTCATCTACATCTCATCAATTCTTTTGGACACGTGGTTGCTGGATTTCTTTTCTGCAACAGTACATCTTGGGCTCTATTTCTTTCATTTCTTCTTTGAGCACCCTCTGAGAATCCTGGGGTATCTTTTCAGAAGCATAGACAATTTATTTTTTAACTACAAAAAATGACTTGGCAAGTAGTTACACATTTCTGATGCTGTTGCATTTTTAAGAACAGTAAAAAAACTTCTCTCTTAATGTTGCCCTTTGATTACACAGCAAATGATATTGACAGTATTGATTTGATTCAAAATATTTGAGACCCAGGTGCTGTTTGTACACTCAAGGAACATCATAATCTAGGTTGAGAAACCAGATTCAGACATGAGATGTTAAATCACTGTATTAAGAGTTAAAAGAGGAAGATATTTCAAGAGTTACAAAACACGTTGTGTGAGGAATTGTCAAATGTATAGACTGGACAATTACGGCCATGCAGCGTGTATTTAATATAGATCATTTTTTAATGGTCGGGATTAAACTTTTTATGATCGTTTGTATAATGGAGAGAGGATGGAGAGAAATAGTTAAGCAAAAACTTCAAAATAGTATCCTAAAGTTTTATCTTTTGGCACAGTCTAACTTTATTAGGAAAATTTTGAATGGCTTAGTAGATTGTACAGGAAAGCTAAAGTTTTAATTCACTCATAATTTGTATGAGATGGCCACGTGAAACCATTCTAAAATTGTAGTTTATGAAAATAAATTGTGAAGTTTGTGGTCGATCACTTCCAAACTGATGTTTGTTCTATATACACTGAGGACAGCCATTTTATTTTTTATATGTAGGGAGTGGCTAAGTGCATATTTCCCAATTTATTTTGGAAGTGGGCATGTCACTTTGTTTCCAGTATTTTGACATGTGTTATGAATGTAGACTGCATAAAGTATAGTAGTTTAGAAGTGCAGGCTCAGGAATCTTCACTGCCTGGATCCCAGTTTGGGTATACGGGCATACCTCTTGTATTGTGCTTCGCAGATACTGCATTTTTTACAAATTGAAGGTTTGTGGCAATCAAGCATGGAGCAAATCTATTGCCGCCGCCCATTTTTTAAACAGCATTTGCTCACTTTGAGTCTTCTCTGTCACATTTTGGTAATTCTCACAATATTTCACACTTTTGCATTATTACTATATTTGTTACGGTGTTTTGTGATCGGTGTTGATGTTACTATTGTCATTATTTTGGGGCACCACAAATCACAACTCTGTAAGATGGTGAACTTAATTGTAAATGTGTGTGTGTTCTGACTGCTCCATCGACTGGCTGTTCCTGTCTCTCTCACTCTCCTTGCGCCTCCCTATTCCTTGAGATGCAACAATATTGAAATTAGGCCAATTAATAACTCTACAATGGCCAGTAAGTGTCTAAGTGAAAGGAAGAGTCCGTGTCTCTCACTTTAAATCAAAAGTTAGAAATGATTAAGCTTAGTGAGGAAGGCGTGTTGGAAGCCGAGATAGGCCAAAAGCTCGGCCTCTTGTGCCAAACATCCAAGTTGTGTATGCAAATGAAAAGTTCTTGAAGGAAATTAAACATGCTATTCCGGTGAACACATGAATGAAGAGAGTGAAACAGCCTTACTGCTGTTACGGAGAAAGTTTTAGTAGTCTGGAAAGAAGATCAAACCAGCCACAACATTCTCTTAACCCAAAGTCTAATCCAGAGCAAGGCCTTATTAACTCTCTTCAATCTTGTGAAGGCTGAGAGAGGTGGGAAGATACAGAAGGAAAACTTGAAATTAGCAGAGGTTGGTTCATGAGGTCTAAGGAAAGAAGTCATTTCCGTAACATAGAAATGCAAGGTGAAGCAGCAAGTGCTGATGTAGAAGCTGCAGCAAGTTATCCAGAAGATCTAGCTAAGATAATTCATGAGGGTGGCTACCCTAAACAACAGGTTTTCAGTTTAGTCAAAACAGCCTTCTATTGGAAGAAGATGCCATCTAGGATGTTCATAGCTAGAGAGGAGAAGTCAGTGCCTGGTTTCAAAGGACAGGCTGGCTCTCCAGTTAGGGGCTATTGCAGCTGGTGACTTCAAGTTGAAGCCTGTGCTCATTCACCATTCTGAAAATCCTAGGGCCCTTAAAAATTATGCTAAATCTACTCTGCCTGTGCTCTGTAAATGGAACAAGAAAGCCTGCATGACAGCACATCTCTTTACAGCATGGTTTACTGAATATTTTAAGCTCACTGTTGACCTACTGTCAGAAAAAAAGATTCCTTTCAAAATGTCACTGCTGACTGACAATGCACGTGGTCACCCAAGAGCCCTGATGGAGATGGACAGTGGGATGAATGGTTTTCATGCCTGCTCACACAACATCCATTCTGCAGCTCATGGATCAAGGAGTCACTTCAACTTTCAAGTCTTATTTTTTAAGAAATACATTTTGTAAGGCTATAGCTGCCCTAGATACTGATTCCTCTGAGGGACCTGGGAAGAGTTAGTTGAAAACCTTCTGGAAAGGATTCACCATTCTAGACGCCATTAAGAACATCGTGATTCATGGGAAGAGGTCAGAATATCAGGATACACAGGAGTTTGGAAGAAGTTGATTTCAGTCCTTCGAAGGGTTCAAAGCTTCAGTGGCAGAAGTAATTGTAGTTGTGGCAGTAGCAAGAGAACCAGAATTAGGAGTGGAGCCTGAAGATGGGACTGAACTGCTGCAATCTCATGATAAAACTTGAATGGATGAGGAGTCGCTTCTGATGGATGAGCAGAGAAAGTGGTTTCTTGAGAAGAAATCTACTCCTGGTGAAGATGCTGTGAAGATTGTTGAAATGACAGCAAAGGATTTAGGTATTGCATAAACTTAATTGATAAAGCAGCTACAGGGTTTGAGAAGACTGACTCCAATTTTGAAAGAAGTACTGCGGTGGGTAGCATGCTATCAAACAGTGTGTCATGCTGTAGAGACATTGTGGAAGGAAGAGTCAGTCATTGCAGCAGACCTCATTGTCTTCTGGTTTCAAGAAATTGCCGCAGCTGCGCCAACCTTGAGCCGCCACCACCCTGGTCAGTCAGCGCCACCAGCATCGAGGCAGGACCCTCCACCAGCAAGGCGATTACAGCTTGCTGAAGGCTCAGATGATGGTTAGCATTTTTTAGCAATAAAGTATTTTTAACTAAGTTTTATACATTGTTTTTTTAGACATAATGCTATTGCATGTTTAATAGACTACAGTATATTGTAAACATAGCTTTTATATGCGCTGGGAAACCAAAAAATTGGTGTGACTTGCTTTATTGCGTGCAATATTCACTCTGTGTGGTGGTCTGGAACCGACACTGCAGTATCTTTGAGGTACATCTGTCCTGGGTATGTGACCTACACAATGGTCTGGGCCTCAGTTTGCTCCTCTGCAAAATAGAGGTAATAATTGCACCTACCTCACAGGGTTGTTGTGAGAAACCAATGAGATTCTCATACAGTATAGTTAGCACAGAGCCTGGCACATAGTACATGCTCAGTACATGTTAGCTTGGTCTGTTATCACTTAGGCCATAGTGTTGATGACTTGTACTGTTTCTGTGGTTAATCCAAACTGCTAGAGCCTCTCATAATGACAATAGGGAATGGTTGTAAACTTGGAAGGTAATTTTCTTACTAATAGCTAAGTAATTCTGCTTTTGCCAGTCTCAACTTGTACTCCATAGTTCTTTTTCTAGGTTCTTAGGTCTGCTTTGGTCTTAGTATGGCAGTCATCTTGGATTCTTATGTATTCTTTTTACCTGATAAATTCAGAAACAAAGTTAACGATCCTTGTTTTTTTTCTTACGTAGTATTGCTGGTAGATTCTAACCAATGAAACTGGACCAGAATTTGAAATGGGTGTGTAGAGCAGGTGATGAGGTTGCATTGCTTCTAGAATTGTACTTTTTAGAATTGTGTTACACCACACGTCTTAACCATTTAGTGATTTTCCTTGACTTTGTCTAGGAAGGATAACTTATTCATCTTTAACATTGTTATATCGTGGTGGTGAAGAACTGACCTTTGTGTCAGCGGATTTGAGTTCTAGCTCTGTCATTTATTCTGTAATATTGGGTGTAACTGCTAAGCTTTAGCTTTTCTCTTATAAATTGAGAATAATAATAATAGCTGCTTAATTGTGTGGCTGTGAAGTTTAATGACATTATACATTTTAGTTAGCATGGTGCCTGGCACATAATAAATAGTGAATTTAACTGTGTGAGGAGATAATGCAGGGCAGTGGTAAGTGCATTGACTTTTTTTTTTTTGCGGTACGTGGGCCTCTCACTGTTGTGGCCTCTCCCGTTGCGGAGCACAGGCTCCGGACGCGCAGGCTCAGTGGCCACGGCTCACGGGCTCAGCCAGTCCGCGGCATGTGGGATCTTCCCGGACTGGGGCAGGAACCCGCGTCCCCTGCATCGGCAGGCGGTCTCCCAACCACTACGCCACCAGGGAAGCCCTGCATTGACTTCTCAATGAAAATTTTTGCGTTCAGATTTCAGGTCCACCACTTACTATAGCAAATAATTTAACCTGATTCCAGTTTTATTTATTTTTGTATAATCAAGATTATAATATAGCATTGTTGTGAGGAATAAATAAATGTAGAGCAGAGTTTCTTAACCTCAGCACTGTTTTTTGGCTGGCTAATTCTTTGTGGTGGGGCTTTCCTAGTGCACTGTAGTATGTTTACTAGATGCCAGTAGCATGCCCTCCAGTTTTGATGACCAAAAATATCTCCATTTTCGAATTAAGCCAGATGTCCTCTGGAGAGGCTTAATCACCTCTGATGCTCTGATGGAGAACTAATGTAAAGCATGTTGACCGTTGCCTGTCCTGAAGTTAGAGCACATTAAGTTTTATATATTATCATTGTTTTAGTAGTGGTACCTTTTTTTTTTCCTACTGCTCCTACTACTGCCTGTTAGAAATTTGCTAATAGTGAGCATGCCTGATGAATTGACAGCTTAATTTAATCTATGGTGTAGGGGTTGGAAGGCAACAAGCAGTTCCATTCTCAGTGCCTTTGCATTTAGGTCTTTGCCTGAATAGCTGTTCCCCATTTATGCGTGGATCACTCCCTCATTTCAGGTTTTGGCTCACATGTTGCCCTTATTAGCAAGGCCTTCATTTACTGTCTTACATAGAATACTCTCCTTCTCCCATCACTATTAACAGTGTTTAATTATTGTTCATAGATTTTATAATCTCCTGATATATATTTGTCCCCCCACCAACATACTCATACACACGCGCGCGTGCACCTTCGATAGCTTTAGTGACTTATTGGTAGGCTTATTCTGTGCAGTTTTTTAAGGAAGATATGATAAAATGCATAGTTTAACTTTCAGGATGTTTTTGAGAAGTTGAGGTAGTCAATTTTAGTTTGCTCTTAATTTAAAGGGGATTTTGGTAGAAGTGTAATTTTTTTCCCCTGTTGGTGTTTTCTAAATCTTTTTGCATTCTATTCATACACAAAACACTTAGAAAACAATATACACTGGTTTTATCAGTGTAAATGAAATTTGGCTGCAGTATAATTCTCTGAGTGACAGATGAAGCAAGTGGGAAATACCTCTGGACTCAGATTAAATTTTATTCAGGGTGTTAGTACTGATACTTATTTTTAGTTGTATTCTGAGTCTTTCTAAATGGTCCATTAGGACCAAACTCTGGCATTCATAATTAGCACCTGCTGTTCTTTTGCCTGGAGTAGCCTTTGGACCTTTAGGACCAATCTCACATGTCACCTGCTTAGCCTTTCTTGGCCTCATGGATTTTACCTTCCTCTGTGGTACTGAGAGCCCTTCAGTATGACACTTTCATATTTTGTTGTGATGTTTATATGTTGTATTTGTTTATATGTCCATACTTGATTTTGGATTATGAGTTCCTTTGTTTTAATTATTAAATTTGTAATGCCAAATGTAAGGAAGCATTTAAGTAAAATTTCAGTGTAAAATTTCAGTGAAATGTCAGGAATTTGTTTGTTTATTTATTTACTTATTTTTTGGCTGTTTTGTGCGGCCTGTGGGATCTTAGTTCCCCAACCAGGGATTGAACCTGGGCCCTCAGAAGTGAAAGCGCGGAGTCTTAACCACTGGACCGCCAGGAATTTGTTTAAATCAAGCAATTTGTTTAACAGAGACACTGAATCATCTCTTAAATTTCTCAATTAGATCGATTATCTTTGTCTACATGGCTAGGTATTTCAGGACATTGTATTTTAGGTTAGTGTTCATTTTTTTTTTAAGAACTTATTTTGGAGTAGTTTTAGATATATAGAAAAATTGCAAACATAGTGTAGAATTCCCATATACCCTTTATCTGGGTTTCTTGATTGTTACATCTGACATAATACTAATGTCTTTATCAGAACTAGAGGGTAACATTAGTATTAACTAAACTCCAGACTTTATTCTGATTTTACCAGTTTTGTTTTTCCACTACAGTCCTTTTTCTGTTCCATGACCCAAATCAGGATACCACATTGCGTTTAGTAGATTAGTGTGTTCGTGTTAAAGTAAGGTTAATATTTCTACAATTGGCTAACATTTGTTTTACAATTTAGCATGGAGAGTTTTAATTTTATTTTTGATACATTGAGCACTTGATATCTAAAACTGATTTTTTAAAATAAATGACTGTTTTATATTTCCATTCATTGTCACTTTTAAGATAATCTTGCGATATGGCTGTATACTGTGATTTTGGGCATTCTTCCTTTGGAATTGGCTCCAGAGCCTGTTGGAACCACTTAAGAAAATTCAGTCTTACCAATTTATAACAATTTCACAAAACAGTTCTGTAGAAATTGTTTTCTTTGGACCCATAAGTTTGGGGTGCTTTATACCATATTTTGTCTTGTAAGATCCCCAGTTGCATTGGCATATTAAAGGTGTCTTCCACAATGGTACCTGGTTAGTGAACACTTTTTGAATAAATTAAAGGTATTAAAGAAACGTAACTTTGTTATACCAGTCTTTCTCGACATTTGATGCTTTTATGCTAATCTGTTTTTTTAATCCAGGGCAACACACTTTATATAAGTCATACTAGTTTTGGTGGAAAAAAACCCACCCCATACTGGAAAATTAGGTTCACCCATCTTATTTACAGTATGCTTTACTTTTTTTTAAAAAAATTGATCTTTAAAGACTAAGTATTGTCTGCTATTGAGATTAAAAAATATGCCACAGGCTCTGAAGGCATGTTTTAGTAAAAGAGTTTAGTTTAGTAAAAGATTCACTAATAGTATCATTGAAAAAACAATATATTGCTCATTTAGATCACCCTTTAGAATGGGCTGGTTTTCGGTATAGCTAGGTGATTCCGAGCCATGTAACTGTACCTTCTGAATGTTGTGAATGTCCCCACCACTTAAATGTACACAGGCAGAAGTTGGTGCAACAGAAAGACTAACCTCAGGTGAAGTTTGTAGAATTTCCCAGACTTGTGTTGCTATGGGAATGAGTGTGTTGTCAGTAGATTCAGCATATTGTTTTTATAAGGAAAGTCAACCATTTGTTTCTAGAGCTGGAATTGCCTTTGTTTTCTTTGTTTCATCTGGGATGCAACTCTGAAGAGGAGGTTGTTTCCGCTTGTGGTAAACTTTGTATTCCATCATATTCAGATAAACAAATTTGATAGTTCTAGCTGATTAATTTTGTAATTAATATTTAGTAATGTAATATTTAGTTATGTTTTTGTAAGTTATTTTTAATTACCAGAAATTTATTATGCTAAAATTTCTTTGGAACCTAAAAATGTATTGGTGGAAGTATTGGTGATATATGATAATTGAGCCTTTCTTAGGTACTGAGATCAGATAGTTTCAGGGAATTAAAACTTTTCCTGACTTTTCATCACCATTGTAGCTCACAGTTTTCTCTGAATGTTATAAAGAATGCATGTAAGCTAATCAGCCAATCAAACAGTTAACATTTTATTTCGGTGCTTTATTAATATTTCAATATAACTAAGTTGCAAAATTTAAGAAGAGATACTGAAATCCTATATTTAGCAGAGGATTAACTTTTGTGAGAATGAGGAAATTTTCTTTCCTTTTCTTTAAATTTTAAATTGAGTTACAGTGAACTGCATCCATTTAAAGTGAACGGATTGGTGAATTTTGGTGGGTATATACACTCATAAAACCACTACCACAGTCCAGATTTAGGACATTTTCATCATCTTCCAAAATATATTCCTGTTCCTTTGCAGTCAGTTCCCTCTCTTATCCAATGCCCCAGGCAACTACTGATTTGTTGGAAAATGTTTTTAAAGACGATCCTTTAATGAGTCAAATCTAGTCAATTTCTAGCTTTGTAGCTCAGTGTGAAAGGGTAGAGTTACCACCTTGGGCTATGTAGCCTTGAAACCTGGGTTTGAATCTTTGGCTCTGTTTTGTGACTTTGGGGAAGACGTTTAAACTATTTAAATGCATTTTGTCTACAAAACAAGGATAGTAATAGAGTGTATTATTTATTATCACTGGGCATAAATGAATTAAAAATGTAGGTAAAATGTTCAGCGGCATATAATATATACCTGGTAAATTGTATAATATTTTTGAACTTCGGGGAAAGAATTCAAGGACAGTTGGAGGAAATTTTGGTAGATTTGGAGCTAAGAATTTTGGAATCCAAGAAGTTCTGGGTTAATTAGTGGAATTTTCTAGCTAACTGAATATTACTAGATTTTATTTAGTTGACTCTTGCCCACCACCCAAAATACACTGGTTCAGTATTCTCTGAAACCAGCTTTTGATAATCGAGGCTCTTCCGGAGCATGAAGTGACCTTTTCTGAGCAATGCCTGGAGTGTAGGTATAGTTCAAATAGGAGATCAGCTCCATATCTTTATAAACAGCACATAACTCACTAAAATAAATTTAAGTCTGTGATATATTGGTTTGTCATTTATCTCATTTTATCTTAAAAGGGGTTCCCCCCCCACAATGTGTGTATGTGCACGTCTGTGCCTGCGTGTATGTAGTTTTTTGAGTTTTGATTTGTTGGGTTTAGTTAATAGTTTCTTTCCGTTTTTTCTCTTTACTCCTACGAAAAACCCTTTTTGTCTTTCTTTAAATAATTTAAATGCATTGTAAATAAGACAAGGCTATTTTACAGTTTTAATAGGTATGGGACAATAATTTAAATGATTTGGTTTTAGCTCTTTTATATGGATTTTTATTAATAAGCAGTGTCTGAGTCTTAATTTATGAAAAGATTATGGTTAAAAACATATGGTTTTTATGGTTTAAGCCATGTAATTCTTTCAAATGTGTCAAATTAATGGACTATATATACATAGTTTTTTTTTTTCCCTAAAAAAGTGAATTAAGTAAACATTTAATAGGATCTCTGGTAAAATGAAATTTTACATGCATGATGAAGAAACATTGTGTAGCAAAGATTCATACTACATGTCCAAATGTATATTCTAAAAGCAGTGAGGATTTTTTTTAAACCATTCAGAAATACCAAAGTGTGTTCTAGACTCAAAACTATTAAAATAATTTGGTTTTAGGTGATTATCAATTGATAGCTTTATTTCTTATGGTATTTTTTTTGTCTTTCTATAGGGCTGAAAGACACACAGAAGTCTTCATGGATATAGTTGATACATTTAATCATTTAATTCCTACTGAACACTTAGATGATGCCCTATTTCTAGGATCCAACCTGGAGAATGAAGTCTGTGAGGATTTTAGTACAAGTCAAAATGTCTTAGAGGACTCGCTGAAGAACATGCTCAGCGATAAGGATCCTATGCTAGGATCTGCAAGTAACCAGTTCTGTTTGCCTGTTTTGGATAGCAATGATCCCAATTTCCAGATGCCTTGTTCAACAGGTAATTCTTACTTTTTTTTTTTTTTTTTTTAGTCTGCAATTTAAAGTAAAGATTTTTTTTTTTTTTAGATGAGGGTAGTGCATTTAGGGTTCTTTTCTTTGAATTTAGAGCTCCTTTTCTAGGCATCACAATTAGAATTTAAAATTTAAATTTTCTTCTAAGGAATGTGGAATTATCTTCAAGGATATTGTGGATATATAGGGTTACCATGTAATTTGTCATCTAGAATGGGATGCTTTTTTGAGAATCATAGGGGGTGCTGTTCATAATTACATCATGACAACTGGTCATGATTGGGACTCTCTCTAGCAAATAGGGATTGCCTTGCCAATGGGGACATGATGTCATCCCAGGCCTATTGGAGTCAAGGGGAATGGCTGAATTGACCTTTTTCAGTGCCCCTCCCTGCCCTTCAAATTTAATACTTTGTGTGCTCCCATTTCAGATCTTTTAGTATTTTGTATTTGTATTTCAAAACCAGAGAAAGAACTGTAGACCTTTGCTGTCCAGCATAGCAACCACTAGCCACTTATAACTGTTGGCCTAATTGGAGATGAAATGAGTCTGGTCCTAATTGGAGATGTGCTCTAAAATGCACATTTGATTTCAGTGTGAAAAAGAGATTGTAAAATATTTCATCAAGTTTTAAAAATGTAGATTACACATTGAGGTGATATTTTTGGTTAAATAAAATATTGTATTAAAATTAATTTCACCTGTTTTTACCCTTTTTTTTTTTTAAAGTGGCTCCTTGAACATTTAAAATTACTTATGTGGCTTGCATTATATTTCCATTGGACAGCACTGCTTTAGGATCTATAGTTGAAGTAACTGAAAGATAGTAGCTTTCAGAGGATAATAACTTTCTGTAGGGCTAATCAAATTCTTAATAAGAGATTACTTCAGAGATACATTAATATGTGGAAAAAATATGTAGGTGTTCCTTTATAAAGCAAAGAAAATATTACAACGAACTTTGGAGCAATTAGCTATTCTGTAAGCTAAAATTAGACGAAGGAAAATCAGCTTCACATGGAGAAGCTAGGCTTTTTTCCCCCTCTCCGTTCCCTAGAGTAGCTCAGGTTTACGTGGTGGTGGTCAGTTTTTCAATAACTCTAGACTTTTTCTGCACTACAGTTTTTCAGTATTTTTCATTTCCTTTTAATATTTTCTGCGTAATATTTTGATATAATAATAAAGTCTGGTTTAGGTGGCCTGCTATTCATCAGATTTGTCAGATTTCTCTGCCTGAAGACTCAACACTTTGGCTTCTAGGAATTTTTTCATTTTAACAACTCCTTAATACTGAAGTCTTTTGAATTGTTTGTTAATAATGGTATATCTCTGAATTATATACATTGTGTTGTGTTATCTCATAGGTTTACATTGTTTTTGTTGTTGTATTCTTAAATGTTTTAAAGCTTTTAAAATTTTGTTTTATGTTTGCACTGTTCCTGTGTCAGTACAATATATCTAATTATTGTGAAGCACTTTTGACACTGGTTATATGCACAAAGTTTCACAGTTTAGTCTAAATTCAGGAAGAACGTTTATTGAATACATATGTGCTTATTACTAGAAATACAGTAACCGTTTCAGGGATGTTATATTGGACCTGGAACTGGCAAATGTATCATCCTTTTAGACTTTGTTATAAAATTACAGCCCCTTAGAAATACTGGTATTCTTACTTGCAGTCTTTTTTTTTTTAAATTTCTGTCGATGTGAAAAGTTTTTTTTTTCATATGAAAAGTCTCTTTGGTTGAACATTTCTTTTGCTAATAGAAGACTTAGAACATCTTTATTGAAGTACTTAAATTTTTTTGAGGTCTGATTAATACTGTATACGATTTCATTGTAAACTATTTTATTTAAGAATCTGTAAGTAGAAATATTTTCTCAATTTTCCTATTTTAAATTTGTTTGCTACAATTATTTATTTTGGTTTTAAAACAGAACTATTTGTGTTAATATATATGATATATATTTATATGCTTTTAAGATATGTAAGGGAATATGTGGGGGAAACTTAAAATTGTAAAGCTCTTTATAGGATTGCTTAGATCTCATTGTGCCATCAGGCAGGGGATTTATTTTGACTGTTTCAAAGTTCCTTTTGCCCTTTGGGATATTTGGTTTGGTAAAAGGCCAGTAAATTTTCTAATGATAGCAAACTGGAAAATATTAAAATTAAAAAAAAATTTGTTTTGAAATAGAAATTCTGTTGTAAACTATTTAGTGAAAACCATACATGGACACCTTCTATAAGTTTCAGCTATTCACAAACTGCTTCAACTTTTTGCTATAAAATAAAAATGACATAGTTCTTACCCAGATGTTTGTACCTGGCTCTATACGTTTTTACTACTTGTCTTGACTGAAGCATAACAGGGAAATGGCTCTATCAGTACTCCTCAGGCCATTGAAAGCTATAGATTATGGTTATTTTGTAACCTTGGTCTTAGTGCGAAAGGTAGCAAACAATAACTGCTGTCTTGTTCTCTACGCTTCTGGTGTAGGTTGGTTTGCTGTAGTTGTTAAAGACCAGTTGTTGAATGTCTTGCATTATATTTCAGCTGTCTCCAGAAATCATAGAGAAGCTTTAACAATTATAAAAAATAGGAAAGAAAATGGTAGATCACTTTTAGTGCTCTGCAGGTGCACAAAAGTTAGGATGCTTACTTACTGTTTCATTTTGAGAGACAATAAATAGATTTCTGATCCTCTTTTTGAATGCTTTTGACTCCATAAAGTATTTCTTTATGTAAATGCAGTGTTTGCATATGGTTTTTAGATTTACCCAGCAATACACTTTATTTTTAAAATTTGTTATTTATTTTTTAAAATATCCTTATTGGAGTATAATTGCTTTACAATGTTGTGTTAGTTTCTGCTGAACAACAAAGTGAATCAGCTATATGCATACATATGTCCCAATATCCCCTCCCCCTTGAGCCTCCCTCCCACCCTCCCTATCCCACCCCTCTAGGTCATCATGAAGCATAGAGCTGATCTCTGTGTGCTATGCAACAGCTGCCCACTAGCCATCCATTTTACATTTGGTAGTGTATATATGTCAATGGTACTCTCTCACTTCGACCCAGCTTCCCCTTCCCCCACCGTGTCCTCAAGTCCGTTCTCTACGTCTGTATCTTTATTCCTGCCCTGCCACTAGGTTCCTCAGTACCGGTTTTTTTTTTTTAGATTCCATATATATGTGTTAGCATATAGTATTTGTTTTTCTCTTTCTGACTTACTTCACTCTGTATGACAGACTCTGGATCCATCCACCTCATTACAAATAACTCAATTTTGTTCCTTTTTATGGCTGAGTAATATTCCATGGTATATATGTGCCACATCTTCTTCGTTCATCTGTCGATGGACATTTAGGTCGCTTCCATGTCCTGGCTATTGTAAATAGTGCTGCAGTAAACACTGTGGTACGTGTCTCTTTTTGAATTATGATTTTGTCAGGGTATATGCCCAGTAGTGGGATTGCTGGGTCGTGCGGTAGTACTATTTTTAGTTTTTTAAGGAATCTCTGTACTGTTCTCCATAGTGGCTGTATCAATTTACATTCTTACCAACAGTGCAGGAGGGTTCCCTTTTCTCCACACCCTCTCCAGCATTTATTGTTTGTAGATTTTTTGATGATGGCCATTCTGACCGGCGTGAGGTGATACCTCATTGTGGTTTTGATTTGCATTTCTCTAATGATTAGTGATGTTGAGCATCTTTTCATGTATTTGTTGACAGTCTATATATCTTCTTTGGAGAAATGTCTATTTAGGTCTTCTGCCCATTTTTGGATTGAGTTGTTTGGGTTTTTTTTTGATATTGACCTGCATGAGCTACTTGTGTATTTTGGAGATTAATCCTTTGTCAGTTGCTTCATTTGCCAGTATTTTCACCCGTTCTGAGGGTTGTCTTTTCATCTTGTTTTTGGTTTCCTTTGCTGTGCAAAAGCTTTGAAGTTTCATTAGGTCCCATTTGTTTATTTTTGATTTTATTTCCATTACTCTAGGAGGTGGGTCAAAAAGGATCTTGTTGTTATTTATGTCACAGAGTGTTTTGCCTATGTTTTCCTCTATGAGTTTTATAGTGTCTGGCCTTACATTTAGGTCTTTAATCCATTTTTAGTTTATTTTTGTGTATGGTGTTAGGAAGTGTTGTAATTTCACTCTTTTACGTATAGCTGTCCAGTTTTCCCAGCACCACTTATTGAAGAGGCTGTCTTTTCTCCACTGTGTATTCTTGCCTCTTTTATCAAAGATAAGGTGACCATATGTGCTTGGGTTTATCTCTGGGCTTTCTATCCTGTTTCATTGATCTGTATTTCTGTTTTTGTGCCACTACCCTACTGTCTTGATTACTGTAGTATAGTCTGAAGTCAGGGAGCCTGATTCCTCCAGCTCCGTTTTTACTTTCTCAAGATTTCTTTAGCTATTCGGGGTGTTTTGTTTTTCCATACAAATTGTAAAATAGTTTTCTCTAGTTCTGTGAAAAATGCCATTGGTAATTTGATAGGGATTGCATTGAATCTGTAGGTTGCTTTGGGTAGTAGAGTCATTTTCACAATGTTGAGTCTTCCAGTCCAAAAACATGGTATATCTCTCCATCTGTTTGTATCATGTTTAATTTCTTTCATCAGTGCCTTATAGTTTTCTGCATACAGGTGTTTTGTCTCCTTAGGTAGGTTTATTCCTAGGTATTTTATCCTTTTTGTTGCAATAGTAAATGGGAGTGTTTCCTTAATTTCTCTTTCAGATTTTTCATCATTAGTGTATAGGAATACAAGAGATTTCTGTGTATTAATGTAGTATCCTGCTACCTTACTAAATTCATTGATTAGCTCTAGCAGTTTTCTGGCGGTATCTTTAGGATTTTCTATGTATAGTATCATGTCATCTGCAAACAGTGACAGTTCTACTTCTTTTCCGATTTGGATTCCTTTTATTTATGTTTCATCTCTGATTGACGTGGCTAAAGCTTCCAAAACTATGTTGAATAATAGTGGTGAGAGTGGGCAACCTTGTCTTGTTCCTGATCTTAGAGGAAATGCTTTCAGTTTTTCACCATTGAGAATGAGGCTGTGGGTTGGTCACATGTGACCTTTAGTATGTTGAGGTATGTTCTCTCTGTGCCCACTTTCTGGAGAGTTTTTATCATACATGTTACCCAGTAATACATTAAAAAAAAATTCCAGTAAGTGAGGAAATTCATTAAGTGTTTGGGAAGTGTTTGATCTTGATCAAACCAATTATTTGTATTCTTAAAAATTCCTGTTATCCTTAAAATAAAACTAATATTTTCCCAAGTAATAGGTTCAAGATACTGACTATATTGGTTATATACTATGTGAGGAATGTATTAAAAATCATTGAAGTGGTGTGTGAAAAACTGGCATTATCAGTGTCATAAAGAAATGTTAATTTTTTTCTTACTTTACAAACAAATGCATGCCCCTTTTATGTAGACAGCTATGATTCATAAGTGTGAAACAAACCTTGTATTTCTGAGCCATTTCTTTACATGGTATATTGAGTAGAAATGTTCAGTGGCTGTAATTTGATTTATTTCTTTAAGACCAGGAAGATGGGTGCACTATAGATAATATGGATATTCACAGCAGCCTGTCATTTACATAGTGCTTGTAGCTACTGCATCTTTCAGTGAAACCAAGATGTCCTTTCCAGGCTATATCATGGATTGCAAAACCATCATTCACTAAATTAAAAAAAAAAAAAAATCCCTCCTGTAGCATGATTTTTGGAGATTAAAAACATCAAACAGTGAATTCAGTATCTTACATATTTGTTAAGAGTTGATTCATATTGTGTATTTAAGTGTTTTTTCAGTTGTATAGAAATTCATATTGTTTAGTTTTTTCAGTTGTAAATTTCTGCTAGCATGCATATGTGATAGTTGTTTCCTATCAAGAATGCCATTGATAATATATAACATCAAGTAGCATTGTTTAATAAGAATTTCAGCTTGTGCTGCCTTTCTTCTAAGCAAAGTATTGTTAATACATGCTAAGACTGGTTTTACAAGTTTTTTAGCAGTAGTGTGATTTGGTCCTTTTTTTATCACACAGATTTTTAACTTAATCGTAGCTCTGTAGTTTGGGGCTTCTTCATCATTAGAGGCAGAATTCATCTGTGTAATATTTTAAAAATTATGGTACTTGTTCTGAAAAGATGATTGTTGTCCTTTTGCATCATTGAGATTTATTTAAAAGGTATGTATAAGTTTTCATGGCTTCGTGCTTCTCTTGGACAACATTTCAAATCAGAACATTGAACTAAACACAGTGGACCTCTGGTCCAATAAAATTCAGTTGTCAGATATTAATTATTGTTTTCCTTATTTGTACTTTATTTGTGGGGGCAGCACACTCTGTGCAAATTTATTGCACCTGTCGATCCAAGTACACATATACATTCATTACGCATTTGCACTGGGGTCTTTTTTTCACTGTTTTTATTACTCTGAGTAGTATTTATGGATTTTTTTTAAACTTAGGTGCCTAATGAATATCTTTTTGCCGTTGATCTTATTTTTGAGAGTTGCATTTGAACAAGAAGATACAGATTTATAGTACATGTAAAGTAGTCATGCAAATGAGATGAACATATATTGGTTAAGATAAAGCATGTGCTCTTCAGTTGAATGTTAGTGGCGAGTAACTGATTAGCCTTGTAAGAACATTCATAGTCTTTAAGAATAAAACTTTATTTCTGTAAGATTGATCATTAATATTATATATTTTGAGTTATACTTAGAGGGGTTTTGGTGAAAGTGGGTGTGTATAGAAGAGAGCAACCAGAAAAGAGAGGCAAAAACACCTTGTAGAATTAGCGGAGAAGAGAAAATGCTGGGAAGTGGAAAGAGTAGGACATGACAGCAGCCATCGATCCTTGAAAGTTTGTCACATTGACAAGAGATTTGACTTTTATGGAAAGTGGGAAAGAGGTAGATCCAGTAGGTTGCAGTTAGAAGACAGAGTTTAATTGGCTAAAAGGAAGAACTTGGGGTTCCCTCAAATAGAGTAATAGGTTCCCAGGGGACGTGGCATTTACACTTTTGCTGGGTATGACCACCCTGACCAAGGTGTTGTATTTCATTGGGGATTCATGTCTCATGTAGTTTCTGTTAGGTGACTTCTTATGGTCAGTGCCCTCCTAGAGTCCTCTGTCATTGTGTGTTCTAACGTAAAGTGTCTCTGTTTTCTTTATTAGAAATTAGATTGTTTGCTTTAATTCTAAATCTCATTTGTAGGCTTAATGTATTTCAGTGCTTCTTTAAATTATTTGAAATATGACTTTAAAAGCATAGTAATAACTACATTTATGTAAGCAACTTTCATTGCTCTTAATTCACTCTGTTCCATCTTATTTCTTCTACTCTCTCTGTGTTCAATTTAGACATTTTAAATAGATTGTCAATTTTTCTCAAACAGGTAGTTTTCATTAATCACTGCTACAAGTGGTCCTTACTACCAAAATAACAGAATTGAACTCAGAGATAAAACAAATAAGCCCTTTAATACCAACACTAAATATCACTTTCTAAATTCAGAAAATGCAGAGAGAGGGAATTTTTGGCCCAAGGCTAGAGTTTTCCAGTTTATGGTTTTAGTTTGTATATTTTGTGGCCTTTCTCTGTTTTACCTCTATTTGATTCAGTTGACTTTTGCTTTCCTTAGCTTGATATGGTATAAAGCAGAACATATTTTAATTTTACTTTGCATTGACTGAGCATTTAATTTTCTGTCTTTTAAATTAAAAATGTGGAATAAAATTAATCATGTCTTCATCACTATGCCCCTAATATCTTTCCGTTTCTTCCTTTCACCTGTTACTTACAGTTCACTCTGTATTACTGTTTTTTAGCTTGCATTTCTGTGCTGTTGTATAGCAGGCCTCTTTATCCACGGTCTTGGGCATGCTTCTGGAGTTATTCAGTCTTCCTGCCTCCCAGCGCCCTCTGTCGCTGTCCTGTCCCTATCTGGGTTTGCTGTTCTCCAGGCCTGTCGTATTATGTCTGTCGTCCCTAGTGTCACTACCTTCCTTGAGTGGAGCTGTTGTCTTCCTGGATTTCATCTCCCTCTCTTTCTCTATGCCCTCTTAATGACATTCTTAGTACCTTTCTAATATTATTACACTTGACTAATAATTTGCCTTTATAGAGAAAAGAATTGATTATCACCTTTTCTTAAAGTTTTGTGTCTGATATTGCTGATGGGTTGGTTGCCTAGGTTTGTATAAGGCTTGTTGCTTTGTCAGGTGGCCTTTTCTGCACCCCCACTTTAGGATCTTCTTATCTTTTGGTGTTTAGTCTTTGACTTATTTTTGCTGGCACTTTGTGGGCCTTTTCATTTTGGAGAGTGATCAGTTCTGGGAAATTTTCTGTGTTTTCTCTGCAAACTCCTAGGAGATATTGGCCCTTCTGGATTAATTGCCCATGTTTCATGTCTCTTTCTTGCATCTTTACCATCATTTTGCTCAATGTCTTTTTAGAGATTCACTGCCATATTTTCCATCTCTTTGAATATTTAATTTTGAGAGTCACTATTTCTAAGAAGTCTTCTGTTCTCTTTATTCATACCATTTTAAAATAGTGTTCTGTGTCATAAATATATGTAAGAGTTTCTTTACAGTCTGAATTCATTTTCCTGTTTATTTTGATGTTTCCCATAGTGTTGCAACCTTTCCCCAAATGATTATTTTTGGTTGCTTGTTGTTTAAAATGGGAGGAGATAGGAAGCTTTAAGTTTTGCCTTCACATACATGAGTGCTCTTAAGATCAAGGCTCTAGAAAAATTAGGATAAGTTTTCTTTCTTTTTTGTAAGTTCTTTTAAAAGAACAAAGGAGATAGTAGGTATTCAGTAAATTTTTTAACTGAAAAAAAAGTAAAAGGAAAAGAATACAAGGAACAGAAAGAAGTAGGGTAGTGGGACCAAAGGTTAAGATAGTAAATAAAGTGCTGTCTGCAGGTGGGGTACAATTTTGGCTCTCAGATTTCTAGCCGTTGTGGAAGAGGAAAACAGGTAAAAACAAATCTGGTGCCCAGGAAAAGGAAGACTATTTCTGATACTAAAACTAGGAAGACATTTTATCCACAGTTTTATTGTGATGTGATATAATAAAAGATAATCCTTAACTACATACTTTCAATGAACATAGGGCTTTTTCTTATGATATCCCTCATTATGTATCCCAGTATAAGCAGTATTACAGGAACTAATATAATGAATGGTCTGACCCAGTCCCCTGTTAGATTTTAGGTTATTTTTCAAACAACTCGCCTTTGATATAATTTTTTAACACCAGATTTCTAAATATATTGAGAAATATAATGTTCTGTCTGAGAACTGTTGGGAATGCAATTATTGCCCCCCCCCCCTTTTTTTTTTTTTTGCCAGCAAAGTGCATAGACAAGCTTTATAAACAAACAGGGCTGTGATGGGATATGAAAATTTAAAGGCACTGATGGGGGCATCTGGGTGAATAGGAGGGTGCTCTACCCTCCCTGGGTAGAGCCAAGATTTTTCTCACAAAATGATTTTGGGACCCTCTGTAATGCATGAATAGGCAGGAGAAGCCTAATTTCAGACATAAATGAAGATCATTCTGGCATAGGTAACTTTTGTTTTATAGCCGTGGTTAAAGTGGCAACTTGTTGAATAAAATTCATAGATTTCTATCCCCTTTAGTTCCAACTGATTATTCTTGCAATTTTCTTCCAGTCATGGCAGGACTGCAGAATCCCTTGTTGCCATTTTCACCATAATCATTGCCTAGATTCTTTTAGAACTCTTTAGGCCTGTACTTTCTACTTCTACCCCTTTTACTTTTCTCTCTTCCTATTTATTTTGTTTGCTTTAGTTGAGAATGTTCTGAAAAGATTTCTGAACTGGAGCTACTGTTGTTGGTACTGCCCTCTGTGGTCTCTTCTTCCCTAAAATACCTTCTTTCTCTAATTTTGATCTTTTATCATAGACTTTTGATTATGTCTCTAAGTCCATCTTGAATGATAAATCAGTTACTCAATGTGTAATTACATAGCAAATAGGTAAATTGTCATGGGATGATTAATTAGAAGTTTACTAAAACAGAGGAATCCAAAATGATGACATTGTTCCAAACACAACTGATTTTATTCCTTTTGTCTGGTAAAGATATTTTCCTGTAACCAGTTTAAGATTAGGATGAGAGCATTTTACTGCTTGGTTTGTACAACTCCAGTGAGTACCAATCAGAGAATACAGTGTGAATCATGCCCCCTTGAGTGGATAGCAGCCTAGGATAGTTTAAGGGAATGAACATTAATTTATTTTTACATATTTTAGATTTTTTTAAAAAAATTATTTATTTGGCTGTGTTGGGTCTTTGTTGCTGTGCGTGG
>NW_020175546.1:9039-13798 GCF_003031525.2 Neophocaena asiaeorientalis asiaeorientalis | reverse complement strand
CATTTATGAGTAGCTGTCATATGCCAGGCATTGGGGCATTGTGCTTTTGATGTCAGAAGCAGTCCCTGCTTTTAAGTGGTCTCTGGTAAATCTGGGAGGGGTTTCAACTGGACAGAATAGTATAACGTAAGGAGTAGATATGTGCCAGGATAGGGTGCCAGGGTGGGAAGGAGGACACAGAGAAAGAACGAGTTTATCATGAAATATTTTTGAATACTCAAATAGGGCTACACTGAGACACATCGAAATTAAATCGTCAAAAGTTAAAAACAAAGAAAGAATTTTAAGACCAGCAAGAGAAAAGAGAGAAGTTACATACAAGGGTACCCTGGGATGGTTGGATACTCACATGTAAAAGAATGAAATTGGACCAATATCTTATACCACTCACAAAACTAACTTGAATTGGATTAAAGACTCAAATGTAAGACCTGAAACTATGCAACTGCCAGAAGAAAACATAGGAATAAAGCTCATTACATGGGTTTGGTAATGACTTTTTGGATATGACACTGAAAACACAAACGACAAAATAAAAAATAAACAAATGGAACTACATCAAACTAAAAAGCTTCTGCACAGCAAAGAAGAACAAAAACAAACAAAATCAACAAAGTTGATTGAAAAGACAACCTATAGAATGTGAAAACAATATTTGTAAACCATATATCTGATAAGGGTTAATATCCACAATAAATTAAATATTCAAACAAATCAATAGCAAAAAAAAAAAATACCCAATTAAAAAATGAGCAAAGGACCTGAATAGACATTTCTCCAAAGAAGACACACAAAAAGCCAACAGGTACATGAAAAGATGCTCATTACCACTAGTCATTAGGGAAATGCACATTGAAACCACACTGAGATATTACCTCACACCTGTTAGAACAGTCATCCTCAAAAAGTCAACAGATAACAAATGCTCATGAGGATGTGGAGAAAAGGGAACCCTTGTGCTGTTGGTGGGATTGTAAATTGGTAAATCCAGTATGGAAATCAGTATGGAGGATCCTCAAAAATTAATACTAGAACTACATATATCTAGCAATTCCACTTCTGGGAATATATCCAAAGAAAATGAAAACACTAACTCAAAAAACATCTGCACCCTCGTGTTCATAGCAGCATTATTTATAATAGCCAAGACATGGAAACAACCTAAGTGCCCATTGATGGACAAATGGGTAAAGAGATTGCTTTATATATTTATAGATATATACATATCATATGTACATACACACACACACTGAAATATTATTCATCTGTAAGAAAACAAAGAAATGCTACCATTTGAGACAACAGAAATGGACCTTGAAGGCTTTATGCTAAGTTAAATAAGTCACAGAAAGAAAGACAAACACTATATGATCTCACTTATATGTGGAACCTAAAAAAAAAAAGAAAACAATTGTAGAAAAAGAGATCAGACCTGTGGTTACAAAAGACAGAGGGTCAGGGGAGGGGGAATTGTAGGAAGATGGGCAAAGGTACAAGCTTCCAATTGTAAGATAAATACATACTATGGACATAATGTACAACATGATGACTACAGCAAACACTAACGTGTGATATATAGAAAAATCGTTAAGAATAAATTCTAAGCATTCTCTTCACAAAAAAGTATTATTTGATCTCATTTATATAAATTTCTATGTTTGTGTGAGAGAGAAGGACAGAATACAAAAATGCAAAAAGAAAAGTTGTAAAGTACGAAGCTGCTTAGGTTTATATCTCAATCTATAACAGATAACAATTTGTTTAATTTTACTGGTACAAAAATAAATATTAAGCATAGAAGAAGCAAAAAGAAAAACTGAGCCCGGCATAGATGTCCTTAAAGCATTTGTAAAGGAGGGCTTTATTAGGTCTGTAAACACCTGAAATTACAGGCAAAATTCTATGTGTGTGTGTTGTGTATGTACTAGGGGAGTGGATGCATAGCCTTTACTGAATTATTCAAGGGGATGTTAAGACCCAAAAGTTTAAAAAGCGCTGGAAAGCCTGATCACAAAACAATCTTAAACTACTCTGATTATGTTTTTATAGTTTTCCTTCACTCATTAACACTTCAAAGAACAGCATGTTAACGTGGAAAGAATCTCTGCCATTTAGGTAAGATATCTGAGTCTCAGTGTAAAATTAGCATATAGTAGAAGGATGAAATTATATACCATAGATGAAAGTACCTAGCAGAGTGCTTTAAAACTAGTACTTATTTATGCAAGACATCTTCCCCTGCTTACTTGTTTTCAGTAGAATGAAAGCATACTGAAAGCTGGTACAATGTCTTCTTTAACGTTTTGTTTTGTAATGCTTACTATGCTGTTTGATGCGTATGAGCCAATTACACTTAAGGGCATGTAACTTCACAATAACTTTTGTTGAATATAACTGTTTGAATGTACTTTCACTATATTATTATATAGGGATTTTAAACTAAAATGCACTTGCACACATTATTTAGAGCCTAACTTGGATATTAGAGTAGGTGGATATACAGCCCCGGAAAATAATAGCTAATTTCTTCACTAAAATCAAATTGCTGAACAACTACTTTGAATATACATAGCTAGGCACTGTATTATGAGTTGCAGGTAATAAAAAGTTGTTAGTCAAAGACTCTGCTCTCTAGGGTTATTTTAGAACAGCAAATCATGTTCAAACTAAAGGATAGACCAAAATAGAAAGTGCCATAGGAATTTAGACAAGGGAGAAACACATCTGAAATGAGAAAGAAGGTGGGTATGGGGAAGGGTTCATGGAAGAGGCAGTGTATGATGTGAGCAAGGTTTCAACGTGTAGCAGGGTGAGTGAAAGGAACAAATGAAGACATATAGTCGTGATATCATGAGGCACAAACTACAAATAAATATCACTTGTTCTAGGCTGGTCATGAGGTAATTTAAGGGGATTAGTGAGAAACTAGATAAAGAGATATCTCTTTATATATTACTTATTATAATACTTTTGAACACAAGTATTTAATTTAAAACAAAAAGAACATTATAGGGATAGGAGATTAGGAGGTACAAACTATTATTATAAAATGAGCTATAAGGATATATTCCATAGCACAGAAAATATAGCCAATATTTTATAACTAGAAATGGAGTATAACCTTTAAAAATTGTGAGTCACTATATTTTACACCTGTAACATATAATATTACATTTCTTTTTCTGTTTTTCAAAATCTCAGGATAAGTCTATTTCAATTGTAGCTAATGGCAGTAATGCAGCACCAGAAAATGCCTTTTGTAAGGAGAGGGCAACTTTGAATCCTAAATCGGTACTCAAGTCTTAAATTACTGATAACACTGACCACCCACCAGACTAAATGTTGTTTTTTACGAGATTGGAAAGCAACAGATGGATTTCAATTCTGTCTTGTGAAATCTACAAAAAAGGTCCTACAGTTCATTTAGCATGTAATAGCGCACGTCCTTCTATTTGGTATTACTCCTCCTTAACACAGGGCAATTAATTTTTCCTTTCTCTGGGAAACGTTTTGAAAAAAGGAAATAGAGTCATAAATCAGTTTTGGTTAGGATCACGGGGCAAGTAATTTTTCCTTTCTCTGGGAAACGTTTTGAAAAAAGGAAATAGAGTCATAAATCAGTTTCGGTTAGGAAATCAACTATGTCTACCTAGGGCTTTGAATTTAGAAACTTTCCTCAGAAATTGTTTAAATATAAGGAAGTCCAAATTCAGAAACACCTTAAATTTAATTATCTTAGTTGCACTAAAATAACAAATTATATTTTCTATCTTGTTTTCTTTCTCCCCCAGAAGGTTTCTCCAACCCTAATCCATAACTTAGTGCATCCATCTCACCTATAAAACCACTGGCAGGTATGATGCCAGCTTTGGCAGCTCCAGTCCCTTAATCCTGCCCCATTTCATGCCAAAGAATTCAGTTTCTTCAGAAACCAACTAACAGACATTTCAATTTCTAACCATCATTAGCATATTTTCATGTACTAATACTCAACATAAAAACACCTTTTAAAATTACAGAAATTTTTACTGTACTTAAGATCAATTGCACTAACCTGTATTTCATAAACCTTGGGCTACTTTCTTAAAAATAAATTATTATTTTAATATGTTTTTCACTTATTATTCAGAATAATTATTCATATAATTAAACATTTTACAATTAGGTAAGACAGGTGGAAAATAGTCTTGCTATTCTTGTTCTTTGTTCTCTCTTCTAGTTGGTGTGCCTGAGTCAACATTTTAGAATATTGAAAATTTAATATTTCAAACCCAAACCACATTTAAAGATAATAATAACAACCAGCCAAAAAAATGTCGATCCAGAGGTTTGCATGCTCCGGGGAACAGTTCTCTGAGTGGGCCATTTGGAGTGGGATTTGCCCACCCCCTCCACTCCTTCTGCCTCATATACTGAAGATAGAGACAAAGAAACCAACTCAAATCTTTCCAAAGTGTATTTATAAATAGAGAATTTGTAATCAGAAAAACAATAATGATATATAATAGAAGTAACATGATTTTTCAGAACCAATATCTTGTCCTAAAAGCAATATTTAAAAAAGAAGGTAAGGGGCTTCCCTGGTGGCACAGTGGTTGAGAATCTGCCTGCTAATGCAGGGGACACAGGTTCGAGTCCTGGTCTGGGAGGACCCCACATGCCGCGGAGCGACTACGCCCGTGAGCCACAACTACTGAGCCTGCGCGTCTGGAGCCTGTGCTCCGCAACAAGAGAGGCCGCCATAGTGAGAGGCCCGCGC
>NW_020175546.1:0-4491 GCF_003031525.2 Neophocaena asiaeorientalis asiaeorientalis | reverse complement strand
TGAGTGGGCCATTTGGAGTGGGATTTGCCCACCCCCTCCACTCCTTCTGCCTCATATACTGAAGATAGAGACAAAGAAACCAACTCAAATCTTTCCAAAGTGTATTTATAAATAGAGAATTTGTAATCAGAAAAATATGGAACAGCCTTACAACTACTATAGCTGGAAAGCCACCAATCTAGCAGCAACTTTTGAGGGAGCAGAATCAATTTGAAGTATCCCAAAAGCCCCCCACACATGGAATTATTACTATTTGACTTACCTGGCAGGTCTATGAAAAGCTCTATTCTCATGTCTTGATATGATCTGACAGAGTCCTTACCTTGTATGAACAAGCCTATCTACAGGGAAAGTTTCAAGAAAAATTAATGACAATTGTTTAATGTCAATCTGTCTGAAGTAACATTACTGGTTGGGACTAATAAGAAGTTCACCAAACAACCTAAAAGGAAAAACTGGGGAATAAGATGTCAAAATGTTGCAGGAAGGGGAACCCCTTCCAGGGCCTGAGAGTGGGCTCTTGTCTAACACTCAGAAATGAATTGTCTGAGGAGACACATGTGCTGACAAAACAAGAGACTTTAGTATAGGAAAGGGGTACCGGGCAGAGAGCAGCAGGGTAGGGGAAACTAGGAGAACTGCTCTGCCATGTGGCTTGCAGTCTCAGGTTTTATGGTACGAGGGTTACTTTCTGGGTTACCTCTGGCCAATCATCTTGCTTGGCCCATAGTGTGACTCAGGGTCCTACCTGGTGGCACGTGCGTCTCTCAGCCAAGATGGATTCCAGCATGAAGTATTCTGGGAGGTTGGCTGTCTCCTCCCTCTTTTGACTTCTCCCGAATTCTCCCGTTTAATTTTCAGCACCATGTTCCTTATCTGGACTTCCTGCTGTGAGACAACTCAGGTAACTGGCCCTGGCCAAAGTGGGGGGTTTCAGTCGGTGATCTCCTAACAACCAGAGGCTTTGAAAAACTTCAACATATTTTGGGAAAATGAGAAGATCACTTTGTATGCATAGGCCTGTGCACACAAAGGCTGTGTACGTTCCTGGGAAAGGCCCCAGAAGGCCCTAAGCTCTCCTTTCATCTGACCTGGTAATTCTGCAAAAGCAGAAGTGAAGTCTAAGGTGGAGTTAGAAAATGTCTGCCTAAGAGTTAAAGGTATGCCCCATACACAAAGAGAGACCCTTGGCGAAAGTTGGGATATTTAAAGAAATCTGTTCAATCATTAGCTGACCATCAAGCTAATTGAGTGGTGACTTCAGTGACCAAACAGGAAAGTAATATATACATTATAGAATTAGTACAAGAAAGTCACTAAAAAACAAACAGCTATAACAACAAACTTTGAGTGGGAGTTCTGATTTCCAAAACTGATACATTAATGAAACTCTAAAGGCTTCAATACAAATTATGAGACATGTAAAATAATGAGAAACTATGGTGCTCACACAGGAAAAAAAGTAGTCAACAAGAAGCTATAATATATATGTTAAAAAAAAAGAACTAAAGGGAAAGCATATATAAAGAATTAAAGGAAAGAATGAGAACAACGTGTGACCAAATAGAGAACACCCACCTGCAGCCCTCTCTAGGCTTCCTGTTCGACCTAAGAGGGAGAAAATTGAGAAATACCACTGAAAGTCATAGGCAGGGATACAGACTCACCAAAAGACCAAGACCTTACCATACAGCCATAGAAAACTTCCTCTCCCACATGGCTTACCACCACATCATTTAAACTCCTGTATAATAACAGGAAATACAAGTGAAAGAACTGCATGTCTCAGACCTCATTTAAGAAGTATCTAAGGAAACCTGAAGATTACAGGAGTGACAAAAACAAGGATATCAGAGGAAATTTTAACCTCTCACTCCTACAGCTAGAGCAAGCAGTAAGCACAACCTAAATCCCAGTCAGGTAAACATAGAACCTCACACTAGAGGCCAATTTATCTCAGTTCCTCTTACCCAGTACATCATTTCCAGCCTTTAACAAAAATTACAAGAAGTACTACAAGACAAAAACAAACAAACAACAACAACAAAAAAACACAGCATGATAAGATGAGCAAATATCAGAACTAGACTCATATTTGGCAGAGATGTTGGTATTATCAGACAGGGAATTTAAAATAACTAATAAATACGGTAAGAGCTCTAATGGGAAAAGTGGACAACATGCAAAGATGGATGCATAATGTAAGCAGACAGATGGAAACTCTAAGGAAGAATCAAAAGGAAATGCTAGAAGTCAAAAACACTGTAACAGAAATGAAGTGTGCCTTTGATACACTCATCAATAGACTGGACACAGCTGAGGAAAGTATCAGCAAGTTTGAAGAAATGTCAATAGAAACTTTCAAAATTTAAATGCAAAGAGAAAAAATAATGAAAAAGACAGAACAGAATATGCAAGAGCTGAGGGACAATTACAAAAGGTGTAACCTATGCATAATGGGAATACCAGATGGCAGAAGAAGAAAGGAATGGAAGAAATGTTTGAAACAATAATGACTGAGAACTTCCTGACATTAATGACAGACACCACACCACAAATCCAGGAAACTCAGGACAGAGGGAAGAATAAATTAAAAAGAAAAAAAAACAAAAAACAAAGCTAGGCATATCATATTCAAACTTCATAAAATTAAAGACAGAGCAAATCTTAAAAGAGAAAAACACCTTACCTATGGAAGGACAAGATAAGACTTATATAGAACTTTTATTCAGAAACCATGCAAGCAAGAAGAGACTGGAGTGAAATATTGAAACTTTTGAGAGAAAGAACCCAAAGATCTAGAATTCTGTACCCAGAAAAATTATCCTACAAAAATGAAAGAGAATTAATTTTCACAGACAAACAAAAATTGGGGAAATTTGTAGCCAATAGACCTACCTTGAAAGAAATGGTAAAAGAAGTTCTTCAGAAAGAAGGAAAATGATAAAGGTCTGAAACCTGTATCTACATAAAGAAAGAAAGAGCAGCGAAGAAATATGAGGTCATGTTGGTAATTTGAAATCAGTCACAATGGAAGTATGTACATTTGCATGTTACTGATCAGCCGTACAGCTGCAATTAACATTCCCAAATAGTCTGTTAAACTTTTACCAACCCCCAATGTGATATCAGCCTTATTTCTTATTTTTAAAAGGTGATCATCTTTCAGGACAAAACATGATGAGCTAATAATTTTACTTCAAAGTCTGATTTTATCAGTCCTGTTACTGGGACTCCATCTCCAAATTATGGCAATAGGTAATGGATTGCCATATTTATAATTCAGTAATCAGTTTCTGCCTTTTTCCTTAGTCTTAAGTTTTAATATGTTATTGTTTTTGTTATAATTATTGTAATTGCTTTTCTTATTTTCCTCCTCCTTCATCTATTTCTTATTTTTGTCTTTCCCTTTTATTATTGTTTCTTCAAGAGACAGTGGTATATATGTGGAGATACTGTATCAGGGACTGTCAGCTGTACATATTTTTCAAACAATTTCTCCCTATATCTTTTTAAGCATTTATTTTTATCTAAAAAATACATTCACATTGTACAAACATCAGAAATCATAAACTATAGTGAATGTATTCCTCTTTTGCTCCCAATCTCTGCCCAATTAATTTCTATCCTCTCCTTCTAACAGGTAATTCTTATTATTACTTGTTTTTTGCTTCCTACACACTTCATATAAATTTTTTAAATGTGTGTACTGGCAAGTTCAAATATCTATTTTTTTCTCTCCCTTTTAAAACATGAATCCTAAATGTTATATTGGATACCACGTACCTTGCTTTTTCACTTACTATATTTTGAGATATTTCCATATAAGTACATTAAAAGTTTATGTTTTGTACATCTACATAGCTTTTAATTGTGCGGATAAAGCGTGAACTACTACTCCTATAGTTTTCCTTCTCAGTAATCGACACTATCTTTTCATTTGCTAGAGTCAGACACTTTAGTGTCATATTTGACTCCTCTCTTTCAAATTCCACATCCAATTCTTCCACAATTCTTGTTGGCTCTACCTTCAAAATATATTCTGCATCAATTCTTTTCTTACTAATTTCACCAATTCTACTTCTATCCCAAGCTATCACTGTATTCCTTGACATCTTTGAGTATCACAGAGCCCCAGAGGCTTATCTGTGAGTTCCTCTGCTTTTGCGAATATGCTCCATGCTCAGTGGGAAAGACTTCACACCCAGGTAGTTCCCCTGTTAACCAGACCAGCTGTACCCCATCTGGATCTGAACCTAATATATTTTACTCCTCTGTCAGTCTGCAAAATTATTCAGACAAACCAATCACATCCTCAAGATGTGAACTGGGATGGGGGTGGTCCACTTGTCTCTGGTTACTACAAAGTCTGTCTTCAACAGCCCCTGCTGATTCACTCTTATCCCAAGTGTAACTCTTGTGTTGCCCTGCATAGTGTGTGGAATCCTCTTCTCCCAGGTTGAGTATGTTTGACTAATAAACTGCTGTCAA
>NW_020175545.1:312-461 GCF_003031525.2 Neophocaena asiaeorientalis asiaeorientalis | reverse complement strand
GTTAGGGTACGGGTTAGTGTTAGCGTAGGGGTTAGGATAAGTGTACGGGTTAGGGTAAGGCTTCGGTTAAGGGTTAGAGTTAGGGTTAGGGTTAGGGTTAGGGTTAGGGGACAGGGACGGTTTAGGGGACTGCTTAGGGTACGACAACG
>NW_020175545.1:0-171 GCF_003031525.2 Neophocaena asiaeorientalis asiaeorientalis | reverse complement strand
TTGGGGGACGACAACGGTTTAGCGTGAGCATACATGTTAGGGTACGGGTTAGTGTTAGCGTACGGGTTAGGATTAGGTATGCGTTAGAGTAAGGCTTCGGGTAAGGGTTGGTGTTAGGCTTAAGGGTTAGGGTTAGATTTAGGGGACAGGGACGGTTTATGGGACAGGTTA
>NW_020175544.1:0-475 GCF_003031525.2 Neophocaena asiaeorientalis asiaeorientalis | reverse complement strand
TGACATTTTTTTCCCCTTAAATTCCATATATATATATATATGTTAGCATAAGCTATTTGTCTTTCGCTTTCTGTCTTACTTCACTCTGTATGACAGACTCTAGGTCTATCCACCTCATTACAAGTAGCTCAATTTCGTTTCTTTTTATAGCTGAGTAATATTCCATTGTATATATGTGCCACATCTTCTTTATCCATTCATCCGATCATGGACACTTTCCGCGTCCTGCCTATTGTAAATAGAGCTGCAATGAACATTGTGGTACACGACTTTTTTTGAATTATGGTTTTCTCAGCATATATGCCCAGTAGTGGGATTGCTGGGTCATATGGTAGTTCTATTTGTAGTTTTTTAAGGAACCTCCATACTGTTCTCCATAATGGCTGTACCAATTCACATTCCCACCAGCAGTGCACCAGTGTTCCCTTTTCTCCACACCTCATTGTAGTTTTGATTTGCATTTCTCTAATGATTA
>NW_020175543.1:0-371 GCF_003031525.2 Neophocaena asiaeorientalis asiaeorientalis | reverse complement strand
TCTCAATAGATGCAGAAAATGCTTTCGACAAAATTCAACACTGATTTATGATAAAATCCCTACAGAAAGTAGGCATAGAGGGAACTTACCTCTGGAACTTACCTCAACATAAAAAGGTCATATATGACAAACCCACAGCCAACATCATTCCCAATGGTGAAAAATTGGAACTGTTTCCTCTAAGATCAGGGACAAGACAAGGTTGCCCACTCTCATCACTATTATTCAGTATAGTTTTGGAGTTTTAGCCACAGCAATCAGAGAAGAAAAAGAAATAAATGGAATCCAAATCAGAAAAAAGAAGTAAAACTATCAATGTTTGCAGGTGATATGATACTATACATAGAGAATCCCAAAGATGCTACCAGAAA
>NW_020175542.1:811276-866860 GCF_003031525.2 Neophocaena asiaeorientalis asiaeorientalis | reverse complement strand
GCACGAAGTCTTAACCACTGGACCACCAGGGAAGTCCCTGGCCCACTTTTCAACAACTTTCCTGATGGAAAAAGAGCCTTAGTATGAAATCCTCACCTATTAAAGATTCTGGCATATGTTTCTTTGTGACAAGCAGAATTCTAAAATGGCCCCCAACAGTCCCACTATCCTGGTTGTATACACTGCTCCCAGTTCTTTAATCAAACATTAATCCAAGTCCTGCTCTGAAGGGATGTTACAGATGTAATTAAGGGCATTCATCAATTGATTTTAAGCTAGCAAGCTTATCCTGGGTGGGCCTTACCTAATCAGGTGAGACTTGAAAAGAATTCAGAGACTGAAAGCAACAGAGATTCTCGCTGATCCTGAAATAGTGAACAGCCACGTTGTGAACTACCTAGGAAGGGGAATCACACGGCAAGGACATGAGGGTGGCCTCTAGGAGCTGGGAGTGGTCCCTGTGTGACAGAAAATAGCTGGTGGGCTTGCAACTGTAAAGAACTGAATTCTGTCACCAACCAAGGAGCTTGGAAGAGGACCCCAAGTCTGCTATGAGATCTCAGCCTCATCTGATACCGTGAGTTCGGCTTGGTGAGACCTGAGCAGAGAACCCAGCTAAACCTGTCCCCAAATTCCTAACCCTTGAAAACTATGAGATAACAAATGTGTGTTGTTTAAGCTGCCAAATTTGTGGTAATTTGTCATATAGCAATGGAAATGTAATACTCTCTTATACAGAGAGAATGATCACATAAAACCTTTCTTCAGGCGCTCATATGCATTATTTACTCCTGTATTTCATCCCCCACCTTGCCCCGCAGTGAGACAGAAATCTGCTCATCTCATCAGTCACAGCTCTAAGCCTTTTGCTTTGCTGTTGAATCACTGGTTTTCCCACAACTGTTATCATCCCTTGACAAAAATGTTCAACTCTCTTCTTAAACACACTGCAGACTCATTTGGAAATTTGCCTGCCAATTCTAAACCTTTCTCCAGATACTCCTTGCCCTGCACATTGAGATTTCGTGCTGTTTACATTCTCTTCACCTCCCACATCTACTCAGCGAGGGGTGGGAATTCTGTATGCTGATAGCTGGAGACGTTATCCTTATCAGGAGAATTTCAGTGTTTTCTACAAAAGCATAAAATCTTCAGTAATAGAACAGAGGTCCTAAAAATGATTTTCAGACAGCAATATGAAGACAGGAGAAATTTGGGCAGAGGGCATATGCAGAAGTATTTGTGACATCTGAAATCAATCCCTGGAGCTCATGGCTATAGGTAAGGTTAATATTGCAAAACAGGTCAGACCCAGTGCGTACTCATTTTCCTAATCAAAAAACTTTCTTGCCTCTAATTCAGGGTCCCAACATTCAAGCCCTGTCCAATCTTCCTGGCCTCCCATCACTACCCTGCAAGCCCTGCGCTCTCCATCCAAGCAAGACTGCTCTCTGTTCTCCACCATTTCTCAACTCTGCCAGTAATGACCACACCCACCTTCCTCTGTCAAAATCCCCCTCACCCTTTGTGACTTGGGTTTGCTTTTCAGAAAGTTTTTGCTGATCTGTAGCTCTTTTCCTCTTGTGACACTTATTACAATCTAAGCAGCATTAAATTTGAATACTTCTCATCTCCTATTTTATAAACTCCCACAGCACCTTGAATATTCCCTGGCACAAAATAAGTACTCAATAAATATGTAATGAATTGAATAGATTAAACTGACTGTTTCCCTTTTGTCACTCCAGAGAGTTCTTTCCCCTTAGCTGAGGCTTGGACTTGGCTCAGGTATTGTCTCCTCTGCCTTTGAATTATCTTAGGACAGCAAACAGAACTGGTCTTTGGATAAAAATAAAAAAGAAGATTGAATAGGCTAATTCAAGAACTCACAGTTTTTTATAAGGACAAGTTTCAAAGTGGTTTCTTAGACGTTTTCAGTGTCTTCAAAGGTTAAAAAAAAAAAAAAACAAGCAATCTTGATTTCTGTATCATCAAGTATTCTAGAACTTGGGAAAGAGTACTTAAAGATCTACAGAAATAGTTATATTTCTAATAAAAGTGAATCTGCCTTCCCCATGGGGAGTTTTCATTTATGCCTTGTCCTGAATTAAAGACTTCTCAGGATCCAGGTGTAAAAGGCACTGGTAAAAATCCAAATGGTAAAATAAATCATCATTGTATGATCTACGATTGTATTCTAATTACTGACTATTGAATTTTTAAATAAGTAATTATGTATTTGCCAGCCAATGTCAAAAATTATATCCATAACAAAGAATAATCCAGCTAACAATATTACATCCTTATTGTATTGTGTTATAGGGTAATTGCCAAGGTACATCCACTGGAATTATCACGATATTATAGACGTTTGACAAGTCCCATCCAAATCTTGAGTCACTCACATTTTTTAGTTCGAGAACTAAGTTTTAGTTAAAATTAAGCCATAAAATAATTATATTAAAGATAAAATACTTCACTACTTCACTACTACTATAATTTTTGCATGGTATTTAACCTCAGTTTTTTTTTGAAAACTGTTAACTTATGTACTCAATAAATGTATGGTTTTGAGAATTTTAGAGAATTTTAGAGAAATTTTAGAGAAATTTAGAGAAATTTAGAGAAATTTTAGAGAAATTTAGATTTAGAGAATTTTAGATTTGAGATTTTGAGAATTTTAGATTAGTCCATCTTGATATACTCTAGTTATTCCCAGAACAAGTCAGTCAATCTTATTGTAAAAGACTGCAATGTATATTTTTGTAGGTATAAATTTTATAGCCAAAAAATTATTTTTTTTCTGATATACTAATGATTTTGTAGTGTATTGTTTGAGTGTATAGTCCATACTGAATATTTTTTGGAAAAGAAATAAACAATGTTACCATTCCTAGTGACCAGCCCACATTAAAAATGATTAAATACGTTATCAGACGTCATGTAGTCAGAACTGAGTAAATTTTAATATGAGCTCTGCTTGAAAATAACAATCTTTAAAAACTTCTGTCTGTTTCTTATTGTTTTTAGTGTATTTTTATATAATAAGTTTCACCTATACATCTGACTGTATCTTTGGTCTAGGATACCTTTGGAGACAAATGCCTAAGAGTTTTAGGATTAGAAGAGAAGGGAATCTGACTTGGTTTCCCAAAATATGTTTTCACTTTGGTCATGACTTAGACTGATTCGTAATTATTAGTTATATACTATATACAGTTCTACCTACAATTAAAAAACAAAAATTCCAGATACCATTAATTCAACACATGTTTATTGTTAATCTGTTGAATCACAGAAACTGGTACCAGGCATGGAAGGAACTCAAACAACAACGTTTATAGAGAACAGTTGCGGCTTAGTATGCCATATCTCATTTGTTTTTTCAACACCACAGCTTTTTATTCCCATTTTGTTGAGGAGGGGAACAGAAGTAGAAAGTTTATGCAATTCCCCCAAATTCACTAAGCCAGTGGTGGACCCACAATTGTCGGTCCAGTTTTCTTTACTTCAAGTCCCACGTGTTTCTCAAATGTAACAAACTCCACATGAATACTCTGATATTTCTTAATCAGAGATGGAAATTGGGGCTATATGATTAATCTAATTATCTCTCTACATTTTTCTTCATGTTTCCAATATAAATCACTGTAAAAACTTGAAACATGGAAGGGATCCTGTTTCCTATCCCTTCTTCTTAATTTTGAAAGATCTGGAGGAATAATGTTATTTATTAACGGAAAAAATGAAATCAGACAAAAGCCCTGGGATACGAAGACATTGCCAAAATGCCAAAACATTGTCATGTTTTCTGAATCTGTACATAGCTATAAAATTGTCAATGAAAGAATTATTCACCACGTTTCCATTTTTTCTCCCGTATCTCTTAGTATCTGTCGTTCATACTCTTGCCTGTCAGCCATTTATGTTGGGGCCAGGATGTTCGCTAGTCTTGTGGAGCCAGCAAATTTCTGTCTGCAATGAAAAAAGCTTCTCTTTTTAGATTGTCATTTTTCTTTTGACTACCTTTCTTTGCGCTTTACTTCATTTAGGCTCAAGGGAAAACTGAAATAAAGTCATCTTTTTAAATGTTAAGTGTACATTATATGTCTGGGGTCCTTGAGCCACTCAAGCTACGATAACAGCAATATTTCCACTAAGAGAAAATTAGTTGGTTTTTGACCCTGTCTCTAACAGAATTTGTATTGGTTGATTCAGAAACCCAGTCTTCTGAAGACACACACCTTCTGTTAGAGTTTGAGTTGAACATGTTCTGCCCTAATGCATGAAGTATGATCACCTTTGTTTTAACAGGAGATACCCTAAAGTTACTTTTGCAAGTCTTGGCTCTCTAGGAGTAAGGGGCTTCTGTATATGGTCCCTGATTAGTGGTTTTTTTTTTTTTTTTTTTTTAGTGGTTATTTTTTAAAACAAGTAATTAAACTAGGACAGTAGTTTATTTGGTAAGAAAAAGAGTTATAAAAATTGTAAAGGATCATGTTCCAACAGATAGAAGACCCTAGGAGAATATGAGATATTAATGTAGATTAATGGTTCTTTTTTCATTTGGAGAAAGAAAGAACAGGTAAGGGATACATAGGGCACTTCAACTCTATTTTGTTTTATTGCTTAAAATATGTCATTAAAATATGATGAAACGTTAACATTTATAAATTCTAGAGAATGCATACATGGGCATTTGTTAAACTACCCTTTGCTTTTCTGTAGTTTTGAAATTTTCATTGAAAAGGAAGGAAGGGAGGGAGGGAGGGAGGGAGAGATAAGCAAATAATTCATTATTGTTATATTTTTCTCTGAATGGCAAAAGGTAAGAGAGAATTATTTTTATTCTGAATAATCAGAGGAAGATTGGTATAACAATAATGTAAAACCAATGAGATTAATTTGTAAATGAGCAAAAAAACAGGAAGAGTAACTGGAAAAACAACAAAATAAGTACATTTTAAAAAATCTTGGAAACGTATTATGAACATTGAGGCTTGTAAGGAGGTTGGACAGGTTATAAGTTTTGTTTGTTTTTTCGGTTTTATCCTTTAACTCGATTTATGTCTGGCCCTTACTTAGAGATTTTCATTTAGGAGATTAAGTTGCACCTGTGAACTGGCATCAAGGAAATTAGAGCATTAGAGCATTCCACGTGAGTATCTATTTTATCATCTTAGCAGCTACTTCAACGTTTGTCTTCTTCACGCTTAAGGCAAAAGAAACTTCCATGACTGGGAATGGCTTTCAAACATTTGAGAACAGTAATATCAAAGAGAGATACTTTGTGTATAAAATGGGGAAGGGAACCCCCAACAACTCCACACTAGGAAGGTGATTATGTCTTGTCTTATTAACTAATCCTTTGGTGGAAAGGATTTGCCTCGAGGACATTTTTTAAGCCCTCATTTCACATCCTCATCGTAATGATCATTTTCTCACTCAGCTGTCCAACTGCTGAGATGCTTTGCATGGGATGACAACTTGACCCTGATGAGGAGGTTAATTTTCCTTTATTTTTATTTTTCATTTTAGTTAATAGGTCTTCATAATAGAGAGCTAACAGCTTTGCTCAATAATTCATCAGCAATTTTCAACATGATCAATAAATGTATTTTGATCTAAAATAACATCCTGGACACACATTTAAAAATTCACAAACTTTATAATTATTAAAAGTTAACTCACACTTATAGAAATTTTGAGATTTTGGAAAATATAGAAGTGCTTGAAAGAAGAAACTAAAGGTTACTCATAATCTTACAACTCATCTTTCTGTTACTATTTTTATATGTATTCTTATAGTTCCCCCCTACGTGTATATATTCATGAAATAGCAGGGATTTTTTTTTCTGTGTACACAGTTGGGATTATTAATATTTTTTATAAGATGGTTTTATCATTGTGCATGTATTTGAAAAACAAACTGTTTTTAGATTTGTAATGAACACTTTGGTCACCAAATATTGAGCTGAAACGGAGTAGTGGCCTGTCAGGAAAATTCTTAGAGTGTGATGGAAGTATATTAAAAATAGTCATTTTTAAACATACAAAACACATACAAAACATTATTCCAGTGTCAATTCGCTCCATAAACCCCTGCAAAGTTAAAGTTGCAGGACATGGTTAAGCTCGTTATTACAAACTCTGTGTGATATTAATGATATATCTAAATATACTCTGAGGAAATGGGGAACTAATGTTTATTGAGCATCTACTGTGTGTCAGGTAGAGTGCTGAATAGTTTGAAAAGATTGTCTGATTCCTATATGGCATTTATAGGGTGAACAATGAGGTGTCTAGTGTCTGTACCCATGAAGTGGGAAAGAGATAATGTAGGTTCAAATTCTTGCAGTTCAAGGAAGGAAAAGACAGAGGGTGGGTTCTGATCAGAGATATTTAAATTCACTGTTGAGTCAAAGTAAACTGCATAAATCCTCTATCTTCTCCTTGTTTTGAGTATGGAGGCACAGCCTTAGTGAGTATTAACATTTTATCTTCTGTTGGGTAGATTTTTGCCTTATAAGACTGCAGTGCAGTTTATTTCGCATAAAAGGCATCCTAGCCTCTGCTGTATTGGGATTGCTCCACACATGTCATTGCTTACCGTCTAGAAGTCTCTCTGCCTTCTTCTGATCTATAGGTAATAGAAGACACCTCCGGAATACATTGCCCTAAAGTTATAATCGGATATGCAATGGGCTCGCTTCACAAGTCATCTCAATGCAAAGTGGCAAGTCATTTACTGCAGTTACAGGAAATGCAAATTTGATCTGGTGTGTGACAAGTTGAAAGCTCTATTTTGTTGCCTATGTTGTAGAAATAGTTTCCTGTTTGCATATGGTTTTGGATAAATTTTTCACTAGGAAGTGACTTAAGGTGGCCATAGACATAATGGTGCTCCTATGTTTGTGACTGCCTTAAGTAATGTCTCCTCTACCTTACCAGGCAGAGATGTAACAAAATCACTATGTGTTCATAGGGCTAAGGCCTTCGTTGGGTGGACATTGGTAGGATATTTCTTTATGTGAATGTTTGTCTTAATTAAAGTTAACTTCTGCCCAACAACAGCTGGGGGTGCTTAGAATAATTTCCTTTGTTAACATCTTACTTTTAGTCTTTAACTGTCTCTTTGGATTCTTACAAGAAAACTCTGATGTGGAGTGGTTTTTAAGAGCACAGGCTCTGAATTAGCTGGTAGAGGATATGAATTCTAGCTTGAAGTACTAGGCGTGATACTTTGGGCAAGGGACTTAACTTGTCTAGGCCTCGTTTTCCCCACCAGTAAAATGAGAATAATCATCCCCAATGTATGGGGTTGTTAGGAAGGTTAAGGCAATGCATATGGAATTCTCAGCACAATGTCTTTTACTCAAGGAATGAAGTCCTTAATAATCCTGTCAAGTGGGTGAGGTAAATATGAAGGAGAAAGACATCTAGAAGTTAAGTAAGATGCTTGGCCTAAGGCCACATAGTTGCAGAACTGGAGTCAGATCAACCGTTCCCATTTCAGTCTTCATTTCAAGACTGCTTGGCTTTCTTAATTAAACACATATGTGCATATGCAGCTGTTGACTCTTAAATGTGATGTTTCATCAACAAATGTAATTATGGAGCATACACATTGCAACAGACTAGTCATGAGGCAATGCAGCTCTAAAAATGGGGCTTATCTGCGCCCACACGTGGGAGCACAGACAAGCCTGCATCTACATTCAGAATGTGCTTGTCTCAAAGGAAACCTTGGACGTTTGGCCCATACTTTGCTTCCAGTTATGATTCTGTCATAACTTGGGCATTTACTCAGAGCTTCAGCTTCTTCACTAGTAAAATAATGGCACCTCCCTTGTAGCATTATTAAGATTAATCAAGACGCAGTGGAAATCCTTAGGCTGGCACAGAATAAATTCCTAATAAATGTTAGCTAATATCTTTACCGTTGCCCTTGCTGATGGTGAAGGTGCCAGTGGCGTTTATAGAGAGTCAGATGGGGAAGATTTCAAGTCTTTCCTGATCAGCCAATTAAAATGTTGGCTATCTTATTTTCTACATAGCTCTTGTGGCTATCCGACCTAATCTTTCTTACTTACTGTCAGTTCCCTGCCACTAGAATTATGTTCCACAGAGGAGGAACCCAGGACAATGCTGGACACATAGCAAGTGTCCCACTAACGGTCTGTAGGTGAATTAATGAAAGGAGGAAAGATGAGAGCAATAGGAAAGAGGAGGGGGGAAGTAACCTATGGGAGCAAAGAGGGAGGGAATGGCCTGTTTCCCTGATTTCTCACATGAATTTCGGAGTCTATCCATCATCAACCAGCATTTGTTAAAAAGGAGCAGCTGGGGCTTCCCTGGTGGCGTAGTGGTTGAGAGTCCGCCTGCCGATGCAGGGGACACTGGTTCGTGCCCCGGTCTGGGAAGATCCCACATGCTGCGGAGCGGCTGGACCCGTGAGCCATGGCCGCTGGGCCTGCGCGTCTGGAGCCTGTGCTCCGCAATGGGAGAGGCCCCAACAGTGAGAGGCCCACGTTCCACAAAAAAAAAAAAAAGGAGCAGCTGCCCAGAGGAAGTCAGCTTAAGAAATCACGAGTAATTGTGATAGAACACAGACAGTTTTTAAGTGTCTTTCTCCTCACTCGGGATAAGTATAACTTGTGTCAACATACTTGGCTTTGATCTGAGTTCATGTCAACTTCCATCCCTCAAACCTCCAAGGCTTGTACAGGCCTTTCAGCGAGATCCCATTTTCCAATATCCTAATTCCCCCCCATATTGGAGTTCAGAGTTTCAGTTCATCAACTTCAGTGCAGATGCCTTTAAACATCCTTTCTGTGTGCATGAGAGGCCTGCCAGATGCTTATGGGCATTAAATGAATTAATACATATATGCGAAACAATTACATTAATGAGTGGCACTCAGCAACCACATCATAAATGTTCCCTATTGTTCTTATTATTGTCATCATTATCCATTCATTCAAAAAGGATTTACAGAGTACCTTAGGTGCCTATAGATGCTCTAGACTCAAGATATTCAAAGGTAGACTAAACAGATGCGGTATATGCCTTCATGGAGCTTATGATGTAGTGGAGAATTCAGAAGATGAAGTTGGGCAGATTAGTGAATGACTGAGCTACCCAGATGGGTGCTTGTAGTGTACACTCTTGCTGGAGACAGGCCTCCATCTGCCTCGTTTCACACTGTTGCTCCAGTACCTTCTGAAGAGCATAGTAGGCACACAGTTCACGTTGGAAGACTGAATAACCGCATGAGTGAATTTCTGAGACGGGGCGCAGTTGAAGGTGAGCGTTACAGGTTCAGGGTTTAGGCTGTGTGGGCACCTACGACGTGAGCTCTGCAGTTTGTGGACTCTGTGTTTATGTGGCGAAGTCTGGCTTAGAGTGCATGTGGGTGGACGTGGAGAAGAGGATGAGGTTGTGAGAGTGTGCACCAGCACGAGTAAAACCTGTGTGTGTGTCAGCTAACAGGAACAGCAAAGTCTTTGGTTGTCCATTTTTGAGGTAAATCTGGACCCTTGTGTGAGGTCAGGGGTACAGTTCTGGCCTCAGTAAGTGAGGTATCAGCCAGGGGGCTGTGCTATGAAGACAGGGTATGAAGAGTATTTTGCAAGGCAAGTCTGATCTGTTGTGTAATTGTGTGTGATGCAAATTAAGGGTGGATGAAAAGCAAAATCTAGGGTGGTAGATATGAAGTAAGAATGGGTTGAAATGTGTGAGTCAGTTACAGGTTTTTGTGATTGTCAGTGAAGTAAGCTGGTCTGTCTGTAGGGCTCTGTAAACCAATAATTCAGGAGTTCATTATGTGAGGGTGCAGGTTTGTGAGGCAGATTCTAGAACTGGGAGCAATTGTGAGACAATTCTAAGATTAGGATGAGACAGGTCTGGGATTGTGAGTCTGGTAAATCTGAGTTTGTGCGTGTGTGTGGCTCTAAATCAGGAAAGACTTGGCTTTTAAATCAACCCACCTGAGTCAACAAGGTTTCTTCACTTTAGTAGGGCAGAGAGACTTGTGTTTGGAAGGCCAACTCCGGAGTGAGTGTGTATAAAGCAGGGTTTGTGCGCACGTGTGAGCGAGGCGAGTTCTTGAGGGTGAATCTGAGGGTTGCTGGGCGAGCGGGAAGCGTGCGTGTGTGTGCGCGCGCGCGCGCCAAATTGGATTTCTCCTTTGGATGGGCGGCGGGGAAGCGTGATCGCGGGAGGCCACACGTTAGGGTCTGGGCGCGCAGGAGGTGCGGCCGGGAGGGCGGGCGAGGCGGGCGAGGCGGGCGAGCAGAACACGCCGCCGCTCCGGCCCCCGCGCCGCGCTCGCTGGCTCGGGGCTCGCAGGGGACTGGCAGGAACCGGAGCAGCACTGCCGCCTCTGGCGCGAAGGCTCAGGCGCCTCCTCCCTCCCCAATCACTGTGGCTCGGCGCACGCTGCCGGCGGCTGCCCTTTCCGTCTCTCGGGAAGAGGACCCGTGGGCCACTGTCGCGATCCAACCATGGCCTCGGGCCGCAGAGGCTGGGACAGCTCCCACGAAGACGATCTGCCCGTGTACCTGGCCAGGCCGGGCACCACCGACCAGGTCCCGCGGCAGAAGTACGGCGGCATGTTCTGCAACGTGGAGGGCGCCTTCGAGAGCAAGACGCTGGATTTCGATGCCCTGAGCGTGGGGCAACGGGGCGCGAAGACTCCCCGGAGCAGCCAGGGCAGCGCCCGAGGCTCGGGGAGCCGGTCCGGCGCCGAGGGGGACACACCGCGCCGGGGCCAAGGCCGAGAGGAGAGCCGGGAGCCCGCGCCCACGTCGCCCGCTCCCGCTGGGGTGGAGATCCGGAGCGCCACGGGCAAGGAGGTTTTGCAGAACCTCGGCCCCAAGGACAAGGTAGGTGGGCCAGGATCTCCTCTCCGCCTGCCCTCGTTCCCTTCCCAGCCCGGGGCGCCATGGCCCAGGCACAACTTTCTCCTGCTCACTTTGCAAGGGGATGGAGGACTAGGGGGAGGAAAAGGGCATCCTCCTCTGAGTGCAGCGAGCCCTCCCGGCCCGGATCTGGATTATTCGCGCGTGTCTTCAACTGTAGCATCTTAGTGCGCGCGGGACGGGGTGCGTGGGTCCCCTCGCCTCCCTGCCGCATCCCCGGGCCATCGGTTCTGTGTGGGTGTGTCAGCCGGGCCAGCCCAGGAGGGCTGAGTGATTTCCAGCCCTTCTCTAGGTCTGAGTACCCATTAGCACAATTGTCTCGGTCTCCCCTCTGACTCTAGATTAAATCTCAACCCAGGTCACCAGGGCAGAGGGCAGACTGGTCCTGGGAAAATGGGGTCATCTCCATAGTACCCGGATGAAAGTACAGGGTGGGCGGTCTCCCCTCTCACTCTTCCGACATCAGCTCTGTCCCTGAAACTTTTGAGTGTGGAGCCACTAGACTAAACACCCAAAACCCCATGCCTCTCTTCTGTCCTAGATCGACATTTCACGTCTCTGTTTGTAAAGAGTATATTTGTGTAGGTAGCTTGGTACAAGACTGGGGATCCAGCTGTCTTTGGAAGAGTATTAATTGTATTTTTTAAAAAATAGGCGAGAGGATTAAGGGTACACATTGAACTAGCACGAGCTGCAAGTTCCCTGCTGCTTTTCCTTGTGCCAAAGCCAATTTCTTGTGTGTGTGTTTTTCAGAAACTCATGTCACACTGAGCTGACTTAAGATATGGCACTGAAACCCAGCTTGCCCTGATTTATTTGTTTATTTCATAGAAAATCAGGACCATAGTCCAGAAAATTCAGGGCCTGGGCAGAGTTGGAGTATTCAGAGTTCAAATGGACGCTTTTGAGTTGAGGAACAATAGTAATCAGATACCTCACCCTTGTCTAGATAATGGCTGCAAAATCTAGCTGCATATATTATACTGCACTAATACTGTTATGAATAATAACCTGAAATGGAAATGTTTGCCTGAGAACTATTACAGTTAATGCTAACCCAAGTTTTAGATGTTTTTCCATTAAAATGCAGCGAGCCAGTGAAAGGACAGGACTTCTCTGCACTGTGTGATTTTTGGAAGTTTAAAAATAATAAAGCTTTAAGTATTAATAGTGGGAAAGAAAGTACCGAAATCAGTACTGTTTTAAGGTGCCTTTGGGCAACAATGTCATTGTGCCTTGGAATCACTTACTTAGTTTGTGATTTTCACATCATCCTTAGTATACGGGATTTCTCTAGGCCTTGCTCAAATACCCTTCTAGGAAAATCTTCTGATCTTTTGGAAAGGGTTTGGCTGATTTCTAAGCTGAAGAATGGCCCTAGGGAAAGGTTGTTGCCTCTCTTCAGGTCTGACTTTGATCAGTATTGAAATGTTCCCTTTCTGACTCTAAGGGGTGGGAGAGGTGATGGAAAAGGTCGGTAACAGTTGCCCTGAGTCAGTGCTATTCCCTTTGCTGGAACACCCCTGATGTAAGCCAGATAATATGCCTGGTTTGCAAGATTTAAGAATGGTAACTAGAGAAAGGGAAAATGTTCCTCTTTTAAACCCAATAAGTCTTTCGTTTTCCTTCCTTTTGCAAACCCTGTACTTTTGCCTCTTAATTGAAAAATAATCATACAACCAGGATTTCTAGTGCTACATGGTTATTTCTAAGTTTGGGTTTGCTCTCAGCTTCATCCAGACCATGTTATTATCTCTAATTTGGTTGAATCACACTGTTAGAAGAGACAGCAGAGGTTATCTACTTCTGAACTTGATTATCTCCTTGAGGATAGGGATCGGGTGTTTGCATTTATCTTTGTGGCTGAAATGCCTGGCACTTGGGAGGTGCTGGATAAAAGTTTGATAAAACCCCCTTAACGAAGCCGTCTCTTTTGCTACATAGGTACAAAATCATCATCTGGCCTCTGTTTAAATACTGCCATTTTCAGGGAGCTCACTTCTTCATGAAGCCATTTTGGATGACTTTATGTTAAAAAAATTAAATAAGCCCAAGTCTACCACCTGCAGTTTCTACAAACTATTCTCAGTTCTGACCACTGGAAATATAAGAATAACTATGTTTCCTTATTCTGAGATATCTTAATCATTTTAGGCATGTAGGCTTGTGCATCTGTCAGAAAAGGTGGGGTAATGCCACAGTAACAAACAGTCCCCAAATCAAACTTAATCAAACAATAAATAAGTGTTTTTTGCTCCTGCTCCTTGTCTGTGATGGATCTGCAGGGCTGCTCTGTTCATTATTGCTCCTCAGAGACCTAGATTGATGGAGGTCCCATGTCCTCACATCCATGGTGGGAAAAGCACGTGGTAAATTGCTCACAGACTCTTAAACTCCCACACTGAAGCCACGAGCATGACTTATGCTCATATTTCATGGGCCAGAGCAAATCATCAGTCCATGTCCAACTTCAGAAGAACTGAGAAAGTACAGTCTTACTGGGATCCTGTAAGATAGAGGTTAGAAATATTTGGGAAATAGCTTTAAGATCTCTCCCAGATCTGGGGTGCATTAGTGGGATGAAAACTGGCTCAACACTTACAAATTATGTGACCATAAATGTGTAACTTATTCTCTGTGCCTTAGTTTTTCTCTTTTGCAAAATGCAGATAACAGTGACTACTTTGCGTATGGTGCTCAATACATGTTTGTTACTGTTACTCATTGATTTTTACTGCCTTTTATATGTTTTAGAGCAATTATCACATTCTTGCTAAAATTCTCTTTTTTAGCCTTATTATTCCTAGCTTCTTCAGCTCTGCATTGTATGAGCCTTTTATCACTTGGATTTCCTTTTCAGGTTATACTATATTTTGTAAATATTCTTTTGAAAATATAGTGCCCAGAACTGAACACAGTGTTCTAGATGGGATATGGCCATGGCAAAATGCATTAGGCTAGTTACTTTCCGTGATTTATACACAACATATGTTTCTGTAGTAAAGATTACACATAATAATTCATTAATCCAAGTCCTACTGTTGTCTCCATAATAAACTCCATGTCATTCAGCCTTCAGGAACTTTTCCACCTAAGCCAGGATATCTACATACTATGTTGGTACAGTTGAACTTAAAACAAAACCAAAAGGAAAAAAATATTTTAACGGCAGGATTTTATTTTTTCCCTCTGTAATATTCATCACCATTTTGCTTATTTTTCTATTATAATGATAATTTTGAAGCTTAATTCTATAGTACAATATCCCTTACTCCAGTTTTGGACTATCTGCAGATTTGATAATAAATATCTCTTTTTGAGCACTTTCTATGTGCCTGACATCTCTATCTCTATCTCTTTATCTATGTCTTTTCCGGACATGTTACCGTAATGCAAGGCAAGGACGGACCTTCCCACTACATACACCTTAGAAACCGTCTCCATCTCCCTGCCAGTCCATTATTCAGAATTCTTGGAGCTCAGTTGCTCAGTCTTTGAGAACAGTTGCTGCAAAATCCTTATTCTTCCAAGTTGATTTTGAAGCTATAGAAAGAGGTTTTTAAAATATCATGATAAAATTAAAGTATGCTTTGTCTCTAGCATTCCTAGTTATTAATTCCCACCTGAAGGAAATGAGTTTAGTTAATAAAAGAATAAATTATGAAAGGGTTAAATAGCAAAAGTGTTTGGCAGAATAAAAATGTAAAAAATGTCACTGAGTTATACTCCAAATGCCATGTTCCAGGTTTGAGGTATCACTGGCTCTTTCTATTGTGGTTCTGGATCTATTTGTAAACACCTTATTAAATTATGTATTTACATTTTTCTCATGATAGGCATTCATATTGCCAAATTCTTCAACACAACTTTTTGTTTATGATTTTTGACAGTCAGTACATAAAAAAGCAGTTCTAAGTGAAAAGTAAATATTTTTTTCACCATTTGTCAAGATGGTTTCCATGCATGCAGAAAGGAAATCACTTCTAGCAGTGAGGAAATTACTAAAGGGAGGAGAATTATGATATATAGTCTGCCAAGAGCAAATGATTCTGCAGACTCTGTCATCCAGTGAAAACAAAAGTAAAGACATTATGATTAGGTGGGTCTATTGATAACTCCCTTTCGGGAACTGGGGGTCATTTCTAGTTCCCCGCTTCTCACGTGGGCCACTTTTGTGCAAGATTTTTCCCTATGAAGTCAGCAGGGCTTTGGGGTCTAGGAGGAGAGGATTTGAAACAAATGAGCTGTGCCTCTTACCTTTTACCGTTTGTCTTTGTTGTCCTGGTGATGGTTTTCAAAATGATTCAGAGAAATTGAAGTCTTCCTCCTTAACCTACACAAAGGAAGACAGCTGGCAATAGAATTCTAGGCTTATAAAGGCCTCTCTAGTCATCCAGATCGAAACGCTGTAGTGTAAATGAATTTTACAAGGCTGCTCGGACAAACTAAAGTTTGCACTCAGGCTGGGAAAAGAAGTTCTTACTTACCTGGCCCTCAGGCCACACTTGAATCTGGGAGTACATTTACTTAGCCAAACTTGGGTGTGTTTGAAACCATTCAGAACTTTAGTTTAGTCTGACAGTAGGCATTTGAGGGACATAAAAAATGTGCCTTCTAAGTAATGCTGCGATTGGCAGAGTTCCCTCAAAGTAATGGGCCCTGGAGACAAGGTTTTGCTGACGGCTCTTGTAAGTAATGTTTTGGAAGCCAGAGGTTGGTCTGTGATACTTTTCTGTGAGTGATTTCTATAGCTGATTCTCTTTATGATTAGTTTCCAGTAATCAAATAATGTTCCTGTGAGACAGTGGATAAAGCTTCCTAGGAAGAGGAAATCTGGCCGAGGGGAATGGAATCCTTGAATGCAAGTTCAGCCCTTCTTTTGCAAGAGGAGGCAGAAGGTCTATTTGGGTGTGTAAGCACTTTTAAAAAACTAAACTTTCAGGAAAATGTCATGTTAAAATATATCTGTACTCTTAACGTGGACTCACATGGCATTCAAAAAATAGTTCAACACCATCAAAAAAACAGTGAGATGAGGCAGAAAAAAAGACAACTGGATAAAGCATTAGCTTCCTTTATCCAGCTAGCTATACAATTTAGGAAAGGTACCTCCCTTTTCTCTGAGTTTTAGTTTCCTCCTTTCTAAAATGAAGGGGCTGGACCAGTGGTCTATAAACTTTTCTGATTGTGTACCTTTATGCAAAAATTTTTTGAGCATATGCTCTCTTTCTATATATGTGTATGTACATATATGTACACACATGTACATATATATAAATTACATATACAAATAATATATTAATATCTTATGACATTATTAGATACAAAGAAAAGTACAAACTAAAAAAGAAGAGATATCATCATAAATATAAATCGTGATTTTTTTTTCTTGTACCCTGGTGGCTCATCTTGCCTACCCAGTTGGGTGAGTGCTTGTAAGTCTATGATCTTTGGAACAAAGCCATAGCAGTCAGTGGTTCTAATATCAATATAACAGTCATTAATGAGTTCACTGTCAGCCTGAGTTCTTCAGGGACATGTCGTCTTTTATGGACCAACATCTAAGAGAAAAGTTTCAAACCATTGAAGGCTTGTGATGAGGCTGCAGGCCAGATGATGGCTACTGTTCAGTGTGCTCTTTATAAATATATGTCTGGGGTTGGGCCACTGGGGTGTGGATAACAAGGGTCACCATAAATATGATGAGGAGTCCCCAAATCTCCCTTCATGCACTAATTTTCTCTTTTCTCATTGATTCAAAAACATTTACTAAGCACCAGCTATGTAGGTGAGCAATCAAAAACTAATGTTAGAGGAACAAAGGTGAACCAAATAGATGCACGTTAGGAAAACATAAACTGCCTTTTGTCATAATCTCTCAGAGAAAACTGCCATTAACACAAGAGTGTATTTTCTTTACTCCAAAATAAAAGTGGGAACATGCGGTATTATCTGTTTTTAAACAGCTTTTTTTACCACTTTTTAAAACATTTAATAAACTTTATTTCTGAGAGCAGGTTTAGGTTCATTGCAAAATTGGGTGGAAAGTACAGAGATTTCCCATATTTCTCCTGCACCCACTCTTGCATAGCCTCCTCCATTATCAGCTTCCCCCGCCAGAGTGGTATATTTGTTACAATTGATGGACCTATTGACACATTCTCATCACCCAAAGTCCATAGTTTACATTAGGGTTCACTCTTGGTGTTGTGCATTCTGTGGATTTTGACAAATGTATAGTGACATGTATCCATTAGTACAGTATCACACAGAGTATTTTCACTGCCCTAAAAATCCTTTGTGTTCCGCCTGTTTATTCCTCCCTTTCCTCTAACCCCTGAAAACTATAAATATTTTTACTGTTTCTATAGTTTTGCCTTTTCCAGAATGTCATACAGTTGGAATCATATAATATCTAACCTTTTCAATTGCTTTCTTTTACTCAGTAATATGCATTTAAATTTCTTCTGTGTCCTTTCATGGCTTGATAGCACATTTCTTTTTAGCACTAAACATTCCATTGTCTAAATTAACTACAGTTTATTTATACATTCACTGAAGGACATTTTAGCTGTGTCCAGGTTTTGGCAATTAGGACTTAAAGCTGCTGTAAACATTCATTTGCAGCTTTTTGTGTGGACATAATTTTTTTTCTCTTTTATTTATTTATTATTTATTTTTTAATCTTTATTGGAGTATAATTACTTCGCAATACTGTGTTAGTTTCTGTTATACACCCAAGTGAATCAGCCATATGCATACATATATCCCCATGTCCCCTCCCTCTTGCGTCTCCCTCCCACCCTCCCTATCCCACCCCTCTAGGTCATCGCAAAGCACTGAGCTGATCTCCCAGTGCTATGCGGCTGCTTCCCACCAGCGAAGTATTGTACATTCAGTAGTGTATATATGTCGATGTTACTCTCGCTTTGCCCCAGCTTCTCCCTCCCCCACCCGTGTCCTCAAGTCCATTCTCTTGGCCATAAATTTTTAGTTCATTTGAGTAAGTTGAGTGTGATTGCTGGATCATATGATGAGTATGTTTAGTTTTGTAAGAAATCTCCAAAGTAGAAGAAGTAAGAAGTCTTCCAAAGTAGCTGTACCATTTTGTATTCCCACCAGCAATGAACGAGAATTCCTTTTGCTCCACATCCTCGCCAGCATTTAGTGTTATCGCTATTTTGGATTTTCGCCATTCTGATAGGTGTGTAGTAGTATGTCATCGTTGCTTTAATTTGCAATTCCCTAATGATGTGCAATGCTGAACATGTTTTTATATGCTTACTTGTCATCTGTATATCTTCTTCTTGTGAGGTGTCTGTTCAGGTCTTTTGCCCATTTTTAAATTGGGTTGTTCATTTTATTATTGTTTATTGTTTTAAGAGTTCTTTGTATTTTTTGGATAAGAATCCTTTATCTCATGTGTCTCTTGCAAGTATTTTCTCCCAGTCTGTGGCTTCTAATTCTCTTAACATTTTCTTTTGTGGGGCAGAAGTTTTTAAATTTTATCAAGTCCAGCTTACCCATTATTTCTTTCATGGATTGTACCTTTGTTGTTGTATCTAAAAAGTCATTGTCATACCCAAGGTCATCTAGGTTTTCTTCTATCTGATTTTCTAGGCATTTAGAATTTTTCGTTTTATTGATACATTTAGGTTTGTGATCCATTTTGAGTTAAATTTTGTAAAGGGTATAGGATCTGTGCCTCGATTCATTTTGTTGCATGTGGATGACCAGTTGTTCTAGCACCATTTGTTGAAAAAGACTATCTTTGCTCCATTGTATTCCCTTTGTTCCTTTGTCCAAGATCAGTTGCCTGTATTTATATGGTTCTATTTCTAGGTTCTCTATTCTGATCCATTAATCTATTTCTTTATCCATTTGCCAAAACCACTCTGTCTTGATTACTGTAAGTGTTGAAGTTGGATAATGTCAGTTCCTTAGAGTTTCTCACCATTAAGTGTTCAGATTGTCCATTCCTTCTTGTGTGAGTTTTAGCGGATTGTGTCTTTCAAGGAATTAGTCCATTTCATCTGGGTTATAAAAATTAAGGGTGTAGAGTATTTCATAATATTCCCTTATTATCCTTTTAGTGTACATGGGGTCTCTAGTGATGTCCCCTCTTTTATTTTTGATATAAGTAATTTATGTCTTCTCTTTTTTCCTTAATTATCCTGCCTAGATGCTTATCAATTTTATTGATCTTTTTGAAAAATCAGCTTTTCGTTTAATTTTCTCTATTGCTGTTTTTTTTGATTTATGTTCTAATTTTTATTCTTTCTTTTCTTCTCCTTACTTTGGATCTAATTTGTCTTTCTTTTCTAGTTTCTTAAGATGGAAGCTTACACTATTTATTTTAGATCTTTCTTCTTTTCTAATATATGCATTCAGTGTTATAAATTTCCCTCTAAGCAGTGCTTTAATTGCATCCCACGGATTTTGATATGTTGTATTTTCACTTTTATTTGGCTCAAAACATTTTAAAATTCCTTTTGAGATTTCTGCTTTGACCCGTGTGTTACTTAGAAGGGTGTTGTTTAATCTCCAATTATTTGGGGGATTTTCCAGCTATCTTTCTCTTATTGATTTCTAGTTTAATTCTATTGTGGTCTGAGAATAAATATTATATGATTTCTATTCTCTTAAATTTGTTAAAGTATGCTTTATAGCCCAGAATGTGGTATATCTTGGTGAATATTCTGTGTGAGCTTGAGAAGAATGTATAGTCTGCTGTTGTTGGATGAAATAGTCTGTAGCTATCAGTTATATCTAGTTTATTGATAGTCCTGTTGAGTTCAACCATGTCTTTATTGATTTTCTGCCTGCTGGATTTGTCCATTTTGGATAGAGGGGTGTTAAAATCTCTAAGTCTAACAGTGGATTTATCTATTTCTCCTGGCAATTCTATCAGATTTTGCCTCACATACTTTGATGCTCTGTTTTTAGGCATGTATACATTAAGAATTGTTATGCCTTCCTTTAGCATTGACCCCTTTATCATTATGTAATGCCCTTCTTTATACCTGATAACTTTCCTACTTGAAGTCTGCTCTGAAATTAATACAGCTACTCCTGCTTTCTTTTAATTAGTATTAGCATGGTATGTTTTTCTCCATTCATCTACTTTTAGTTTATATGTGTCTTTATATCTAAAGTTGATTTCTTGTAGACCACGTATAGCTGGGTTGTGTTTTTTGATCAGCTCTGACAATCTGTCTTTTAATTGGTGCATTTAGACCATTCACATTCAAAATGGTTATTGATATAGTTGGGTTAATATTTACTGTATTTGTTAGTGTTTTCTACTTGTTGTCCTTGTTCTTTGTTCTTATTTTTGTCTTCCATTCTTTTTTTGCCTTTTGTGATTTTAATTGAGCATTTTATGTGACTCCATTTTCTCTGTTTTCTTCACATATCAGTTATACTTCTTTTTTACTTTTCTTATTGGTTGCACTGGAGTTTGCAATATACATTTACAACTAACCCAAGTCTACTTTTCAGATAACACTGTGCTGCTTCACAGGTAGTACAAGTGCCATATAGTAACCAAATATTCTCATTTCTTCCCACCTGCTCCTTGTGTCATTGCTGATATTCATTTCACTTATATATAAGCATAAATAAATAAATAAAGGAATACATTTTTGCTATTATTATTTTGAACAAATTGTTACATATTAGATCAATTAAAAAAATTTTTTTTTTGTCTTCACTTGTTCCTTCTCCTGTGCTCTTTCTGTCTTTATGTAGATCCAGATTTCTGAGCTATATCATTTTCCTTCTCTTCGAAGAACTTCTCTGAACATTTCTTACAAGGCAGATCTGTTGCCGACAGATTCCCTCAATTTTCGTTTGTCTGAGAGAGTCTTTACTTCTCCTTCACTTTTGAAGGATATTTTGCAAGTTCAGATTTCTAGTCTGTTTTTTTTTCTCTCTCAGTACTTTAAGTATTTTACTCCATTCTCTTCTTGCTTGCATCATTTCTGAGAAGTCAGATGCAGTACTTGTCTTTGCTCCTCTGTAGGTAAGATGTTTTTACTCCCTCTGGCTTCTTTCAAGATTTTTTTATCTCTGATTTAATGAAATTTGAATATGATATGCCTAGGTGTAGTTTTTTCATTTGTTTGCTTTGTTTTTTTGGCTTACCATTCTGTGAGTTTCCTGGATCTGTGGTTTGGTGTCTTGACATTAATTTGGGGGAAATTCTCAGTCATTATTGCTTTAAATATTGCTTCTGTTTCTTTCTTCTCCTTCTGGTATTCCCATTACATACATGTTACACCTTACGTAGTTGTCCCAAAGTTCTTGGATATTCTCTTCTGGTTTTTTTTTCTTTTTCAGTCTTTTTTCTCTTTCCTCAGTTTTGGAAGTTTCTGTGGTTATAACCTCAAATTCAGAGTTCAGGTTTTCCTCAGTTGTATCTAATCTACTAAAGAGCCCATCAAAGGCATTCTTCATTTCTGTTACAGTGTTTTTGTTCTCTAGCAATTTTTTTTGATTCTTTGTTAGAATTTCCATCTCTCTGCTTATATTATATCTCTGTTCTTGCATGTTGTCTACCTTTTTCATTGACACCCTTAACATATTAATCATACTTTTTCCAAATTCCTTGTCTGATAATTCCAACATTCCTGACATATATGACTCTGTTTCTAATGCTTATTCAATCTCTTCAAACTGTGGGGTATTTTTTTGTTTGTTTGTTTATTTTGCTTTTAGTATGCCTCATTATTTATTATTATTATTTAAAAATATTTATTTATTTATTTGGCCGTGCTGGGTCTTAGTTGCGGCATGCAGGATCTTTGTTGCAGCATGTGTGATCTTTAGTTGCAGCACGCAAACTCTTATTTGTGGCATGTGGTATCTAATTTCCTTACCAGGGATCAAACCAGGGCCCCCTGCATTGGGAGCCTGGAGCCTTAGCCACTGGACCACCAGGGAAGTCCCTGCCTTGTTATTTTTTTTTGAAAACTGGACACAATGTACTGGGTAAAAGGAACTACAATAAATAGACCTTTTCTAATGTGGTGGTAAGATGTGGATGTAGGGGAAGCATTCTGTAGTGCTATGATTAGGTCTCAGTCTTTTGGTGAACCTGTGCCTCTGAACTGTGAACTTCACCAATTTCACAGTCCTTCCCTGCCACCTATTAGGTGGGACAGGATGGCTGGAGGGGGCTGGAGTTGCCTATTTTCCTTCTCCCACACAGGAGGCTGGAGGTGGCTAGTGCTGGGTATTTCTTCCTCCCCCTCAGGGAGGTTAGGCTCTGATAAATTAGTTACTTCTGAAGGCAGGCCTTGTTAAGAACAGAACGCTCTGGTGTATTTCAAAAGGGTTCTTTTTCTCCTCCCCCTGCCAGAAGCAGCAGGGGATTTTTCTCTGATTTTTCACTCTGAGGACCAGGGGAAGCTCTTGGAGGTAACAGTCACAGAACTGTGAGGGTTCTCTGTTAACTGGATAACTGGGTCCCCTGAAGTTTTTAACTCTCAGAGTTGTCCAAGCTGAGCCTCCAGCAATTCATCAATCCCAGTTCAGGTTTTCCTACCTTGGCACTGGTTCCCTTGGTAGTGTTTGCTTCTGATTTTCTGTTCAGGTAAGTTGTGATTCTGTATTCACCTGTTTTCTCCAGTTTGGGGGGCAGTGGTTTTCCCTGTGTCCTCAAGTTAAGAGTTGTTTGTGTGTTAGTTTGCTCAGCATTTTCCTTGTCAGGATGGAGTGGCAACTTCTTAGCTCCTTACATGTTGGATCTGAAACCCTAAACTATTTTTTTAAACTTAAATTATTATGGCATCTTTACAGAGCATCAAAGATTTTCCAAAATGTAACTTATAATAGCAGTATAGTACTCTACTGTGAGGCATCACATATTTAATCACTTATGCCTTTTAATTGGACATTTATATTTTTGTTTTCAGTTTTGACTTCATTTTTACTTTCTCTTCTTTTGCTACTGCAAATAAGGAAGTGCTAGACCTCCTGCTAGCTAAATCTTTTTGCATATTCACTTTATTACCGTTTGTCAGTGGAAAATTCCTAGAAATGGACACCTGTGGTGTGGTCATTTTCAGCTGCAGGAACACTGAGTATGGAATGGTTGTTTGCTATGTGAAACTTCACGCGCCAGGATTCTGCTGTGTATAAAGCCAGGAGAGTATTTTGTGTAAATTCTGTAAGAAACATGGGTACAGTCTCGGCCAAATTGCTCAATAGCAGATGAGATTAAGGGGACACAAAGCCAGGTAAATGGGGACAAAGTAAAAGACATGGGAAGAAGAAGATTTTCAATCTTAGCTGGAGATAAAAATATAGACAGGAAGAAAGTTAAAGTTGTAAAAGGAGATCCATGAAAAAATAGAATTTTTCTCTACCAAAGTAGTTCCCACCAAAATCTATTGTTATTTTACTTTTCCTTGAGTTTAGGGCACAAATATGAGGTTCAAGGTGTGTTCTGATGCAAAGATCCACTTATGGAATACGAATTTATGCAAGGCTCTGCTGTCTTTAACCCTCACAATAAATCTACAAAATAGGTATTAATAGCTACGTATTCTGGGAGAGAAACGGAATCTCAGAGAGATTACTTGACTTCCTGTAGTCATATAACTAGAAATGGACAAAGTAGGATTTAAGCTCTTAGACTGTCCAACTGCTTTTTATACCACTTTGCTGTTCTCCTGGTATGTGGTGGCAGCTAAGAATTAGTTCTGAATGGGGTCGAGCACCTAGCACTGGCTTGGCTAAGAGGATTATCCAGAATAAAATATCTACTGGTGAGACTTTTTGGAGAGTAAGAGGATGGGGCTCTCAGAATCGAAATAGGAAAGCAGAGTTTGGTCAAGTCCAAAGGTGAGCTCAGTGGCTAAAGCAGAAAATACTGGAAGCTAGGAGGCCCTAGAAGGAGACCAGGAGATAGAGCAAAGGAAGGAAGAAGTAGAGAGGGACTCAAGATAGTTGTCTTGAAATGCACCAAATGCCTAATAATTATTTTTGTAAAATTTACTTTATTGAAGAATAGTTGATTTACAGTGTTGTGTTAATTTCTGCTGTACAGCAAAATGATTCAGTTATACATATATGTATTCTTTTTTATATTATTTTACATTATGGTTTGTCACAGAATATTTAATATAGTTCCCTGTGCTATACAGTAGGACCTTGTTGTTTATCCATTTTCTATGTAATAGTTTGCATCTGCTAACCCCAAACTCCCAGTCCAACTCCCCCCCTCCACCCCACCCCTTCTTCTCCTTGGCAACCACAAGTCTGATCTGATCTCTATGTCTGTGAGTCTGTTTCTGTTTGGTAGATAAGTTCATTTGTGTCATAATTTAGATTCCACATGTAAGTGATGTCATATGGTATTTGTCTTTCTCTTTCTGACTTACTTCACTTAGTATGATAATTGCTAGTCCATCCATGTTGCTGCAAATGGCATTATTTCATTCTTTTGATGGCTGAGTAGTATTCCTTTGTATATATGTACCACATCTTCTTTATCCACTCCTCTGTCGATAGACATTTAGGCTGTTTCCATGTCATGGCTATTGTGAATAGTGCTGTTATGAACATAGGGGGTTTATGTATCTTTTTGAATTATAGTTTTGTCCAGATATATGCCCAGGAGTTGGATTGGTGCCACCAGGGAAGCCCCTGCCCATTTTTTGATTGGGTGGTTTTGTTGTTGAGTTGTGTGAGCTGTTTGAATATTTTGGAAATTAAGCCCTTGTTGGTTGCATCGTTTGCAGATATTTTCTCCCAGTCCATAGGTTGTCTTTTCATTTTGTTTGTGGTTTCTTTTGCTGTACAGAAGCTTGTAAGTTTGATTTGGTCACATTTGTTTATTTTTACTTTCGTCTAATAATTATTTTTATTGGGTGCTGTGGCTTGCTGGTTGCTTGACCTGATTTAAAGGCACTTGCTAAGGGCAGATAGTATTCAAAGGATCGTGGCAGAGATGGAGCTCAGATCCAGGTCTGCAGGACTCTGGAGCCCACACACCACTATTAATGACAGTCTCTTTTGAGGGCAGAATCACTTGGTTTATTTCCAAGAAGCTAGACTATGTCCACCATAGAGAAAAGATGCAGTGTTTACAGGGAGTTGGAAGTGGGCTGGGGAAGGGCTGTTTTCCTCTGACTACATCCTGTCACTTAGATAGAAATAAATAAAGCCAATGAAATGGAAAATTGTATGATAAATGGATACTGAGTAAGAAAGAAAATAATACAGTTGATAAATGATGATATGTCACATAATTGGTAGTGAGGGAAAACCTTTCCAGAGATACAGTTTTCTTCTACACACCACCAAGGGAGAGTCAGGAAGCCAGTGAGATTACAGGTGGGGAACAGGGAGTTTGAAGTGGGTGGAGGTGATTTGAAATGAAGACAGTATCTGGCAATGCTTGCTTTCAGCTAAGTGTCTGCAAATAAAAGGATTAGGTGTCACTCAGTTGTCTACAATAGGAGTTTGTAAACTTTTTCCGTAAAGGTCCAGATAGTAAATATTTTAGGCTTTTGAGGCTATAAGCTATCTGTCCCAACTACTAAGCTCTGTATAGCAAAGCTGTCCATAGACAATATGTAAATGAATGGCTGTGGCTGTGTGCCAATAAAACCTTATTTGCAGCATCAGGTGTTGCACTGGACTTGACCCAAGAGCAATAGTTTGCTAACCCCTGATCTTGAATATAAGAAAAGGGGCATAGGTGTGTGTGTGTGTGTGTGTGTTTGCGTGTATGTTGGAATGGCAGAGTGAGTTATGGCAACTTGTCAATAGGAAAAGATGTAGAAATTTGAAGTAGGTATAGGAACTACACGAGATCATCTAAAAGGCTCGGAAACACCTGGCCCCCTTTCCGGGTGTCCGAGATTCGAGGAGGTCATTAAAAATAAATACATATCTGACCATGGAGAGGAGAACTATGTAAGCTATTTTAAGAGAATGAAATATGAAGTGGAGACAAGGCTTTGTAAAGAGCAGACAGGAGAAAGGGAGAGGGTGAGGGGGATGACCTGGACACGACAGCAAGAAAGAAAGAAAGGAAGTCTGAACAGTTAGGAAGGAGGAGGTCAAGCTTTACTGGGGTGCTGGAAAAAGGAGAGGTGCGAGGGCAGGAAACAGCTTGGAGCTGCAGAGAGGAGAGGGGCCTGTGGAAAAGACCTCCTGGAGATGTTAACAGAAGGTGGTAGTATTAAGTGAACGGGGAGAAGGCTAGGCTCACTCACTCTTTTTTTTTTTTTTTTTAATTTCCTTCTGCCTACTTGAACCTGAGCAGAAAGAGAACCACCCTCCTACTCTTAAGACCTGTCAACAGATTAAAAATGGGGAGCTTTGAGAGCTGACATAATGGCTCGTCCAATAGAAGGGTGATTAGGAATTTTCAGGGAAAGGGTATCCTTGGGCCGGTGTTTATTACCTCTTGGAAGATGTGTGCTCACCATTCAGGAAACCTGCCTTAGGGGTCAGGAGCTCCGCTGCAGTTGGCTCCCCTTGAGGCCTGCAGGCAGTGTCAGTGGCTATCCACTCACTGTTTCCTTCACTGATTCTCTCAACCATTCGTGGGTCCAACAGATATTTACTAAGCGTCCACTATGAGCCTCTTCCGGGTCACCAGCAATCGGGGATCTGTCAGGTACTTGAAGGGTTCGTGTGGAAGAGGTGGTGGCAGCTTCAAAAAATGAGCGCTCAGAAGCGGGGAGCTGGGCCTGCATCAGGTCAGAGGGCGGGGAGGGGAGGAAATGGATATTCACGAAAAGAGTTCTCTATCACAAGACAGATTTTTCCAACTAGACTGGAGAATCTCAGAGCTGGAAGCCGTTTCGAAGACCATTTTGTCTCTTTCACTTTAGAAATAGGAAAACTGAGAGCTCAAGATGGGAATAAAGATGAAAAATAAAATTTATTGAGTGCTTATTACAGGCCAGGCACTGTTTTTTTTAAACAGTAGTAAAATATGCATAACAAAATTTATCATTTTTGACCATTTTAAAGTACATTTCAGTGGTAGTAAGTCCATTTACAATGTTGTATAGTCACGACCACTATCTAGTTGCAGAACTTTTCCATCACCCCAGGAGGAAACTCTCCACCCATTAAGCAGTTGGTCCCCATGCCCCCCTCGCTCCAGCCCTTGGCAACCACTAATCTGTTTTCTGTCTCTATAGATTTGCCTGTAATGGCCATTTCATATAAATGGAAAAATATACTAGGAAGCCCTTTTGTGTCTGGCTTCTTTCACTGAGCATAATGTTTTCAGGGTTCATCCATGTTGTGGCACCCATCAGTACTTTATTCTTTTCTGCGGCAGGATAATATTCCATTGTGCGGATATATTACATTCGGTTTTTCTATCCACCAGCGAATGGACATTTGGGTCATTTCTGCTTTTTTGGCTGTTGTGAATGGTGCTGTGCCAGGCACTTTTTAAAGCATTTTACGTTTATTAGTTTAATTCTGTTCACAAAAACCTTGGAGGGACGTTCTCTAATTACATCGATTTTACAAATGAGAAAAAAGAGATTAGGTCACATACCCAAGTCACACACTTAGGAGAAGGGGGTGGGGAGGGTGGAGCTAAGACCCAAGTTTCCTATCTCCCCGCCCAGCGCTCTTTCCACTCTGAACACTAGCTCAGCTCTGTGAGGGCAGGACCCACCACTCACTCCTGGCTGCTCTTCCTTCATGTTCACCACAGTCACATGTGCACAGTGTATTTGCTATAAACTAGGTGAATTGAACCCCTCTGCTGAATAATACATAGGAAGCAAAGGAAGGACTAGAGATTATTTATAGGAAGTCGCTTTTCATTTTAATATTAAATATAGAGAACACCTGACTCATAGCAGGACATTGTAAATAACTTATGGCCTATTCATAGGACAGAACACTATAGAGCCATTAAAAACAATGCTGTGGAAGCATAGAGGCGTGAGAAGGTGTTCCTGGGTTAGTCCCTCCACTCTCTGAAGGAAGTCACCATCAACAACTTGAGTAGGAAAATAGATTTACAGAGGTTCAGTAACCTGCATGAGCTCAAACAGTTTGCAAAGCCAGAATTCTGTCTGAATCCCCAAACCCACACTCTCAGCCACAATAAAAAAGTAAACAGAAATTTAACAAAATCTTAGCAGTGGGATAGTGGATTAACTTATGTTTTCTTCTATTTCTTCAGAACATTTTTCACATTTTTTTTTTTACAGTGACCTTGCGTTGCTTTTCAAACTGAATAAGAGCTTTGCATTTTCTCTTTCAAAGAAAAGAATCCTGCTTAAATACACCTCAGGACGTAGTTGATCAAAAAGAAAAGATTAAACCTCTCATGGAAGAAAATACAGGCCACAAGAAAAGTAAAGAACAGTGCTGGCAAGATACCCTCAGTGGAGGTCTGGTTTTATGGCTGCTTTATTGTCTCAACATTTGGGAACCATTAATGGGTGCTGACCACTCCTTTAACCTAAATAAGCATTTCTATTTCCCAGTTCCCTGCAAAGCTCTTCTGATGATTAGAGAAAGCAGTTAACAAACCACACCAAATCCTATGCAGTTGTAGCCTGGTCTTGTGTGACATGGTGGAATAGAAGTATTCAGTTACTTAAGTTACACCCTTCAATTCTCTAACCTCTATCTAAAATTCTACCTTGCTCTCATTTCTTCTTTTGTCAGATTTTTTTTTTCTTGTGACGAGAACTTTGAAGATCTACCATCATAGCAACTTTCAAATATACAATATAGTAGCATTAACTGTAGTCCCCATGCCATCCATTACATCCCGTGACTTACTGATTGTGTAACGGGAGGTTTGTACCTTTTGACCCCTTCGACCCATTTGCCCTCCCCTGCCTCTGGCCACAGCCGCCAGTTTCTCTGTATCTATGAATTGTATTTTTGTTTTTTTGTTTTTTTTTTTAGGATTCCACATATAAGTGAGATTCTCATTTCTGACTATTGCCAGTAAGCACTGGCTTGGGGCCTGATTTTCATCTTCTCTGTGTAATCTCCAGAAGGGATTTGAGAAATAACCCTTCTTCACATTGTGAATACAAGAAAAATACTAGTTTGTTATTGCTTGTTACTGTGGGTAGAAACCACATTACGAAAAACTAGTCATTGTTGCTAAGGACTTAAGTTGTTGATATTTAATTCCACATTTCCCCTTTCAAGTCCCGTCTCCTCATTCAATTAGCAGTGACGTGGCTCCGCAATAACTGTAATATTGTCATAATTTCCATAGAAACCATCTGTAAAGCTGCAAACACAGGATTACACCCTCCCTGCAGGCTGAGGCAGGAAGGCCAGATGGGCTATGAAGGGGAAAAGGTCCTCAATGGGACATAAATCACTTGGTGCCGGGTGGTGGTAGGGGGGAGGAAGCCACTTCAGGAGGAAAACTGTGTTTGGTACAGTCTTTGCCACAGGGTGAAATTCCTGAATGAAGTGGCCAGCCGTGCAGGCTCCTTTCCAAGGCCAGTGTCTGGGCCTGGTTATTTGTTTGGACCCTGATGCTAAGGAAGCTGGAGCCAGATTTCTTCCTATGTGGGCTGCTGACTTCCTTGTTCATCAGCCACAGACAGACAGACAGAAGGCCCTCGTCAGCTCCTGTGTGTATGAAGATAGGGAGACAAGTAACATGTAATGCCATCCCTGTGTGCCAGGCTGGACGCTTCACATGAATATCTCTTTGGACCTTCACAGCATCCCTGAGGGGAAGATATTATTATTATTCCCATTTTACAGATGAGGTAGCTGGGCTACTGTCACTCCCTCTCCTTCAGATCTCAGCTTCATCTTGAGTATTTCCAGGACTTTTCTCTGGACCCTCAAAGCCAGGTAGGGTTCACCTATGTACTCACCAATGCACCTCTGTTTGATACTTACTATTCTGTATTGTAAGTTCTCATTTACCTCTTTCCCACTAGCCTGGAACCCATTGAGGGCAATGCCCTTGCACAGTGGTTAACTCATGGTTGGTGCTCAGTACATATTTTTGAATGAATGAGTAAGAAAGTTTCAGTAACTTAATCAAAATTTATTTTTCACAGTTGTACTCCTGGCAGTTAGCACAGTCCCTGGTATATAATAAACCCTCATTAAATATTTGAATGAAATCGTGAATAAATGAACATCAGCTAGCTCATTATGCAGTGTCTCAGAGTCACGCCAGGCTGTCTGACTTCAGGCAGTCCGTTGCATGTGCTGGTAGGAGAGGTCATTGTCGTGTCTGGCCAGGCAATTCAAAGTGCATGGCTTTCTGGTAGTGGATTGGTACCGTCTGCTTTTCGAAGCACATCTCATTGTATAACAGCTTTAGCACTTATCTGAGGCCACCCCCAGCCTGGTGGAAAGAACATTTGTCTGATAGATAGCCAGGAGAGCAAGGGTGAGACATTGTTCTGTAACTTACTGTGTAAATTTGGCCAAATCACTTGGCCTTTCTGGGCCTTAGTTTCTCTACTTTTAAAATCAAATTTTAGTTGAGTTAAATTTGAGATTTCCTAGGAGCATACACCTCCTTTAAAAAAAAAAAATCGAAAGTAATCTTATCTATAACCCCAATAAAAGTGGAGCTGCTTGGATGGAGGCTTTCCCCAACCTTCCTTTCCTGTGTCCCACCTCCACTCTTGGTGGCCTCTGAGGGAGCTCAGTGGACAACTATGTCTCTGGTAAACACAGCTGGGGACCTGCAGATTAGATTATATTTAGGTCCCCTCTGCTTCTAAAGTTCAAGAATTCTAGAAACAGGGGCACTGAGCCCCACAAACTATCTAGCCAGTCCTGGACTGATGGTATTTGACACCTGTCCTTACCAATGGGCATTGTGCTAGAGAGGAATGGGGGTGGGATTTGGGTGTCTTGACTTCTGATTTTTGGACGCATAACCACCACTTCCCCAAAGGGTATCACCACTGAGCAAGTCATTTCATGTCTCTGAGCCACTTTCCTCAACTCTAAATTGGGGCAAGTATTCCTTCATGACTGGGTTTTTTTTTTTTTTTTTGCGGTACGCAGACCTCTCACTGTTGTGGCCTCTCCTGTTGCGGAGCACAGGCTCCGGACGCGCAGGCTCAGCCGCCATGGCTCACGGGCCCAGCCGCTCCGCGGCATGTGGGATCTTCCAGGACCGGGGCACGAACCCGTGTTCCCTGCATCGGCAGGCGGACTCTCAACCACTGCGCCACCAGGGAAGCCCCAATACTAAAAGCCCCTTTTAGTATTGCTGCATGTTCTTGCTGGTTGCCCCCCAAATGCAAGGCTCTGAAGGCTCTTGGATCATTTCTCATGGCTATGTTTTCAAGGAGCGAGCTTGAGAGATGAGGTAACGTTTCCCCCAGACAAAGAGTAGTCTTCATCCTTATGAGACTTGGGAGGCGTGAGCAAAACCTGAAAACCAACATGAAACTGGCTAATGCTTTTGTCCTGAGTAATAACATTGTTTGTCTCTGACCCAGGAGTCTCCTGTCTTCTGCCAGCCTGCAGGAAGTACTAACAAGCTAACTTGTTAGGCTGTAAGCAGGATAAAATCTCAGACCCTACACAGTCCTTGACATGTTTTATATATATATTTATATATTATATGACATTAAATGATCACAACAATCACATGTGGTGCATAGTTTGAGTAACCATATTTCATAGATAACAAAACTAAGTTTCAGAACAAGGTTCAGTAACTTTCCAGAGATCACACAGCTATTATATGGCAGAACCAAGATTAAACTACTATCTATCTTACTCCGGAGGTTATACCTTTAACTATAATATATTTCTTTCCTGAATCATAGGAAGTGATGGCTGTGAAATCCCTTCCAAACTCTAAAGCATTATACACATGTTATTGTTATTAATGAAAATATAATTACGACGTGACACTAAGAAATGGATTCATTTTAACACATTTGTATCGATTGTCTGCTATGGCCCTAGCTCTGCAGGGCAGATAAAGCTGCCTGTGAAACTTCTGTGGAGAACCTGGGCTTCCTAATCAGTGTGCTGCTTACAAGCTGTGTGATATTGGACAGATAGTCAACATCTTTGTATCAGTCCAGCCTCAGTCATAAAAATAGACACCATAGTAGGTACTTCGGAAAGAAGTATTTAATACAGAGAATTGAGTGTACACGTGTTGGAAGCTGCCAGAGCAAAAAGGAACTTAGCAGTGAATTTAGAGATAACTAGAGGAAATACCAACCACCCAAGGCTGAGGGAACAAAGAGGCTCCCAGAATGCGGTGCTCAGAGGGGCTGCCCTGCAGGGTTGGCACTCAGAGTTCTGAGGAGAGAGCTCCACCTGGCTGCCCCTGCTGCCCATGAGAGGGAACGGCAAAACACACTACTATATATAAAATAAACAACAAGGACCTACTGCATAGCACAGGGAACTGTATTCAATATCTTGTAATAACTTACAATGGAAAAGAACCTGAAAAAGAATATATATATATGTATAACTGAATCACTTTGCTGTACACCTGAAACATTGTAAATCAACTGTACTTCAGTGAAAACATCTAAACAAACAAGCAAAAACTGGGAGTGGAAGTGTGGAGAGAAGCTGGAGTCTGGAGCTACAGGAACAGGGAAGCACGAAAGGGTCTGTTTCCCCTTCTTTGGCTTTCTCTTCTCCATTGTCTGCCTCCTATTTGCCGAATAGGAAACTAGCTGGTTAAGGGCCCTGGGTGATGTAGTTTGCAGAGTTCCAGCCACGTAGAGATTAGAGTGTATAGAATGTGGAAGGATGAACTTGGGGCTGAGAAACAGTAGAAAAGTAACAGACACAATTGCTGTCCCTTGGTCCCCTGCCTGTAAAATGGGGATGATGTCTATCTCATGATATTCTTAAATATAAGAATTATATTTAAGGAGGATTAAATGAAATAACCACTCCGTTGCTTGAGACTGATTGCAAGTACCCAATAAATGTAAGCTTTTATTACTCTTATTGTGCTAAGCTTGCTTTCTGAGTAATCTGCTGCCTTTGCCTGTGTTCCTGGGGGACTTGGGTGTTACGCTTGCTTCGGGGATTATAGGGCCAGCTGGGAAGCTGGTTTTGCTAAGCCCCATGTAGAGAACAGGCTTCAGAACTCAGCACTTGCCCTTACGAGTCAAGATGGGAACCCTCTCCCCAGAGGTCTTTAATTAGCTCGTTGTCAGAATGGTGTTAATAGATGAAATGCCTGTCTGAGATTGGATCTGCGGTTGCTCTCATGTGGGATTCTCAGTTTACTTAGTTTGTCATCCTGCTTCCTCTCTTTCCCAACCTAAAGCTCCCCTAGGCTTTCACTTCCCTCTCTTCTCATTCTCTCTTCGGAGACGATAAAATGTCCTTCTCGGAGTCAGCAAGATTTGCATTATCACCCAGCTCCTCAGTGCGCTGGAACTTCCTTCTGGAGCGCCCTCTCAGGAATATGCAGCCAGCTTGAGTTTCGGCAACATAGCCTGGTAATTAAGGATTTAGGTGGTGGAGTAGAAACAACCAGAGTTCAGATCCCTACACCATGTTTTATTAACTCTGTGACCTGGGCAAATCACATCTCTGAGCCTCAGTTTCCTCATCTGTAAAATGAGCATGGGAATTGTATATATATCATAGAGTTGTTGGAAAAAACAGAGAAACTAATTCATGTAAAGCCCTAAAACCAGCATGCCTCACATTTCATAAACCCTCAATATATGATAACTATTATGACTGCCTATCTGCACTATGGTTTTCCTTTTATGAACTCCTGAAATAGAGTGAAAGTATTAATTTATTTAATCCACAGATATTTATTGGTCACCTGTTAGGTGCCAGATACTGTGCAAATAATTGGTGAGCCAAAAATGAGTAAGACGCACACCTGACTTGATGAAAATAGAATAGAGTTCCTGCCTTTAAGGTTCTAACAGTTTGGGAAGTGGTGGGAGGGAGGTTGGTCATGTTCACAAACACACTTGCAGTATGGTGGGTGTGATCAGTGTTACAACAGGGGTTTGCACAAGGGGCCGCAGGGGCTAAGAGACAGATGGGAGACTGAACTGGGACCTGGGGCATAGGGAAGGCTTCACATGGCCCCAGTGTGCGTTTGTGTTAGCCTGGCAAAATGTGCATGCCTGGTGATGGAAATTTGTGCTGGTGGTGGGTGTGTACGCCTGTGTGTGCTGGTGGGGGGATGGGGTGGGGTGGGGGAAATGGGTGTTTCCAGGCCAGTGATCTCTGAAAGAGAAAGTATGGCATACTTAAGAACCAGAAATCTTATAGATGGTGATGGCATAAACTGGGCAGAAGTCAGTGTCGGAGAGGTCAGCCAGGGCCAAATTATGCAGAGCTGTACAGAGCATGTGCAGGGCCACAAACTCTGGGAGCCTCTTGCATCCTCTTGGCTGCCTCCTTCCAAAAGTGCCATCTGTGTCTCAGACCACACTTCTTATATCTTATGGCCTTTGTCTAACCAATACTCAACTGTCTCCTAAGACAGCCCCGATTTTGTTGAGGGAGGCGGTGTGCCCAGCTTGAAAAACTCCATTTTCCAGCCTCCCTTATAGATAGAGATATGCACAGCTAAATGCCAGTCCTCACTGACGCTGGTGTGTATGGATAAAATGAAAATAAAAAGTCAGAGTGTATGTTAATAAGACCTGTGACCCACTTCTAAGAGACCAGTAATAACGAAAGAAACATTTGAAGCTTTGAGAGGTGTGTTGTCTTATGTAGTGGATAACTCAGGATAAATCCACGATTGAAAAACATTTTTATAAGTGCAATAATTATAGACAGAGCTCGAAATGGTAGGACACAAGAGACATGAATTCTGGTCCCAGCTCTAAAAAGCCTAATTGTAATTCTGAATGAGCAATTAGCTATCAAATCATACAATTCCCTGGGAAGATGGAAACAAAGTCTCCACTGCAGTACTATTGTGAAGATCAAATGAAATATGGTAATAATAATAATGCTAGGTAATATTCATTGAGTGTTTCTTGTATTCCAGGCAGTGTTTTAAGCATTTTACATGAATCATTTCACTTAAAACTCAAAACATTATAATAAGCTATGAGTGCTACCATTTTATAGATACATGAAATGAAACAGAGACTAAATAACTTGTGCAAAGTCAGAGAGCTTATAGTGGGAGGGGTCAGGGTTAGAATCCCTGCCATCTGACTCCAGAGCCCAAGATCACATTCTTAAGACTAATCTCATCATGCAGTAGAGATTTTGAAAAACTGTATACTACATCCAAAGGGAAGACTGTTACCATTTCCACATGTGACTTGTATGGGTCACTGAGAATAGGAATAAATAACATATGCTAAGACGTTCACCTTGTACTGGGTGGAGTTTGATATTTCTTTAAAGATGTCAGAGAACTTTCAAAATCTTATATGGTTTCAGAATCTAAGTTCCTTTGTCGATCATCTTTCTTTCTCTCTGCTTGCCTTTAGCATCTTTAACTTTGAGTTCTGCAATTTTAGTAAAGATTTTTCTCCTCTGAATGCAACATATTTCTGAATCTGAGGATTCATGTCTTTCAGCAGTTCTGGAAATGTCTTAGCCATTATCCGTGGAGAGTAGCCTCTCTCCATTCCTATCTGAAATGCCTATTAATTATGGTGAACCATCTCACTAATGTCTAGATTTCTTAATCTCTCTGTTATATTTTCCACTTCTTTTTGTTCTTCACCACAATTAGAGTTATTTGATCATATTTACATTCCAGATCACAAACTTTCTCTTCAGATGTATTTATTCTGCTGGCTAACTGTCTGTTATTAATTTCACTGGCTATTTTTTCATTTCCAGAAGATATATTTCCTTTCTTCTTTTTTAAATTTGCATTTTCTGTTTTGATAGTGTCTGATTCTGTTCCTGTACTTATCTCTTATTTTTACTGGGAATTTCATCAGTTTAAACATATTGATTTTATTGTATCTGATTGTTCTATATGAAGTTTTTGGTTGTCTGTAAACTTACTGTGTTTGCTAAATCTTGCTCATGGTACATTATTTTCTTACGTGTCTTGTAGTTTCTAACTGTGAGTTCATTTTAGGTAATGTCTTTTCTGAAAGAGTCTAATGAACCTGGGTCTAGGGTATCTCTTTTTGAGTGGTTTTGCTTTTGCCAGATACCCCAGTGCTTTCTTTGCCAGGATCATTTTTAATGTTAATATCCCACTTTAAGAATTCCTACTGGTTTAAAATAAAATCTAAACCTGTGTGAACATCCTCCCATTGTGACAAATTCTGAGGAGACTTGCCCACAATATCCCATCAAGAGCATGGGCCAAAGCAAAAAAGTTCCATGTCATCATCCTTTTTTAATAAGAAGATTTTCCTAATTTACGTTTTTCATGGGAGGGCCAAAATTTATGTGGGGGGGTCGGTCTCTGTTCCAGTCTCTCCCTCTTTGGTGAGGACCAAACGGCCTCATTTCTTGTCCTTCCAGAGCTTTAAAACCCAGACCCTTGGTTACCAAGATGGGTAAATTCCCATAAGGCAGCCAAAGTGTCAGCTCTTCTGCTTACTTCTGTTTTCAGTTCTCATGTTTTTTTGCCCCTAACTATGCATTTATATTTTGTGTTGGAAAGGTTAGTTTGTCTAATCTATCATATTGCTCTTCTCATCATTATGAACATCAATTATTTTATAGTCATAAAAAGTTGTCCTCTGATTGGACCCTGGATAACAGAAAGCTTTTGTTAATTCTAATATTCAATAAAATCAATTTGTTTCTCCCTTTCTTAGGTGATCGAGGGACTAATTGGTATTAGGGATTAATTTTCCATGCTAAAATTATAGATTAATTCATATCCTTTATTTAATTTGCATTTCAAAATGGGATTTATGACCATTTGTATCTATATCAATTTCAGCTCTAGGTCCACCACTTACTTGCTATATGAGTTTGATCAAGTTATATACATTCATTGTGCCTCAGTTCTGTCATTGTAAAAAGGGCCATGATAATAGTATCAGTATTAGCAGGTTGTTATGAGAATTATGAAAAAGATGTAAAACATTTGGGAAAGTTCTTTTTCTTTTTTAATATTTATTTATTTGGCTGCACCGGGTCTTAGTTGCGGCACGCGGGGTCTTAGTTGCGGCACGTGGGGTCTTCGTTGCGGCATGCAGGATGTTAGTTGTGTCATGTGGGGTCTTAGTTGTGGCATGCGAGCTCTTAGTTGCAGCATGTGAAGTTTAGTTCCCGAACCAGGGATTGAACCCAGTGGGAGCGGGTAGTCTTTACCACTGGATCACCAGAGAAGTCCCTAGGAAAGTTCTTGGACACATAACATTTAATAATTGTACTTCTTATCATTATTATTACTGTTATTATCTGTAGAAGCGGTATAGTAATTGCATACTTATTTCTGAGGATGTGTTCATTTGTCCTACTTTGTGTCCAAGCTACTTTGTATTCATGGTTTTAATCTAACTTCAGATTTTTTTCACTATAATTTTCCTGTCTAAAACCTTTAGGAGTGTTTTCAAGAGTTTGAGTCACCTTCCTCATTATGATAACATGTTAAGACAGTCCTTGTTGTGGGATTTCTTCTGTAGTTTCTAATTACTTAGATATTTCCACCCTTCCTAAGGAATCTTTTACTTATTCTTTAATTTAGCTTATATTTATAAACCAGCTTTGAGGCTCTGCTTTCATCTGTTTGTTCCAGGTGTTCTTTCCATTCCCTTGAATAATTTTCCATTTTGAGCAATTTGTTTTGTGATTTAGATATTTCTGTCAGGTCTTTAACAATGACGACAGATGTACCCATGTTAGTTCTCTGGTCTTGGTATTGTATTTCTGTTATGTAAGATGTGACCATTGACAAAAGCTGAGTGAAGTGTTCAAAGAACTCTCTGTACCATTTTTGCAACTTCCTGTAAACTTATAATCATTTCAAAATAAAAAGTGAAAATAATGGCATTTCAAAAGGAAAGTCAAAATGAGTTTTAAAGAAGATACCCAGACCTGAAAACTGGTACATGTATGATTTTGAGACAGTTCTTAGGCTTGACACAACTTGGTCATCGTGTGTGTTTGTGTGTGTATAGTTTTATGCAGTTTTATTCTGTGCATATTCATATAACCATCATGATGCAAAATACAGAATTGTTCCATCACTACAAAGGAAATCCCTCATGCTACCACTTTATTGTCTAAAGTCCCTGTCCCCTGGCAGCTACTGACCTGTTTTCCATCTCTACAGTTTTGTCAATTTCAGAGCATTATATAAGTGGAATTATATAGTGTGTCACTTTGTGAAATTATTTTTGTTCACTAAGCATAATTCCCTTAAGATACATCCTAGTTTTTCACCTATCAATAATTTGACCCTTTTAATTGATGAGTAGTATTGCATTGTGTGGATGTACCAGACTTTGTTTGTCCATTCACCTGTTGAAGGACATTTGGGTTGTTTCTACTTTTTAAGGGCTCTTAGGAATAGGACTTCTATGAACATTCCCGTACAAGTTTTATGGAAATGTAAGTTTTCATTTTTGGGGGATAAATGCCCAAAAGTACAGTTGCTAAGTTGAATAGTTAATGCATGTTTAGTCTTTTTTTTAAAAAAAATTGAAATGTAGCTGACATACAGAATTATGTAATACATATTTAGTCTTATAGGAAGCTACCCAGTTATTTTCTGGAGTGGCTGTATATTCCCCAACCAACAATGTATGAGAGAACTGCCATTTTTGATATGATATTTTCTCCTTTAAGAAATCTCTGAATATCCAGATTTTAGAAAATAAAAGACGTGTCTGGTGATGAAAACGTTCACCACTTAGATTGTGGTGATGTTTGTACAACTCTGAACATACTAAAAAACGATTGAATTGGTTACTTTAAATGGTGACCATTATGGTATGTGAGTTAGAACTCAATAAAGATGGTAAAAAAATAAAAGGATATTACAAGAAGGGATCTAATTGTATTACAAAAAAAACTTATTCCTTCACTAAATTTCTAGTATTGGTTAAGAACTGACCATGTGGCAGGCATTACATGTAATGCTTTACAGGATACACGTCAACTCCTGACCCGTCTAACAACTAGCATGTCACTTAACCATTCTCAACATCTGCATCCTTTTCTGTAGTAAAATTACCTTGCTTTGTGAGGATTAAATGAAATAATGCATATAAATGCATTTAGAATGCTGCCTGCCTAGTATCATCATCCTCATATTAAATTCATGAAAAGGCATTTTCCCCTTACCAGTTCGTGACAGCCTGGTAACAGAATTATGAGAAAGTGAGCCATGTGTATTAATAAAAGATGACATATTTTCCCATTGTATATATAAGAGGACAAGGGAAGCAGCTGATGTTTACCGATCACCTACTATGCACCAGACACTGTATTTACTAGCCTCTGTTATGCACATTTAATCCAAACATTGCTCCACGACGGGAGTAGTATTATCGCCATTAATAGAAGAGGAAACAAACTCAAAAAGCTTAAGAAAATTTCCCGGTTTCATAAAGCAAGTATTTGATGTAACCAAGTTAGCAAACCAGGTCTGTGCCCCAAGTTCATGTTTTTCTACTTTCGCAGATGAAAGGAATTAATTTAAATTAGACTTTTCTTCAGACTCTGCAATTAACTTAGGGTATTTAGGTCCTTGAAGCTTTTCTCTCCACTTCATGCTAAAATTTAGCATGTCTAAGGTTGTTGGTGTTTAAAATATTCTTAATATTTTAAATTTTAAATTTCATATTTAAATTTCATATTTTAAATTTTGACAAAATTTGGATATCCGGGCTTCCCTGGTAGCGCAGTGGTTGGGAGTCCACCTGCCGATGCAGGGGACACGGGTTCGTGCCCCGGTCCGGGAAGATCCCACATGCCGCGGAGCGGCTGGGCCCGTGAGTCATGGCCGCTGAGCCTGCGCGTCTGGAGCCTGTGCTCCGCAACGGGAGAGGCCACAGCAGTGAGAGGCCCGCGTACCGCAAAAAAAAAAAAAAAAAAAAAAAAAAAAAAAATTTGGATATCCTTCTGGGAGTTCAGAAAGAGGTTTTGTTCATCCTGGATTTCCAACTGTTTGGAGCTTGAATCAAAGTTAAAGTGCAAAAAAACAGAAGTGCTGGTGGGAAAGCCCAAGGCCAGAAGGGCTCAGGAAGATGTGAAGAGATAGATCCTAAAGATTCGAAGAAGGCAAAGCACCCACTGCCAGACTCAATTAAAAAACAAAACAGAAACAAAAAAAGAATTCCATGCCAAGAAGAAAATTGTGTGCAATAATATGACAGCGAAACCATTTCTCAAGTTTATTCACTCGTGGATTAGTCTCTGTGTTCTTCCTCTGTCTTCTTGTAGTGGTAGCAAAGACGGGACTCTAATGTCAGCAAATTTATTGAGAAAAACCACAAAGAGAAACTGTTTCTTTGCAGTGAGCCTCAAAGATTATACCTCCCATTCTTCAGGTTTATGGAGGGACTTGGCTGCAGGTTTCCCCTGGAAAGAAACAACAAGGGTTTGGAATTCCAGTCGGAAAACTTAGGTCTTCCTGATTTCTGGAGCAACACAGGGGCAGAATCCCAGTGAGCACGCACATTGTTGTGAGACAGGAGATGCTTGGATAGGAATCTACTAATTGATTCTCAGGGCTTTAAGGGCCTGGCTTCATGCGTTGGCATGTTATAACTTATCTTATTGTCCTTTATTTTATTTAGTATAAAATAATAATAAACAGGAGCAGGAGAAACAAGGTCTGGTTCCCATATGATTAAAAAAACAAAACCAAACGGTCTTGGGTTGGGTTAGGAAGTTCTCTGAACTATGACAGATGACCTCAAAACTGGCTGAAAAACCCAAGAATGAAAAATGGCATGTTGCAATTTCCAGGGGGATGCTGGAGAGATGGGCTTCAGACACATTTCATTTTGCATTGTTATTAATGGCTTGGAAAGAGTCTGTAAACCTATTATGGCAATTATATCTTCAGATGAGGGTAAATAGGATGGTGTTTGAGACACTAGTGAGGAAGAGACATAGTACAGAGCAACCTAGAGAGATTAGAAATATGGACAGGAAATGAACAAATGAGATCAGCCTGGGAAAGTAGAAACATGCATCTGGAGAAATACATAATTTGAAAAACAGAGAGGTACATAAAGGAAGGGTCATACTTGGAAAGCAACAATGGTAAATGGGCTTTTGAGCGGATATCAATTTTGGATATGTTTGAGACATGATGGAAAAGTAATATGAAGGCCTGGTGTTCAGATAGCCTTTTGGAGAGCATTTTTTTCAAACAAGGGCATTTCTATTATCTCAGTTGATTATCAGCCCAGAGGTTGGAAGCAAATAATTGATTCTCCATTAAAGAGATGAGGAGAGGTTAAGTGAGTTGCTTAAAGTCAAGCAATTTGTTCATAAAATAGACTTGGTTAAAACGTGGATCTCTTGACTCCTTATTTTTTTTTCTCTTTTCACGACAACACCTTGTCGTGACGTCTTGGATCTCAGAATAGTAACTGTTTCTGGCTCAGGATTGACCCATCTCTTTCTGATATTGTGCCCAATTTTCTTTCACCTGAGACTGAGCTTAGTGCGACTGAAGCTCTGAACAGGGGATAAACCCCACCCTGCCCCACAGTCCTGTATTTCCAGGATGAAGTGAGGCAGTAGGTAATGGATGGTGGATCTCTGGATTAGGAGTCAGAACCCTACAATAATGGTGTTACTAACTTAAGGGGTCCGGGTGGGCAAACCGTATGCCTTCTCTAGTCTTGTGTGTTTTACCTGTAGGACTGAGTGGGTAGATTGCTTCTGGTCTCATGGAATTGATCTCTTTGACGATCTGAAAAAAGAATGAAGCTAGTGCAAATAGACAATCAAAGACAGAGACCAAGAAGCCCGAGAGGTGGTGGGGGGAGAGGGAGAGACCTCGATGCAGATGCGTGTGACATCCGGACTGTGAACACTTATTAGCATATGGCAAGCAGGCAAATTTACGTTTTCAAGGATTGCCATTGCAAAACTTATCTCAGGCTCTTCTCTTGTGCCCTTGTTAGTTCCTAGCTTAAAGCTGACTCGTCATTTTTTTCTTTTCCTTGGTAATGAAGTGTGAGTTTCGGTGCACCCTCCGCTGCCCCTTTTGTGTGGACTGCAAGTAGGAATCACTAGATGTCTTCTGAGTTCTGCCAAGCTCATTATGGCCTCTGCATCCACATGGGTAGGCTCCTTGCAGCCATGTTTATGTCATGATTCCCCCATTCCGTCTCCATAGGTGATTAGGTTGTAGGGTAACACCTGGCTCAAGCAGAGCCAGTTCCTTCCAGTTGGGAATTAGAACCAAGAGATACTCCTTTTATTCTCTCAGTGTGATTAGAACAAAGAAATATGGAGTAACTGAATGTTTAGAGAAAGGATGTAGCTAATGTTAACAGTGAACGTCCGTGAGGCCTTAGAGGGGAAAAGAGATGGTGGCTGACAGATCCTGATTCCAGCCTGGCTGGATACCTACAGTTGAATCTTTTTAATGCAGTCCCCTCCACCCCCATTTTAAAAAATTGTTTTATTGAGATTAACTTTTTAACAAGATGTTTTCACTGAGTCAACCGAATTGATATCCTGTTCACATGCAAATGAGCCCATCCTAAACTTTTTCCACCTCAGCCAACCCATTAGTCCTCCAGGATTCTGCTCCAAGGTGGGTTTATGTTTGGTATGAGGTTGTTTGTGTATGTATGTGTGTGTGTATGCATGCGTGCATGTATGTATATATGCACGTTGGTACGTATTCATCCAAGGCCATCATTTCACACACATCTCATAAGTGCCTTTATCTATGTGCTAGGGCACTGTGCTGGCACTGGGATACAATAATGAATAAACAGAGCCATACCCTCAAGGAGCCCGAGGAAGATGGCCAACAAAACAGATAATTATAACATACGCTATAAGCGCGGTGCTGGAAGTTGGCAGAGACTCAGGGAATCACCAGGGGTCACTGGATGGGTGTCAGGGAAAGCTTTCTGGAGAAGGTAGTGCCTGAGTTGAGTCATAAAGGATTGTTTGGAGATTCCCAAGTTAAGAAGGGGGGATGATCGCTTCAGCGGAAGGTATGACATGGGCAAGCACTTGGAGGCAACAACATGATGTGAAAGAAATGCCTGGTTCCTAGGGTTATTGGAACATAAAGTACAGTAAGGAGTTAAGAGAGATGAAGCCACAGAGATGAGGAGAGGCCTAGTATGGGAAGTTTTGTTCATCATATTAAGAATCTTAGACTTTAACTTGAGAGGACTGGGGAATGATTGGAGACTCCCATACAGATAAATGACATTTAAGATGAGAGCAGAATGATAAGAAGGACCCAAACTGGTGGAGGTTGATCCAAGCAGGGGAAGCGGACAGTACAAAAGCACCAAGGACTAAGGCTCAGGTTTCTGGTTAAAGACCAGGTGAAACGAGGTATCACCCACTGAGGTGCAAAGCATTGGAGAAAGTACAGAAGGTTCTGGAACCTATCTGAGACATGTTGAGTGTTCCGGTTTCCCTAGGAATCGGATCATAAGACAAGATTAACATGCAGAAGGTTTTCTATGGGATGCTCTTGAGATCAACACCAGTGGATGGGAAGGAAGGGGAAGGGGAAAAGGAAGCAGAATTGAGTAGAAGGAAAGTGTAGCCTCAACAGAAATCACAGCTTGGCCCTACCAGGAGGTCTGGAGAGAGGACGAACCTTCAGGTCTGACCTGAGTCATTTGTGTCATTGGATGTGCGCCACCCCCCAAGGCAATGTCATCTGGGGCAAAGTGGACCTCCTTAGCTGAAGCAACATTGCAAAGGTGGCTGACAGATGAGAGCCTCTGCTGGTGGCACTTATGTAGCTGGGATCATAAGCCCTTTCCTCCCGAAGGGGGATCTGGGTGGTGCACCACAGAGCCCACCACAGTGGGGTAGAGGTGCCTGTGGCTTCAGGTGGAGACACCCCTTGTGCTACTGGATGTATGAGCTTGACACCGAGAGAGTAGGTCTGGCTAGGCATGAGGGCTGGGAGGTGGTGTCGCATCAGTGATGAGAATGCTTGATCTTTTCGGGCACATGCACGCTTTGGAGAATCTGAAGAAAACTAGAGACTCGCCCTCCCCAGGAAAAAATGTGCCAAAATACATACCTACAGAATTTGCTCGGCTTTCTTTGGACTGGGTGCGCTCAATAACACTCTGTACCCTGGGCCACATCATGCAGTAGTTTAATTAATCAGGTCAATCCATCCAGTTTCTTGAAGCATTCACAGAATATCAGGTACTGTCCATTATTTCACCTAATCCTCACACCATATAAGTTAACCATGTTAGCCCATTTTACAGAGGAGGAAACTGAGTTTAAATGAACTTGTCCAGGGGCATCATTGTTAGCAGGCACCACATGGCTTAGAATTGCTGTGTGACTAGCAGAGTTGGATTCCATTTCTGAGCTCCATAGTGGGCTCTCTGTTTGCCCACTTGGGCATTATCAGGGTAACAGTGGATTCTTGCCAAGTGGGGAGGAAAGCCAGTGGCCCCGGGGATCAGTCAACAAGGTTTATGGACACCATCCTCCAGCAGCCATCAGGGTACAGAGACCTGCGTTGCTAGGGAAGGAGAATCTACTGCTGGCATCAGGCAGACGGCCTGATGAGAAGTTAATGAGAAGTCAGGCAGGGTGCAGGGGAGGGGGGTGCAGGCCAGGCTCCCAGGGTGATGTTAGCTTGAGGGGGGCCCAGTGGTCATAGGAGTTTTGGCATGGGAGGAGGACCAGCCAGTCCCTCACTCTGTCCCTGGTGGGCAGGTGGCTGCCTCAGATATTTTTCTCTTGTATGGATGTTGTCATGGAAAATAGCCTATCTTATGTTCTCAAGTTCATGGGCTAGTTACTTTCTATTTTACTTGAAAAAAAATGTCATATGAGTGTCATTCGTACTTTTCTTACTTCTAAGAGCCTTTACCATCTTTTTTCTTTTTTTTTTTTTTTTTGCGGTACGCGGGCCTCTCGCTGTTGTGGCCTCTCCCGTTGCGGAGCACAGGCTCCAGACGCGTAGGCTCAGCAGCCATGGCTCACGGGCCCAGGCGCTCCGTGGCATGTGGGATCTTCCCAGACCGGGGCACGAACCCGTGTCCCCTGCATCGGCAGGCGGGCTCTCAGTCACTGCGCCACCAGGGTACCATCTTTTTATACTAGTTAATGAGAAGTCAGTTAACAAGACCATAGTAAATCTGTCATCACAAAGTGAATGAGTCAAATCAACCTTGTGTGGCCAACATAGTTTCTACCTTTATCTGAGTAGGATCTCTTACAACAAAGTTTGTGATAAAGTAGTTTCCCATGAGAACCTTTCATAGTCCCAAGGTTTTAAGTGAGGAGATCTTGCATTAAAACATTACAGAAGCTTTAGGGATTTAGAGAGAAACTCAACTTTATGCTGACCAAGTAGAGACTAAATACAGATTCGCCTTAAATTGTTTAGTAAATGTGTAAATATTCAGTAACCGTTTCCCTTAAAGCTACCCCTACAAGTGATTTCCAGGGCTCCTGCTTAGAAAAAAGAGAGTGGCCCCAATCTTAACTTTAATTAAAGCTGAGTCAAAGACATGTGGCTGTTTATAATGACTGTCTTCCACGGTGGCATTAGCTTACAACAGAACCGTTATTCTACTAGCCACCATCTTGTTATATATTACTTTCTCTCTTGCTATGGAGAATCCCCAGGAAACGTATAAACTAGGCAGGTGTCAATAATAGAATGTGTTCATCTCTCTTGTCAGCAATACTTTGGGGTTTTTGGAGGTCATTGGAAATTATTTGTGGCTATGAAGTCATGAAAACAGGACTTGGTTACTTTTAAAAGTATGTATTAATTATACATACCTTTTTGGAAGATGCTCAGTATATTGTACTGTAAATTCAGACAGTCCTTATCCACTTTGGTATGATTACAGCAGGGAAGCAAGAGTAGAATTTGACTGGGGTCTAGGTTGGTCAGGGCTTCTCCATTTTTTACCCACTCACTGTCACAGGGACTCCAAAACCTGTTCTTTTAGTCACTCTATGCCATAAAGATACACACCAGCAACTCCTTTTAAATGAATCCGCTCATCTGTTTGTTTTATCAGACCCGTTCTTTCATGTTCGAAAGAACATGTATGTGTCAGCATATCCACTCAGCTCTTCTACTGACCCATTTTACAGATGAGGCAAGCTTAGAAGTTTTTCAGGCTAATTCCAAAGTCAGCTAATTTGAAATGAATTTAGAAAACCTAAATTTTTCTCTATTTCAGTCTCTGGTTCCTGCCTCTTATGTTCACTGTCTCCAATAAAAAAATGAGTATCTGGACCTTCAGAAGTGACCAAGCACTCTGCCTGGGGCCAGGTCAGCATTTGTCTTGAGGTCAGAAATCCAGGGTTTCACTTGGGATTCAGTGCACACAGGTGACCCATCCAACTAAGAAGTGCTTATCCGTTGACATACCAGTGATGTGTGGGAGGAGCCTGTTTTCCACTCCACTGTTCCTTTGGGAATTTGCTCAGAAAAACCTGTGACTAGACCCTCAGGCATATGTCTCTGCCATTCCTATTTGTCTGAAAAGATAGGGAGCCAGAGGCTGATGAGGCCCTATGGCCCTGGAGCCTTTGCTACAGCTGACTACAGGAAACCGGAAGGGAAAAAAAAAAGACATGCAGCCAAAGTCCCTTCCTGGAGGCGGATGGGAAACCTGGGAAATATAAACTGGGGTTGCAGCCTTGCACTTGGGGGTTGGCTTGCTATTTTGAGCCTCCATCCAAGAGCGAGTCTCACATCCCTCATCTGGGGGTGAGCTGTTGTGCTGGGCCCGGAGAGATCTGAATCCAATCACATGTGTTTCCATTCAGCCCAAAGGTGAAACTGATTGCATGTGACCATAGATCCAGCGGCTCCAGCCCATGCTGTCAAACAGGCTTTTAGCAGAGGGTTGGGCAGTTCCAGGATTCAATCTTGTGGTTTAGGGCCCAATGCGGGTGGAGTGAGGGTGGGCTGGGGAGGAGGTTGCTCCCCAGAGATAACTCACTGCTGTCTCAGTTCTGAACGGGCACCAAAGTCTGCTTCGGGAAAGAGCAGCCCTCACCTTTGAGACACAGAGTTCCTATTCCATAATGCCTAAATAACTCAGTCTCCAATGGTCGGATATCAGAAATTCAGGTGACTCTAAGCCAGGCAGGTGGCATAAAAACATGGAAGCCAACCCTACGTGAAGGAAGAGGAAGCAGCAGACATTATAGCTAATTGGGGAATACATGTTTGTTCCAAAGGGCAGCCAGTGTTCAGCTGTAGCTGACGGGCGACACTGTGTATCTACGAGCCCAGAATTGCCAAGTTTTCCGATTTTTAAAGAAATCTAAATTTGAATATGAAATTTATACATTTAAAAATATTGGCTAAATTGGGCTTCCCTGGTGGCACAGTGGTTGAGAGTCCGCCAGCCAGTGCAGGGGACACGGGTTCGTGCCCCGGTCCGGGAAGATCCCACATGCCGCGGAGCGGATGGGCCCGTGAGCCATGGCCGCTGAGCCTGCCTGTCCGGAGCCTGTGCTCCGCAACGGGAGAGGCCACAACAGTGAGAGGCCTGCGTACTGCAAAAAGAGAAAAAAAAAACATTGGCTAAATAAAAAATGTCACTCCACATAAATATTCATTTAATACCAGCCTCACTGTTGCAGGTTGGGTTTCCTGGGAAGCAAAATTCTGAGAAGAATAAGATGTAGGAAGCGTATTAGGGAGTGTGCTTAGGCTCAACATCTGTGGAAGGGAAGGGAAAGGAAGCATTGGGCAGAGAGAGAAGTTGAGCTGTGATGTGGTCTTAACAAAGGCTTCAGTTGACCTTATAGGTCTGACACTGGGATAATCCATTAGAGTTGTTGCCCTTTTGTACCTGGGAGGCCAGGCCTCTATATGCTCACATTAGCAATTACTGGATCAGGCTGCCTTTGCGGGAGTGGGTACCTTAGACAAGGGCAGTTTCCAGGAAGGGGCTGAGAGCACCTGAGGGGCTGAGTCCCTCAGCTCTGAACTGGGCGCTGGGTGGAGATTCTTGTGTCTATGCAGACGCCTCCTTGCTCTGCTCAGATTGACCTCCTTGTGTAATTTCTGGGAGCAAAAACTCCAGGATCTGTGTGTGCCTCTTCTCTTGGGGGTCTCAGGGCCTCTTTACCACAGCTGCTCTTAGGGCCACGGTAGTACTCATTAATGTCCTCTCCTAACCATTCTAGATTCCCTTCACTCTCAGCGAGCTCCTCTGCTGGTCCAGGTGGTGTACTTGGTGTTGGAACATGGACCTGCGTCTCTGAGGGGTAAGAGACCCCGGTCACCATGTCCATCTCAGGTTACAGCTGGTGTACTTGTTCATTTACCATCAAGATCAGGCAGGGCTGTACCTGAAAGAAACCCTGTGGATCATAAGAGTGTCCGACATACCCCTCCCTACCCCCATTGTACAATAGTAGCCCTATCTCCTCCTCCTCTTCACGGTCCTACCCAGAAGGATGCCAACTCTCCTTCTTGCCTGTTTAGTCCCTGAGCACAAAGAGCCCAAGGTGCCCTACAACAGCTGTAATTTGTAGTTCAGCAGAGTTCTTGCTGCGCCCCCTGGTAGAAGCACTTGCCCTTTGGGGAAAAGACACTAAACAATCCAGAGTTGCAGGGATGGGAAACACATATTTCCCAACTGGGTCCCTGGCAGTGAAGGTAAAAGGGGTCACTCCTGCTTCTTCCCCTTGTTTCTGGGATCCATGTGTTCTTCCTTTGGAAACACAGCACCCTATAAAGGGCACAGATTTACAACGCACAGTGCATCCTGGAGGGTGGTGCCTTATCCTTGCAGGGAGTCGTCTCTGGAATGGTGCTTTAGTTGTGCCTTCAGTAGGCCATTCCTACTCGCTCAGGTTGGCAAGTTCAGAGTGATGTGGTATTTGATATAGCTAGTGGATCGCGCAGTCACGTGGCCTTTCTTGCATCTCATTTGCTGTTAAACAAGCCCCTTGGTCTGATGTGTGCTGCTATGTGGATCCCATGCCAGTGCCTCAAACATTCCTTAAGCCCTCACATAGGGTTGACTGAGGCCACAGCAACAGGAGATGCAAATCCATATCTAGAATATGTGTTTGTTTCTGTAAAAGTGAATCACTGTGCTTTCCAGTGTGAAAGGGGTCTAAGGTCGTCTACACAAGGGGCTGTGTGTATCTTTGAGGCATGGTCCCACCTTGGGGAGGAAGTGTTGCTCTGTGTTGCTGGCAGGATGGATGTTTGACAGCACCAGTAGCTGGTGACTGGGTATTGGTTCCCTGCATGGCCTCTATCCCTGTCACCATGTCTTGTCTACACCATCCACGGGCTCACTGAACCAGTACTGGGGTGACTGATGATGGAGGGTGGCCGATGTCATCTGACTGAGTCATTTTGTCTGCCGCATCATTTAGTGCCTCTTCCGTGATGGATGCTCTCTGGAGGGCGTTAAAATACAATACATATATCTTCACTCTTTATGCCCACTCCCCTGGTTTACCACGTGCTGCTAGCTAAGGCCACCTTTTCCTTGATCTTTAATCCTTCTTCTTACCTCCTAAGAATACTTCAACACTCTTGAGCTACTTTTCTTCCTCAACATTATGTAAAATCTTGAGTCACTGTTCTTTCCAAAGTGGATGACTAGCTGTACTGTCTGAAACTGGACATTTGGGAAGAGAGCTCTTCACTACTGTCTTTCAACACCACCCCTGGGTGGGACTGTCAAGTGGCCATGGTCTGTTTTCAGTGTGATCTAGATGCCGAGCCATCGCATCTAGAAGTCAGGCTCAGGTGTTTTCCTCCTCCACCAGCTGATCCTCAGGGCCATAGGTGTGTGCTAGCAGGAAGGTACCGGAGCAGCAGCAGTGGATGACATGGGAGACAGGGCCGTGCCCTTCTCAGGATCAGTTGCTGCTGGGCCAACTTGGTCTTGTGACGTGGGTCTGATAGAACCCAGCTCATAATGGACATTTCTGGCCACTTCATGACCCCGGTCAAGCCCTCCATCTCTACCAGGGCCCAATAGCACTCAAGGACCTATTTTTCAAATAGTGCATAATTTTCTTACTCCAGAGCCCTAAGAGTGTAAATTGTGATCCTTCTGTTGGGACTGCATAACCTTCACGTGGTGGCTTTTCCCACCACAAATACCTCCAGTGCTGTAGAGTTTATTGGGTCTTATGGCTGAAGTGGCAGGGCTGTTTGCACTTGCATCCTGGATCTGCTGCAGAGCCCTTTCCTGCCCCAGGCGTGGCTCAGAATGGACAGCCTTTGATGTAAATGTGCTGTAAAAGTATTTCCAGGACTAAGTTGTCTTTAAAACCTGAAGAGGCCTCCCAGGCTTTGTGCGGAGGAGGCCAGGCGCCTGCAGAATCATTCTCTACTGAGGAAATGAATGAGAACGTCCATCCAGGAAGAAGTAGGATTGCATACCTTGCTTATGGCGATATAAGTTTGATTTTGGAATAAGCCCATGGGAGTACTTTCCTGTGGCTATCGTATTTTTTTTTTCTTTTTTTGGCTTATATGTTTCAAGGGTAGGATTGTTTGTCAGGTTATTTCTGTGTATTTAATATGTAAACATCTAATAATAGCAGGTGAATCACCACTTTGATTTTCATTCTGTGACACTGGAAGTATACGACTAGGATTTCCTTTGTTTGAAATGTAGGTAAAATTAATGGATCCAAATGACTTAATGGGAAGTTCTGAGATGAAATGTTTATTCACATTAGAATAGCCTATATATTTCACAAAAGCCTGGTATATGTCTTTTGCCCCTTCAAAACTCTTCCGTATTTGTTTTGGGACTATGTTTTTCTTCATCCTTCAAATCAGGACCGGGGGAAACGTTTACCCGTATCAACAGAGCAAAGTATAAATTTGTTTTTAAAAAGTAGAAAGTGTTTTTAATAGTCAAAACTGTGTGAATTACTAAGCACTTATTTTAGATATTTTTGAGGTTAAAAGGAAGACAGAATATTCTTGACTTTCCCCTCTGTTCACTTAATTTCCCCCCATTGATTCTCCTCTATTCCAAGCTTTATAAAAGAGCTGGAGACTACCAAGATAAATAAGACACAAACGAGTGTCGTATTTCCTGGACACAAACGAGTTCAGCAAATAATAATCAGAACACTAAAGATAATGGTAGGAATAGCTGCTGTCTAATAGGTGCTGTCTTGTGCTAAGAGCTTTACGTGAATAATCTTATTTAATCTTCGATATGTTCACTGTCCTTTACCCCCATATACACTTGTGCCCTCCCTTCCCTCTTAACCAGCTTAGATCCCACGGTTTATCCTCAATTCCCTTGAGTTTCTTTCTCCCTTCTCAGCACTCATCTAGCAAAACCCTTGTGAAAGTCCACACGCGGCCTACTCCATGCCTGCATGTATACAGCTGTACATGACTGGAGGCATAGCCACACCATGCTTGCGGGTCTCTCTTTAAATTTATGGCCGCTCCCTGAGGGGAATCCTTAGTGCTGCCAGGGAATCCCACGGTATTTCCCTAGCCCCTTGAATCTCCTAAAAACTGATTTTATACCAGCTCCTTTCCCCTCTTAACGTTCAGAACCTTCTCTCCCAGACTGTCTTAGCTGATGGCAGAGAAAACAGACGCAGTCAGAAGAGAGCTGCCGTAAACTCCCACCGTGAACTTGACCTAGCTGCCTGTCTCTGTGCTGTATACTCTTCCCCTTAGTTACTCGAGGAGGAACAGTCCTTGCTCCTGGCTAAGGGGAAGCCCTCCATTTGAACACTAGATGTCACCTGTGTTGTCTATTCAAGAACCCCGACAGCAGTTGTTCCATTTCTCTCCTGCATCGTGAAGTTTCCTCTTCTTTCTGAATCAGCCCCGTTGGCATAAGCCGTGCTATTTCCCTCATATTAGATTCTACTTTCTCTGCTAGTTACTGCTCCATATCCTTGTCCCCGTTTACAAAAAAAAAACCCTTGAAAGAGTTGCCTGTATTAGGTGTTTCCAGTTTCCACTTTGATTTTCTTTTGGAAACGCTCCAATCAGATTTCAGCTCCACAACTTCATTAAGACTCCTCTGGCACACATACCCACATGGTAGGTATGCAGTAAATCTGACCAGAATAATTTAATACTTGCTTACACATATACAAAACTACCCCACTGTGAGGTGGGTATGAAGATACTCATTTTATAGGTGCTCTGGTCAAGGTCCTTGGTGATTTCACGCACTGATGAACTCTCGTTTCCCATCGTCCTTGACCTTTCAACAGCATGTGAACACTTTCTCGAAATAATTTTATTTCTTGACCTTCCCAATACTGTACTCTCATGGTGTCCCCACTGTCTCATTGACCACTGTCTCTGATGCTTTTTCTGGTTCTTCCTTTATCCTCAGGGTGCTCTCACTTATCTCAGAGCTGTACCTCCACTCACGTCCTTGGTCAGCTCATCCAGCATTGTTCCTTTATATGATAGCTAGAGATTGACTGCTCCCAAATTTGTATCTCTGGCCCAGCTGTTCCCTTAGATTTCTAATCTCGAATATCTACCTGGTTGCTCAACATTTCACTCGGATGTTTAATAGGAAGGTCCACAAGCATATTCCTGACTTTCCCCCCCAATCCCATTTCTCCCGCAATTTTCCCTATCTCACCTTCATCTTTTGAGTTGCTCAGGCCGACACATTTAGTGTAATCTTTGATTCCTCTTTTTCTCATACCCCAGTCAAATCCATCAGCAAATATTGCTGGCTTAACCTTGAATCATATCCAATATCTGACCATTTCACACTGCTTCCACTGTTACGATTTGGTTCAAGCAACCGCCATCTCACCAGACCTTCTGTGATCCCTGATACGGAAAATTCTAGCCCATCCTCAAGACACTGGAATGACTTTCATTTCCCCATCCCTGCTGTATTTATCCCCAATGCACTTGCCACCATTTTAAACGCTATATACTTTTTAAAACACTATATAACTTTTTACTCTTGATTTATGCCTTCTCTAGAATGGAAGCTTCAAGAGGGCAGGGATTTTGTCAATTTTATTCAAATATTTGTATCCCTAGTGCCTAGATACCCATAATAGGTACTCAATAAATATTAGTTGAATGAATTAATAAATCATCACATAAACACTGTATGGTAGGTAATAAGATGCTCATTTTAGAGGTGAGGTAACCAAGGCTCAGAAGGTTGAAATAATCTGCTGAAGGTCATAGAAACAGGAGCTGGATGAATTGGAATGTGGCAGAGGTCCCTCTATTCCCAAGTCCAGATCCTTAAACAGTATACCATCCTGGATTCTAGTCCATAGTTTTCCTTCTGAACTCAATATCATTTTTTTCATTTTTAATTAGTTTATTTAATTAATTTATTTTTGGCTATGTTGGGTCTTTGCTGCTGCAGGCAGGCTTTCTCTAGTTGTGGTGAGCAGGGGCTACTCTTCGTTGCAGTGTGCGGGCTTCTCATTGCGGTGGCTTCTCTTGTTCTCTTCTTGAGCACGGGCTCTAGGCACACAGGCTTCAGTAGTTGTGGCACACAGGCTCAATAGTTGTGGCTCACTGGCTCTAGAGCACAGGCTCAGTAGTTGTGGCGCCTGGGCTTAGTTGTCCTGCGGCATGTGGGATCTTCGCGGACCAGGGATCAAACCCATGTCCCCTGCATTGGCAGATGGGTTCTTAACCACTGCACCACCAGGGAAGTTCCTTCATTTTTTTTAAAAAAGGAAGTTCTTTAAATGAACACAAGGCCATTGACCTTCTCTTACACTTTGATGGCAGGTCCTTTCGAGCCACAACTCTCTAATCACTGCTCAGGTACCAAATCTATTCTACAGAGTCATTCTTTGGCCCATGTATTGCCTTGGAATTTTGTGATTGTATCCTATTAGCAAAGTGATTCCTCACCATTTTGAATTTACTTGCTTTGAAATCTAGAATCAGGAAACTCTAAGAAGGCTTACAGAAGCATAAATATTCTTAAATCTAGATTCTTACCACATGCCCTTCAATTACAGGAAAGTTCTTATTCCATCTCTTTCTTCAGACACAGTTTGAAACATTCCTACATTCACTCACCTAATAATAATTGAGCAGTTTCTATGGGCAAGGCCCTATTTCACACACTCAGGACTCAGCAGTGAATAAAAGAGACACATTCCCTGCCCTCAGGGAGTTTACATTCTAGGGATGAGAAGGAAGATAATACTTAATAATAAATTAATATATTATGTGGTGAAAAAGTACTATGAAGATAAATAAAGCATAGAAGGGGGCTAACAGGTGACAGATGGTATTCTCTTGAATAAGGGTATAAAATAAACTCCCTGAGGTCCAGGATATTATTATTATTATTGACATCTGTAGCACAGGGTAAATACTGTGTGAGTATTGTAAGAATGAATGAATAACAGTGAAGAAGAGAGCCCAGTTAGGAGGTTACTGCAGTAGTCCACGTGATAGCTGATGGTGGCTGGACACAGAGAAGCTCTGTAGATGGAGAGAAGAGATCACAGTGTGTATATATGTAAAAGACAGAACCAATAGTATTTCCTGACAGATTGGATGTGGAGTGCAAACTGGATTGGACTGAAGGAGAGAAGTCAAGGTTTGGATGATGCCAAACCTTTGGTCTGAGCAACTAGAATAAAGTAGCCTTGGCTGAGGTGTGGGAAGTCTATGGATGTGGTAGGTTTGGTGGCCAAAATTAAATTTCTTTGGGACCATAAAGTCGCTCAGTGTCTCCCTCTCCCTCTCTCATAGTTTCCTGAGATATCTAAAGCCAAGTACTGCTGTGTATCCAAGGAAAACCATTCAGAGTCATTCTACTGTGGAAAACACCCATACTGGTTCCACTCCTCACTCTCTTGGCCAGACACAGGCATCCTGTGTTGATCACGGCCTTTCTTCTTATTCCTTGAATAAGAAAGGCACCGCCAAGGAAGGCTTTTTTTCTTCAAACTCATCTTAGACACTTGATTTTGATTTAAGAAAGAGAAAGATGATTGAAGGGGATGAAAGAGGGAAAAAATAGTGTTTGTTGTACATTTCTGCTGATGGCAACAGCTTGAACCGATTAGCTGGTTATTATGCATTCCTGTGCATGGCTTTTCACAGCAGTCTGATCCAGAAAAACACATCACAAGTCCTATTCTGTATGGCTTCTTGCATGCAAGCCTGACCTCAAAGAGATTAACCAAGTCTTGTAATTTGAAACAACAGACACACGCAAAATCATCAAGTGATCAAAAATATGGTATAAATCTATTTAGTAGAGAGCGTTCTGGATTATAATGACAGTAACAGAAGAGATAATTAGGATGCAAAGAAAGGAAACAAAAACCCGACAAACCCATGAAATTAAAAAAAGGAAGGCAGTGGTATTTCTTTAGGATTGCAAATGTCCCCTACATAGTTTTTGCTTTTCTTAAGAAGAACTTGCAAGATCCCTTCAAATAAAATTGGAGCAGTTAAAACTATGGGAAAGATTCAGAGAGACCTCTGCAGGGTTGCATAGTATGTAGTTAATTCTCTTTTTACTCTGTTCTAAATATAATCCTGCTCATTTGCATGCCAATCCCCAGAATGCTTTGTAATTTCACAACTCTTGGCTAGTGGTCTCAGCACTTAAGCTTTAAGAACAAAGCAAAATGTTTAGGGGGTGCC
>NW_020175542.1:808808-811008 GCF_003031525.2 Neophocaena asiaeorientalis asiaeorientalis | reverse complement strand
CCAACCCCGTGCTTTGCAAAAGAGTACAGGGAGGTGACCTTTGCTTTGCATTCATCCTCCAAGAGTATCACAGAAATAAAGTGGAGAATGCTGTGGACTTCTCCTGTGAAGACTGCATTCAGTCTAGTTACCCATGAATAACCAGCCGCTGGATTAACTCACTTGAGAAGGAGTGTTTCAGGGGGGCTTAGTCTGCCGTTTGATTATGTGACCAGGCTGGTTCATTTCAGGTTTATGGAAAGCCCAAGCTGGAGTATTCTGTACCCTCTTTCTGTGGATGCTTTTATAGCTTCTCTATTGCAAAGGAAGCCTTCAAGTTAATGAGGAGATATCCTGAAGTGTGGTCGGTGGCCTGCCTTGGAGAGATGTGAATTAAAGATCTCTAACACAGACCTAGTCATGCTCCGTGATACCTACAGAATTTCTATTTAGGGAGCATTAGGATCCACAATGGGGTGTGGTGGTCGTGGGAGACTTGTCTTGCGAGGGCTTTATAGTTTTTGCATAGCAAGCCATTTTTGTTGTTGCTGTTATCCAAGTGGTATATTTGGGATTATTTTTTTCAGGAGAGCTGAGAAAGCTCCTTCATCCGACCATCCCTCAGCCCTGAGCCACAGTGGCTCCTCCAAACATGCCCCCCTTGGCCTTCTATTTGAAGCGGGTAGCAAAATGATAATATATTCCAGCACCGAAAGGTCATGTTTTTGCTCCTCATAGCACATTGATCTCTGTCTATCAGCCCTGCCTAAAGTAAACTCGGCATTGTGAACAGCGCACACCAGATCGCTCACAAAACCCACGGCTGCGCAGTAATGTGCCAGGGCGTTTGGCTTCTCACTACAGGTGTTTTCTACTCTTTACTCACGGAGCAGCGTTAATGCTTTTCCTTCGGTTCTGAGAGCCAGACAGTGGAGTTCCTTTAAAACATTATTTTGAGAATTATTTTTACAATACAGAGAACGGCTGATGGTAGCTGACACGGTGCCCCCTCGCTGCCGTCCGAGAGTGAGGGGTTGCTTCGCATTTTCTGATGCCTATTTTCATGGTCTCGGGATAGCAGCGGCCGGCCAGGCTGCACAAAGTCAGCCCAGTTCTCCGCTTTCTAAGGGGTCGCGGCGGCTGTTTACACACCCAGCGACCAGCAGAGGCGGCGCTCGGCCTCCGCGATAACAAAGGCAGCTGCCGTCGCATCCAGCCCGCGCGGTGGCGAAGGAGAGCGGGTTCCGGGAGGGAAGTCCAGAGCCGTCTCCTTTCTGAAACCAGGGTGGGGAAGGTGGGGAATCGGACCACGGGCAAGTCGGAGGCGTGGGCGCTTTCCCGGGCTGCGGCGGGGCCGGGAGGGCTACGCCGGTGCCTCTCTGCCGCCGACACCAGGGACTGCAGCATCCCCGCCCCGAACAGTCCCTCGCGCCCCCTGGTGGCGGTGGAGCAGGCTGGCTCCGCTGCGCTCGCAAGTCACCAGAAAAAAAAAAGAAGAAAAAGTGGGTGAGGCAGATGCAAGGAGGAAAATCAATAGGGATAAGAGAGAAGAGGGAGGAGTCGCGGATCAGCCATTCTTGTCTTACGGGGTCCCAGCTGGCACCGCAAAAGAAAGGAAAAAAAAAAAAAAAGCCCGGGCGTGAACGCGAGTGGAGGAGGGTGTGTGTGGGGGGGTCGGGGGTGAAAGGGGGACCGGGGAGATTTACTATTGTCTCTGGCAGCCGCCGCGGGAGCCGGGGAGGGGGGCGGAGGCGAGAGGAGGAGGCGGCGGCCGCGGCCAGCGCACCATTCGCTCCACCTGATCTTGGGGCGCTGTGCGCTGAGGAAGGCGCGGGCGAGCAGGAGTAGAAGAAGGAGGGAGGGAGGCAGCTGCTGCAGCCACCGCCGCCACCATGTCCTACCAAGGCAAGAAGAACATCCCGCGGATCACGGTAAGTCGGACGCCGCCGTGGCTCGCTAGCTCCTGGCCGGCTGCACCGCGGATGGGGGCGGCTTGGATCCCGCCGGCTTCCCTGGGCTGGTACCCGGAGAGGGACGGGGGCCCGGGGCCGGGGCGGGGGGGGTGGTGTGTGGAGAGCGGTGGTCAGTCCGGCCGGCGCGGCGGGGCGCCACCCAGACGGAGCGACCCTGGGATTTGGGGAAAATCAAACAAAGAGGAAACCAAAACAGTGGCGTGGAGAACTTTGGATTATTTATCTTCCTTCCTCACCACCCGGTACTT
>NW_020175542.1:788129-808736 GCF_003031525.2 Neophocaena asiaeorientalis asiaeorientalis | reverse complement strand
ACCCCCCGACCCTACCACCCCGCGACGGTGATGGGATGCCTGGACATCCGTCTTCACCTTGGCCACTCCTTGCTTGTATTCACCCCAGTTCATATTTCGGTGCATCATACTCGGACTCGACAGCTAACGTGGCTGTAGTGAGATTGACCAACTTTTTTTTTGCCCTTGATGCATTTACATTTTTCCTGTCATTTCTCCCCCTCATCCCAAGAAAAGGCTGAGTTTTTAGAGCAGATTTTAGTTTGCGGTGGCAGCGCACGCTGTGTGCATGCCGTGTCCAACTGCCATTGTGTGCAAAGCCGAGCCTCCCGCGGCCGGCGGGTGTCAGATGCGCTGGGCGAGCGTCTAGGGCGGGGTGGAGAGGAGATGTGCCATAATCAGGTACAGAAGCCTCATCTTCGCTGGCGTCCAGCAAGCAGCTCTCGCGGCAGAATACCGCTCCCTGCTGCGGGATTCCTCCAGGTTGCGCTGAAATGACGCCTCGAATGGAAGGGACATACGGCAGGCTGGAATGGGCATTTTCAAAAAGGGGGCAAGACAAAAACAACAGAAAACCCACTGTCATTTGTTGAGCACGAAGCAGTGCGGTTGTGCTTTGTCTGTAGTGAATGGGGTGTGTGTGTGTGTGTGTGTAGTGGGGGAATGGGTGGCTACTCCATCTTTGCAAGACGAACAAAGGAAGTGATCAGCTGGCCCCTGGGAGGCTCTGCAGCTGCCCTAGGGCAGTGCTGTACCTGCTACTGTAGTTGATTTGCCGGGATCCACTAGGTTTTGCTGTGGGCATGAGTGTCTTTGCACTTGCTGGGTTAGGCTTGGAGCAACCTGATTGCAGGCAGGACCTTCCCCTCTGCAGGCAGGAGGAAGCTGTTCTTGCCTCTAGTGCACTTTATTGTCAAGTGGTTTATTTCTGTGGCAGTACCCTACCTTTTTCATGCACCTGAGCTTCACCGGACACAAGCGTGCCCCACCCCTACCTGCTGTCCACTTGCTCCTAGGGAAGCAACACTCCCCAGGGGGATAGAGTTGGGATGGGTAGGGATCCTTTTGCCAGGTAGAGGCATTGGGTTTAAGCCCATCCTCCTTGACCACTGCCTGATATCACTGACTTCACATTATTGTAAAAGCATAGTGAGTCTTTTATAATACACAGTATTTTCTCAGTGCCAGTTGTCTTTGCAAAGAGCTGTGGATGGTATTATTTTTTTTAAAAGCTGATTGAGACAAAAGCTTAATTTTTATACTTATTTCTCTAACTCAGGAGAGACGAGCCTCAGCTCTCATGCTATGATGTGTGGAAGTTATGTTGCATGTATGCCACTTGCTTTATATCTAGTGTGCATTTGCCAGTTCTCCTGTTTGGGATAAGCAGAGAACAGATTATTTTTTTCTTCCCAGTCTGAAGACTGCAATGGTTCTTCTTATGGATTCAGCCTGTGCTATGGCATTGAGCCATGCCCATTCTTCTAGGTATCACTTAAGCCGCCTTTAAGGAAAGATACAGAAATTTAGCCCATATGATAACAACCTTAGAAGCCCCTGTAAGTGTGGCTGGGCCCTAGTCCCAGGGCCAGGTTTGCAGGGGGCTCCCTTTTGTTCCCACTTGAATGGTCTTCCCTGGGGTGCATCCTTCATTTTCAGTGCTGCTTCCATCCTTTCTCTGCGTGTGGGGCGTGGTGCTGCATAGCAGCCTCTGCCTTGAAGCTGAGGATGTGCCTTCGGCAGCTGTGACGGGAATGGACGGTGGCTGTGAATTTCTTCCAGCCGGCCTGACTTGCATTCATTGTTGAGAGGGGTATGGGCTGGGGAGAGGCAGAGGGACATGGCAGGATGGGAGTGTGGGTCCTTGGGGGCAAGGAATCCATTTGTTGATTTTTCTCATGCTTTGTTTTTGTATTTCCTTGAACAAGAATTCTATTTTAGAACAAAACAGTGTTTTAATTTTTGTACATTTGCAGGTCCATAGATGATTATGGTTATCTACATACTACCAGGGGTGAGATACCCTTCCTAGGTATAGCTAAAAACATAAAAATATGGACACAGGTCTATATATACAGAAAATATGATTAAAGATCTAAATAGAACATATGTCTCATGATGTCAATTCTAGTCCGTTTTTTAAAATGGTAAGATTATGGAATTTGAGATAAGTTTCCTATCCTCTCTCTATTCCCTCTGTGAACTGCCCCACCCAGTAGCTGGAATGTCACTGTAATCTGGGGACCGATGGGGGCAGTCTTTCTTGCTGAGTACCTTTGCCTCACAGGCACAATTTGGGGGACACAGTAAGGTTTTGTTTGCTTATCTTCTGCTTTTCCTTCTACCTCTTTTTGCTGCCCTCCTGAGAGCAAAGCCTTCCTACTACCCTGTGTTTATTGGTTTCTGTGTCGCTGGTAGAATTGGCTGGGGCTTTCCCTGGGAGTAGCTCAGGCCTCAGATCTTATTGTTCTCAGGTCACCTACCTGAGTAATCTGCATGTCGTTACCCCAGCACTAGCCCTTGCTTCTAAATGGCAGAGACAGCAGTTTGGGTGGCCCAGCCAATCAGAGCAGGGACCTGGTATTGTCATCCACCTCTGTCTCCTCTGTCTCACACAGTGCGTGGCACATAGATGCCTAGTGATGATTGGTTAAATCAATAAATGAATTAAAAATTGTTCCTACTAAGAACAGCTCACACCTACTGAGTGTTTATTTTGTGTCAAGTATTGTGCCTTATGTGCATTGTTTCATTTAATCCCTCAAATCAACACTGTCTGAGAGGTACTAGAGTTATCTCTATTGTATAGATTCTTTGCTTCTGCCCGGGGTCATAGATATAATAAGTGTTCAAGGCAGGACTCAAGCCTCCACACCTGATGGAAATTAAAGTGCATGTCCCTCACCACCGCACTGGTCTTGGTGGCTCTGCCCATACCATCACTGTTATGTGGTGTTAGTAGGGCAAATGGTTTAGATCCTATAACATGGCCTCTCTTACTTTTTACATTGAATAAATGTAAACTTGGGGGATGGTAGCTGACCATCTCAATTCTGCAGGTAGAAAGTTTGGCAAGTCATTGTATTCTTCTGAGATAAGCTACAACTTGAAGCTGACTGCAAGAGTGGGTGGAGATCTAACACTTAGGCTCCAGTGCTTTACATGTATTCTCTTAGCAGGGTCTCTGCAAAAGCCCATTTTACAGTTCAGGAAATTGAGACCTAGATCGATGAAGTCGGTTATCCAGAGTTACACACTGAGGATTTGAGGCAAAGCTGGAAATCCAACACAAGTCTTGTCTGACTTCACAGCCTCAGCTGCTTCCCAGAGGTACCTGCAGTGGAAATTTTGAAAGCTGTGGATAAAGAGCTCCAGAATTCCCTCTAGGAGACAAATCACCGAGAACTGGCTTTTGGCAAATACCAGTTGGATTTCTGTAAATACCATCTTGCAGCTCATGCGTTTCTGCCGCACTGAAAGTTGGGGTGTATGTGTGTGATGTTTAGGATTGCTGGAAGACACCATCCTCTGTCCAGAACACGACCTGGAGAGTTTGGTCTTAGGGTACGTAGTCAGGGCGCTGTGATCTCATTTGAAGGGTGTGATTGTGAGCATTGTGGGTGTCATGGGAATTTCTCACTTGGGAGGAGAAGTAAAGGAGCTATGTGAACTGGAGGAAAACCCAGATCTCTGAACTGGGGGTCTTGAACTAGACTAGAACCTGGGGAAGGGACAGTGCAACTCCTTCCCTGGACCTGTGCCTTCCTTTTGCTTCAGTAGGTGTCACTTTGGATCGGGAGCAGATATTAGGAGATGGAGGTCCAGAGTTTGGGAGACCAAAAGAAGAGGTGTCACCCAAAGCCAGCTTGATCTGTGTAAGGCATCTTGGAAGGGAAATTCCAGAGAAAAGACAGAGGAAAAATATCAAAGACTTAGGAATGGGAAGCATCTTAGATATCTGATCATAGAAACCTCAGCTCAAGCCCTGCCTGGGGTGTGTGTTTGTTACTTTATTTTTTGAACAGGTCTGTGGTGATTCGCAGCCAGGTTATTCCTCTTGCTCAAACACTAGCAAAATGCCTCAGGTGGATAAAGAGAGCTCTGACTATTAGTAACTGTGACGGAGCCAGCTGGGCACTTGGGGGAATTCTGGAGGAATAGATTTCCTGTGAGGATTCAAGTCTGTGTAGTAGAACTGTCAGTTTATAAATAAAAATCCTCCCTCATTATCTCACCAGGATGTTGAAAGGCTCAGATGAAGGAGCGACTGTGGACCGTGGTCTCTGAACCCCGAATGTATGCAAGATAGGAAACACTGATTTATTTATAAAATCTTAACTACTTTGGAATGTGGAAATTAATAAAGGAGGACTTGACAAAGGTCTGAAGTAGGAAGAGGCTACTTAGGGATCAATGTTTTAATACAAGTTTTCTAACCCAAACAAAAATTAACACAATGTTATATAAAAGCTCTGTTTTTTTCCTGCTTTAGTTATTTTACAGTGTTTCTCAGAATTATGCTTGTTTTTAATTTCTGACACGCTAACGAGGCCATTAGACTACCTTTGGACTTGGATACAGAGACTCTCCCTTAACCTAAAGAAAGGGCATTTTCCTTATTCAGTTGAACTATATTGCTTTCGGTCCTAATCAGCTTCTAGCCTAGACTGACCGCAGATTATGGATACCCTTTCTAGCAGTTTCTTCACAACTCACTGTTGAATGGCTTTTTCTCTGTCCTTTCTCCTTAGTTAGGGAGAAAAAAATGATTTGGAAAAGAACCAAGAAACTCTTCATATCCTAAAGGGCCCTCTCTTCTTTACCCATTGACATACTTCATAGAACTGTTTATGTCTGCTTATTATATTTGAAAAATCACAAAACATTTACAACAGTTGGAATGCCTCCCTAGGAGGTAAATGTACCTCTCTTTGATTAAATCACTGCTTCTAATCCTAAAGGGACTGGAAATGTAAATATGCCATGACCTCCTGGAATGGATGCTAATCGGAGGACTGGACTAGGCCCTGGCCACACCCTCCTCAAATCAATGCTCTTCTTTACCTTTTCTCCTATTTTCTGTAGCCGGAGGGAAACAAATGAGAAGGACCCTGGACAACCCAGAGATAGGCTCCTCTGTTTTCAGACTCTTCTACTGTGAAATCTCCCTTTCATAAAATTCAATATGTATCTATTTCAATATATGAAATAGACCAAAAAAATAATTTGGTGGAATAGGGTGAGCCCCTCAACTTGGCCTCTTCTTTGGCCCTAGTCTGTATGTGGAGTCTAGTGTAAAAATGACTTCTCTGGGGAACATTTCTTCTGTTAACTAGATTACAGGGGACTCAGTGCTTGGAGTAAGGATAGTGGAGCTATTATTTATCACTACCATTTATCGAGAGCCTTAGCGCAAATCACATGGGTTATCTCATTTGACTCATGACAGCTCCTATAGCTATAATGGTTAATCATCATTCTGTGTTCTGGATAGAGGCTCAGAGAGATTAAGTAACTTGACAAAAGTCACACAGCTGCAAAAGTAAGATCCTGGCATTGATCCCTCCAGAGATGAGTTGGTTTCATAGGTAGGAAAGCAGTAATTCCATACTCACAGGTGACTATCCCCACCCCCTTGCCGTCAGCTAGCCAGACCTGTTAGCTCGAAAAAGGGGGCCAGTGTTCACAGGGTGGAAGGGGTGGGAATGGTCAGGTCAAACCTTATCACATCACCACTGGAACGACTGAGCCCATGTCCTTCTAATAGTGGGTCGTGCATTGCTCTGCCAGCTGTCTGAGTTAGCTTCTGGCTCTTTTCCCCAGGAGCATGTGTGTGTTCAGGGTGGAAATGCAGATGCTGTTTTTCTGCCTTGCATAAGTGCAGATCTGGGCCCAGGGCCCCTTCTCACTCTCTGTCCCTGTCCTCTTCCCAGACATAGAACGAGCCAGGCTCTCTGTTCTCCTTCAGCCAGGCCGAGGAACAGAGGACACACCCAGCGCTCTAAGCCAGATGGGGGAGCTCTGCTCGGGAATGGTCCAGGAACGAACGGGAACATCTGGAACTAAAGGGCACAATTCTCTTGGCTAAGTTAGTCTTTTTTCTATGGACGGGCTGGACAGTGAGCTATGAAGGATAAAATGAGATTTTATTTTTTAAGAGAGGGGTTCCTCTGACAGGTAGAGCAAAGGAGCCCTCTTGTTTGATGACACAGGGAAAGGAAGAGCGCCCTGGATGGAGTGTTGGCACATTGCGGTTCAGGCCTGCCCTTGCCTCTAATTTATGTGTGACTCTGGGCAAACCCCTTATTATCCCTCTCAGATTCTGCATCAGTCAAATGTGGGCATTGAACTAGATAATCCGCGAGTCCCTGCCAGGGCAAATGACCCTGTGAGCCTTTATTTTGTCTTCTATTTTCTCCTGAGATCATGGTCAGCCCTCTGTACTATGTTCCAAACTTGCAGAGAGGAGTTCTGATCCCTCCGCATAAGGGAAGAGAGAGCAGTGAGAAAATGGATGAGGGCAGTAGTTGTTGGCTTAAGCTCAGTGGGACCAGCCAACATCTGTGTTGGATATAAGGGTCTTTGGTTGTTTTTTACCCTTAAAATCCTAGCCTTTTTCTCATTCAGAGAGTAGACTTGGTTAATAGGCTCTGTGCAAGAGAGCAATGGAATAACGATGTTTGATAGGTTTTTTCCTTAGCAGAGCTTTAGTATTAAACGAGTATTATTAAAATAATAGCATGATTCATTCGCTGGAACGTACGGTGTCTCTTCTGGATAAGGCTACCATTGATAATGGCACAAAAGCAGCAGTTGCCCCAAATCTAGACTGGTCAAACAAACAAGCAAACCAACAGGGAACAGCTCCGAGTCTATAGATGCTCCGCAAGCTCTTTTCACTTGCTTTTGCCGGTATTTGAAATGCGGTGGCTCCCATGCGATGGAAATAACTTCCCCCCAAAGGCCAAATAACGCCACGGATGCTCCATGAGGTAGGGATGCATTTTTGTTTCACTGCCACTGAATCTCCAGCACGTAGCCTTTGGCTGGCACATAGTAAGCCCTCTGTAAACATTTGTTGAATGAACGGGTACATTTATTTAACATTTACCTTGCAGGAATAATTGCAAGCGAGAAAATGATCAGATGATCAGAACGTGTGTACATTTGGCTTCTACGTCATCCTGACTTTCACTGACAACTTTCTAGAATATTCACTTTTAAGAGATAAGGCTTGGCTCTAAGAAACCAGCATGGGATCCCTGGGTGAAGAGAAACATGACAGCGCTTTAGCAGACCAGTCAGAGTTAACTGTAGTCCAGGACCTGACTGGGGCAGATGTGCCATGGAGTCTATCCATCGTTTGTACTTCTTCCTTCTCAGGCCTCCACTCCTCTCCTTCTTCCAAATTCTGCATCTGGCCTCATTTTCAGCCTCTTTCAGGGGCCTACCTGGGTGCTTCTTACTTGCAAACAGATTCATCGTTTCTCTTACTGCAAATGATTTAAAAGAGTTAATGGAGACCTTTATGTCCTCTTTCAAATAGAGAAAACTACATGACTGAACCAGGATCTAACAGAGATCTTAACTGATCTCCTGGGCTTGCTGCCTTTACCCAGAAACCACAAGTCATTCCAGTTGTTAGCAGCCAGTAGATAGCCTAGTATGCATTTGCACGGCGAACTCCACCTTTCAGAAGGCTTGGCTGAGGAGCAGCCTGTAGTTCCTTCTCATTTCTCAAGTAGTGTTGGCCATTTTAAAATGGAATGTTTTTGTGCTTGTGTGTGTGTTTTCCCAGAGATTTCCGGCCCCTCATCCTATCGCGTCTGTCAGCTTTCTCTGGGCTTGCAGCTATTCCTGTTATTAGCTTTTATTCTAAAATTCATTTTTGGTTTGAGGGATGGGGACAGTTCAAGCACATTTTACCAAGCTCATTTCTGTCTGTAAACTATACAGTCGATGGTCTCAATACTCTTAAGTGTAATAATACTCGCTAGATCTTTTTAAGGGGAGCATCTATAAGGGAAGACAAAGGGGAGAATTAAATATATCCATGGAGCTTAAAATATTGCATTTAAAGTACTATGTGTATTAAAATGTGTCTTATATAATTAATCATGTATAATAATACCTTTTTTCTATTTTTGATTGAATATTTTATTGACCACCGTCTCTTTGCCTAGCAATGCGATGCTGTCGCAGAAGCATCTAAAATAATGATAAGAATTAACATGTATTTATCATTTATTAAGTGCTTCTTTCCCCTTATCTCATGCAATCCTGAAAACCACTCAATTAGGTAGTTGGCTTTCCAACTAGGTCTTCCCATTTTATTGATGAGGAAACTTCGAGAGATCAGGAAATTGGCCTACAATCACACAAGCCTTTCAGTGGTGGAACCAAACTTCATACTGACTCAGAACCGCATTCTTAACCCCACTCTACGGTGCTACCTTAAAGTCTACCTTCTTTTATCTTCTTGCACCTCTGGGGTCATGAGACATTGGTCCAAATTGGAGTTCACTTAAGTCCAGGATTAAGTCCTCCTCCACACCTGTTTCCAGTGGGGCATGAGGGTCAGGTTATGGCAGATGGGAAGCACAGCCTATTGGTGCCCTGGTCTGCATGGGGTTGGACTCGGGAGCCCTGCCTGGTTCAGGAAGCTCTCCTGCTTTCCCCTCGGAGCAGCCTTGCTTCCAGGAACACCAGGAGCAGTTCCACACTGTTGTACTTTCAGAGCCAGCTTGCCAGGGAGGTGTCCACCATGCCCAGCACCCAAGGCTATTTGAGTTGAATTAGCAAAAAATACCAATGAGGGCTTCTTCTTCAGGTGGATTTGAATGCCACTTCCTCATTCTATATCCCACGCTGGCCTCCCCAGCTTCTTGAATAAATCCTAAGCAAGATTCCGCTGAGGTTTTGACTTGATGGGGCTTTGTAAAACTCATGGAATCAGAAACTCCTTAAAGAATTTTTCAGTCTAGTCTCCCCTTACCCCTTACAGATGAGGAAACTGAAACCCAAGTCCCAATTTGAGACTGACTGAATTAGCGCTTTTTCAACTGTCTGGTTTACTGTAGGATACTGAAATTTACAAAGTGAGTAGGCATTTTTTTCCAATTACAAAAAAAAACAACAACCCAAAACCAAAAAAAACCCAGGATGGTTGTAGAAATATTTACCAAAAAAAAAAAAAAAATGAGGACAATAAAAATAGGCTACAGTGAAATCATTCAGTGATAGTCATTGTAAAGTTTGAGTATACCCATCTAAAATTTTTGGGCTTCCCTGGTGGCCCAGTGGTTGAGAGTCTGCCTGCCAATGCACGGGACGCGGGTTCGTGCCCCGGTCCGGGAAGATCCCACATGCTGCGGAGCGGCTGGGCCCGTGAGCCATGGCCGCTGAGCCTGCGCATCCGGAGCCTGTGCTCCGCAATGGGAGAGGCCACAACAGTGAGAGGCTCGCGTACCGCAAAAAAAACAAACAACAACAACAAAAATAATTAAAAAATAAAATAAAATTTTTTCTTCCTACGATATATGCTGTTTATTAAAATAGTATGGCATATTGTTCATGCTATTTTATGTCCCGCTTTTCATTCCATAATATATTATGACATCTTTCCATGTTTTAAATATTCTTTCATAGCATAATTTTATTCTTTTTTTAAATTGAAGTATAGTTGATTTACAATGTTGTGTTAATTTTTGCTGTACAGCAAAGTGGTTCAGTTATATATATATATACATTCTTTTTTATATTCTTTTCCATTATGGTTTATCACAGGATATTGAATATAGATCCCTGTGCTATACAATAGGACCTTTTTGTTTATACATCCTACATATAATAATTTGCATCTGCTAATCCCAAACTCATAATCCACCCCTCCCCCACTCCCCTGCTGCTTGTCAAACACAAGTCTGTTCTCTATGTCGGTGAGTCTGTTTCTGTTCTGTAGATAGGTTCATTTGTGTCATGTTTTAGATTCCATATATAAGTGATATCATATGGTATTTGTCTTTCTTTCTGACTTATTTCACAAAGTGTGATAATCTCTAAGTCCATCCATATTCCTGCAAATGGCATTATTTCATTCTTTTTTGTATGGCTGAGTAGTATTCCATGGTATATATATACCACATATTCTTTATCCATTCATCTGTCGATGGACATTTAGGTTGTTTCCGTATCTTGTGAATAGTGCTGCAATGAACACTGGGGTGCATGCATCATCTTGAATTACAGTTTTATCTAGGTATATGCCCAGGAGTGGGATGCTGGATCATATGGCAAGTCTGTGTTTACATATCATAATTTTAAATACATACATATTATCCCAGTGCTTCAATTAATTCCATTTTGTTTGACTTTTTTGGTTGTTTCCGAGATCTTGGTACTAACAGCAAAAATGAAATGGTGGGTGTGTTTTCAGTTACTGTTTTTTAGCTGAAGTTAAATTAAAAGCTACCCCAGGATGAGAAGTTGAGTAACTTGCCCACAGTTGCTCAGCTTGTGAGTATCAGACTCTGATTTGAGTCCTAGTATCTTTAATCTTAGTCTTATATTCTTGTCATCACTCCACTTGCTCCAGCAGTTTTGCCATTTTCCAGGGAAAACTCTGCTTTCCGTCTTTGTTTTCTCCTGCTCTCCAGTGAGCACATTTGTTCCTTCACCACCACCCTTGCTCGCCTCCCCGTCTTGCTGAGGCTGTTGACATTTGTGGAGGTACACAGTGTCTTAGGACCAAAAGCTGCACAGCTGGAGAGGAAATATGCCTATTCCTTTTTCCCCTCCCTCGCCTTAATGGCTTAACCTGTAAGCTTGGGAGCTGGTTTTAATTTCACATTTTCTGTGTGTATGTGCGTTTGTTTTTAAATTTTTTCCCCCTTAATTCTTTCAAGGAGACCTTTATTTGAAATCATACACTCTTTCCCTCCAAGCCAATCTGTGCCCCATATCTTGATGAGATTACTTTGTTTGAGGATATTGATAAATTCAGAATGGGGTTTCTGGTTTATCCAACTAAGTTGGTTTAAATTATGGCCTTACAGAGAGAAAGGGCTTTAAGCAACCTAAAACGTTTTAAACCAATTGAATGTAATCCTCTGCTTCTAGAAAAATTCATCCTAGGTTTATTCCATAAAGAAGGCATGTTTTTGTTTTGTTTTGTTGTGCTTTGATTCCAGTTATTTCATTGCATGCTCTATCTCAGATTCCTTGCTGTGAGAATACAACCTAGCTTTGCTCAGTTAAGGGCAGGAAGAGAAATAAGCGATCCATTATTGCAACCCTCTCATTTTAATAATTAAGAAAAAGTGGGCCAAGGGCTTCCCTGGTGGCGTAACTGGTTGGGAGTCCGCCTGCCGATGCAGGGGACATGGGTTCGTGCCCCGGTCCGGGAAGATCCCACATGCTGTGGAGCGGCTGGGCCCGTGAGCCATGGCCGCTGAGCCTGCGCATCCGGAGCCTGTGCTCCGCAACGGGAGAGGCCACAACAGTGAGAGGCCTGCGTACAGCAAAAAAAAAAAGAAAGAAAAAGTGGGCCAAAGAGGGAAGATAATTTGCCAAAGGTCACACAGCAAAATAGTTTTTAAGAGCATGAGGCAAAGGACTCATTTCCCTTGCTCTGGCTCAGTGCTTTTCTCACAATTTTTTCCCCCCTGGGGGGAAAATGTGAGGGGGTGGGTGTTATGGGCAGATTTGTGTCCATTCAAAATTCATGTGTTGAAGTTTTAACCCCCTAGTACCTCAAAATGTGACTGTTTTTGGAAATAGGGTCTTTAAAGGGGTAATTAAGTTAAATAAGGTCATTAAGAGTGGGCCCTGATCCAGTACGACTGGTGTCTTATGAGAATAAATTAGGACACAGACACACACAGAAGAGATACCGTGTGAGGACCCAGGGAGGTGGAGCTGGCCATCTACAAGCCAAGGACAGTGACCTCAGAAGGAACCAACCCTGCCGACACCTTGATGTTGGAGTTCTAGCCTCCAGAACTGTGAGAAAACAAATTTCTGTTGTTTAAGACAACCAGTCTGGGACAGTTTGTTGTGGCAGCTGCAAACTAATATGGGGGAGAAGTTAAGAACAAAGCCATTTAAAATTCAAAACTTCAAACCGGGGAAGTTCTCAATGAATAGAAAAGGGAAACCCAGGTAATTAGTATTTCTAAGAAATAATGCCATGCCAAAGCCCATACTAACTTGATTTTCAATCATATTTTTATATATGGCATCTCATTTCATGCTTATAACATGCCTAAGGTATAGTTATTATTAGTTCCACTTTACAGATGAAGAAACTGAGGCTCAGAAATTTAACTTATCTAAAGTTTCGTATTTATTAGCTAAGTGGGTGGTGGTAGGTCCAAATCCATCTCCTTGTCTGACTTTAAAACCCTCACCCACTACACTGAAGTTAACCCAAGTGGTTTAGTAACCATTGTTATCAAGTTGCTTAAAGTTAGGAAGAGAAAAAATATACTCTGAAGTCTCAATCACCTGGAATCCACTTAATCGATTGAACAGGAAATACTTGGCCCTTGATTTTAGGGTAAAAATGGAGATCAGGGACATTTAAAAAGATAATCAAGGTATTTGAGGTCTACTGCAGAGTCTTCCCAGTGGCTTATACCTTCACACGTCAAAGTGGACAGCTACACATAATGAAGAATGAATGTTCATAGTGATGGGCCCCAGGCCCCAAAGAAATCTGACCCATCAGAGGAGAATCAGTTACGTGTGCTGGGTCACATTTGCTAAAGCAGGAAACCAGACCCGTATATCTGTAACATGAGGGGAGGTGGAAACTGTGCCAGAGTTTTACAATTACTTATTTTAGAAGTGTTTTCAACAATAAGACCTGATAAATATGTAATCAATCAAAAAAATTAAATGAACTTGAGCTGCTGGTAAAACCACTTGTTATGATATGGGAAACAGAAGGTGCTTGAAATATTGAATGTGGATGGCTCTCTTGCAGCTGTGCCCTCCCTGTTTTAAGGTTGTGTGGTCTATCATTTCTAAAACATATGGGTTAAACTTACTTGGACTTTATCAGTGAGAAGACACAATCAAGTTAAGAGGTGGCTGGGCTTTGTTTCCGGCAGGTATTGGGGTTAAGGCCCAGCTCAGCTATATAGCAGCTGTGTAACTTAATGGGCCCTACCTTTAAAAGAGAATTTTAATCCAGCCACTTCTCACCATTTTTCATCCCTGCCACCACCCTAGCTGAGCCTCCATCACCTTACTGCAGGAACCCTCCAATGGTCTCAGTGCTTCCACTTTGCAACCATCAGGTCATTTCTCCATGCATAAGCAGAGTGATCCTTTTAAAATGTAAATCAGATCAAGTCACTCCCCAGCTCAAAAATCGGTTGCACTTGGAATAAAACCCAGACCATGGTGCTCAAGGTTCCACGTGGCCTGGCCCTGACTATCTCCACTGCCCCCAGTGTCTTGGCATCAGCTGTCCTCCCTTCTCACTCTCCCTTGGACCTGATGTGTTTATCTGCAGCTCAGAGCTCTGTCCTTGCTGCACCCTTGGAGCGGGGAGCAGTCTTTTCTAGGAGGCTTTACTTGTGGAGCTCAGTTTGGCTGATAGCTTCCTAGATATGCCCTCTTTGAAGACCTAATCAGAAGCAGTCCCAGACCTTCTTCCAAGCCTCCATCCCCTCACCTCTTTATGTTTTTAAATTTTTTTTAATTTTTTAATTAAAAAAAAATTTATTTATTTTGGCTACGCCGGGTCTTAGTTGCGGCATGTGGGATCTTTAATTGTGGCATGCAGACTTCTTAGTTGTGGCATGCACACGGGATCTAGTTCCCCGACCAGGGATCGAATCCGTGCCCTCTGCATTGGGATTGCAGAGCAGAGTCTTACCCACTGGACCACCAGGGAAGTCCCTCACCTTCTTTCTAAATGTCACTTATCACTGTTGAAATTACAGTACTTATTTATTGGCTGACTTATTCTTTGCTGTTTCAACTCCTACAGTTGCAATGGCAGGGAATTAATTTTGTTCACTCGTGTATCCCTAGTACTGTGAAAAGGAGGCATTTACAAACGTTAAATGAAGGAACGAATGGATAAATAAATGAATGAAAAGGCATGTTGTTCCTTTACTTTAAACTAATGTGCTTTCCCTTAGTAAGTGGTTTAGGGAGAACAGGTGTCAAGGAAACAGGGTTATCAGAAGACAACTAAACTATCTGCCCCATGGTCTAACCTCAAGTGAATGAAATGATCAATGAAAGATGAAAAGACTTGGGATAACAGACACAAGTCATAACACAGATGAAAACCTGCTGCATCTGAGATGACTTGAAGAGACTTGCAAAGGTCCTAACTCCTTTGTTATTTCTTTTAGACACAATTTAATACATGTCACAATACACATTCTGGAATGCAGAAAACACCTGCAACTGGAAACTTCAGTTGCCTTAGCACTTTTGGAAACATTTCTGAGCAGAGACACGTCATAAAAGAACAGACTGTTTTGGAACTATTCCAAAGAAGATTATTCTCCTGGTGTTAGAATCACAGAAAGTGAACCAGTGATCATTGGGAAAAGAAGCGGGTAACTCATGGCTTTGCAGGTAGGGATGAAGTCTGCGGGCCCTTAGCCACAGGGAATCAATTCCTGTAATGTCAGCATAGCATTTGCAAATAGAAAGCAGTCTTGAATATATCCCAGGAAGTGCCTGTTGTGTGAAGCCTTAGATCTTCATTGAAGATGAAGAAACCTTTTGTCACAGCAGGATTAACTGCCCACTAGTCTCATTTTTGCGTTCTGATAATTTTCAAGTGGTGCCTCAATTATATTTATTTCAAGGGTTCATTTCATTCCAAGTCTGCCTGATCTCCTGAAGTCCTTGTTCTCAGAGCATCTGCAGTTTTCTCTGTCAATATAACTTGGACACGTTTGGGGCCGAAGAGTCAAAAATAGTCAGTGCTTAAACACCGATCTATCAAATGAAAGCAGAGCTGTGGGTTTGCAGGTATCAGAAGGCTGTGACCCAGAGAGTCAGTCATCACCACTGTCTGCTTCTTGTGTCAAGAAAGAGCCAGAAAAAAGAGAGAATGCCCCACCTCCTCTGCTTCCCATACTCCTTAGGAAGTTTGGGTTCTTATAGGAAGGTAGTTAAGGCCTATATGTAAACTAAAAAGAGGTGAAAAGTCAAGCTACTTTTCAGAGATAGCAGTGAGAGTGGGTAGGCATCCAGGTGAAAGGTACTGACATAAGATTTGAGTCCAACTTTGAAAGAAACGTGCGTTTCTTGAGCACTACCATGCACCAGAATTTGGGCTTGACTCCTGACCTCAGTCCTTTGGAGCAGATATAATTGTCCTCATTTTACAGCCAGGACTGTGACTGTAAAGCCCTTCTCTTTCTCACCATTCCACTGAGCTGCCCTGGCAGATTCACCACTTAGATCTTTTAGCTGCAAAGTGACTGACGAGGCAGGCCCCTTTGCTGTCCTGTACAGACCCAATCTCTGATGTCTGGACTTCTTGGCAGAGCAAACCGAGAGCATCTCTGCTCTTTGAAACAGTCCCTCCCTCCCATGCTGTCTCTCCAAGGGCCCTTTCTGTGGCCACCTGGTGTGAGCTGCAACACGGCAGCCGTACGTTGTCAACGCATCCACCACAGGCCAGTTTTAGGAAGTCGAAGAAGCCAGTGGTTGTGTGCTTGCAACCGCAATCCCCAGGCAGCCCTGGCCAATTGAAAAGGGTCAGACTTGGAGAAAAATCGCTGTGGCCTTCACAAATAGAGGGGGAGCAATTGCCTGTCATTTGAAGGTGCCGCTCACACATTCCAAGGCCCAAGCCCGTATTGCTCCTCTGGGGATTGCATTTTGGCTGGCTTTCAGATTTAGTGAAAGAGTTTTTTGTTTCTGAGAAGCAATAGCGGGAATTCACTGGGCTTTCCTGTCATTCCAAAGGCCCAGTCAAAGCCAGCTGCCAGGCACACATGATCAAAGTGGAGAGAGAGCTGCTTCTCAAAGAGGGAAGAGGGTCCCATTCAGTGGACAGCAGCCCCCGAGAGGCAAAGTGCCTTGCTTGGGTTCGCAGAGCTGGGACCAGAATCCGGGTCCTGACTACCATTCCAGGCGTCCGTACTACCCTTCATTGCCTTTCAGTTGGTATAGCCATCTCAGTGTAGGGTTAACTCAACTCCATCCATCAGCTTCTAACCAGCCTGTTAAATCTCAAGTCCCCATTCCTGCCTATTTGGTGTGTGGCTAACCAGCACCTCAAAATTATTCTTCATGCTCTTGCACCCCAACTTCGTGACTCGTTTCTCTTCTGCATTTTTATTCATCGGTTCTTCCTGGCCAGCCTGCCTTGAAATATCATTTACCTTTGGCACTTCACTTCCTATCTGTCTATCTATCTATCTATCTGTCTATCTATCTATCTATCTATCTATCTATCTAAGTATAGTTGATTTATAGTGTTGTGTTAGTTTCAGGTGTACAGCAAAGTGATTCATATATATATATATATACACACACACAACACATAACACACACACATATATATTCTTTTTCAGATTCTTTTCTATTATAGTTTATTACAAGATATTGAATATAGTTCCCTGGGCTGTACAGTAGGACCTTGTTGTTTATCTATTTTATATATAGTAGTTTATATCTGCTAATCCCAAACTCCAAATTTATCCCTCCCCCACGCCTATCCCCTTTGGTAACCATAAGTTTGTCTTTTACGTCTGTGAGTCTGTTTCTGTTTTGTAAGTAAGTTCACTTGTATCATTTTTTAGATTTCACATGAGTGGTGTCATATGGTATTTGTCTTCCTCTGTCTGATTTACTTCACATAGTATGATAATCTCTAGGTCCATCCATGTTGCTGCAAATGGCATCATTTCATTCTTTTATCATGGCTGAGTAATATTCCATTGTGTATATATACAACATCTTCTTTATCCATTCCTCTGTCGATGGACACTTAGGTTGCTTCCATGCCTTGGCTACTGTAAATAGTGGCACGTCACTTTCTCTTCCTCTTCAGTTGCTAATTAGATTCCAGCTTTCCTCTGCAGTGTGCCATACATGTTCTAATCCATACTCTTACTGTCATCTGGACCATAGCAAACTCCTTATTCTTTTTTCCTTTTTATAATTTTCTATATTAAATCCTTTTAAAAAGTTATAAAATGGCATATGCATTGTGCAACTAGTGAAATAATGTATGTAAATAGAGGAGAAAGAGAAAAGAAAAAAGTTCCTTATACCTCCTCCCTTTGCATCCTTTCCCCCTACCATACCTAATGTTGACAAATTTGTTATACATCCCTCCAGGCCTTTCTCCTGCTCATACAGAAACATAATAACAGTATTTGTTTGTTTGCTTTTGCAAGACCAGTATCGTATTTTGCACATTGCCACTTACTTATTTTAGATATTTCTTCAGTTCAAGATATAGATTTAACCTGTTTAAAAAGTAGCTGCACCATAATCCACAGTGTGGCCGTATTGCAGTTTATTAAACTGTGTCCCATGGTTGGATGTTCAGGGACTAGGCTGGATGTTTTCTGTTTGCCTCTTCAGCTGCCCTCGCCAAGGTTTTCTGTCCTGCTCCACACCCTGGACCTGTCTGGGCTGCACCAATAGGTCCTTTGCCCTTGGGCTCCTGGTTGGATTTAGTTGATGTGGCACCACTAGGGGACTGGAGGGAGGGTGGACCGCGAAATCAGGGTGTTTTCCCTCTGATTCCTTGCTGCTGGGTTGCTGTGGAGTGGCGACGTGCCTCTGCTGGAGGTCACAGCAGGCGCCCTCTCCGTACAGCTGCCCTCTTCAGCTCGGGTAATCGCTCCTCTGGCCTCCTTGGGCCTGGGGATGGCATTTCTCCCTGCTGTTGGTGTGCTCTGGATCCATTTAATTTCCCTAAACCCTGCCCACGCTTTGTTAAATAATCCCTTTGTTAAATGCACTTTAATAATCCAATTTGAGTATTGCATCTGTTTCCTGGCATCCTGAGTGATACAGATTGTTGCTTTTTCTTCCTTTTCCCACCCCCCACCGCTTGCTGTTACATTCTGACTAGTTCCTTCCTTTATCTCCAGCATGGCCATTCTGTCAGCGTTTTTTTTTTTTTTTTTAACTCTTCGATTGTATTTCACTTATTTTCTCAAAATCCTTCCACAGCTCCCCAGGACCTATGGGATAAAGGTCAAACCCCATAGCCAGCCACTGTTTGCATCCCCTTCTTCCAGAATCCAAAGCATCAGGGACCCCACCTATTTCCACAATTTTCCCCTGAAATGCATTTCTTGCCTTGATACGTTTGGTTTTCCCAGTGACTGGTTATGTGACACCAGACCCTGCACTAACCCCCCTAAGCTTCCATGTCTTCATCAACCCAGTGGGGAGAAAACAGCAGATAATTCATTTCATTGAGGATTAATTGAACAAAATGTACATAAAGCTTCTAAGAGTTTCTGACATGTAAGTTTTCAGTAAATGCTAGTTACGAATTATTGTTCCCCCACTTGCCTTGGGTCATACCTGTGGGTCCAGATTAACCATTTTCCCAAGACCCACCTCAGCTCGTCTCTGTGGACCCTTCTTTGATTTCTACCGAGGATTTTTCTCCCATTTCTCTCTCTCTCTCTCTTAATTAATAGACTTTGCTCTTCAGATCACTTTTTTTTTTTAACATCTTTATTGGAGTATAACTGCTTTGCAATGGTGTGTTAGTTTCTGCTGTGTAACAGATCTCTTTTAGGTTTACAGAAAAATTGAGCAGGAAGTAGTAAGAGTGCCCATCTGCTCCCTCCCATTCCCCCCCACCCCAAGTTTCCCCTTTTATTAACATATTGCATTGGTGTGGTAAACATTTGTTACAGTTGATAAACCAGTATTGATATATTATTAATGAAAGCCCATAGTTTTACATTAAGGTTCACTCTTTTTTGGGGGTACCTTTCTATGGGTTTTGACAAGTGCATAATGCCTTGTATCCACCATTAAAACATCTTATGCAATAGTTTCACTGCCCTGAAAACCCTCAGTGTGCTCTGTGTGTTCACCTATTCACCCTTCCCTCCCACCCCCTCCCTCCCCAAACCACTGATCATTTCACTGCCTCTATAGTTTTATCCTCGCTCTTTTTACTATACATTATTATTTGTGGTCATGGCTTAATTTTTCCGACTGTTTTGTTCTTGCCTTCCCGTACACCTAACATAACATCTTCACAGCCAGTAGTCACACAAGTGTATGTTTCAGGAATGAATTATTAAACCTGTTTATCCCCAGAATCAAGACCTGGTTGAAATTTCAGGCCCTCCTTCCTGATGAAGTAGGCGTTTGGCTTTTACATAGGCTGTCGAGCTGATGGGACACAGGATCCCGTTTGAACATAGCTGGACCCCAGTTGCCTAGCGTGCATATGGGACAGAGAGCTTTCACCCATAACACATGGATTTGAGGCCTAAAAGTACCAATGCAAAACAAAACAAAAAACCCCCAAATAACAAGCAGAACACAAAACTCTCCCATAAACCCGGACCAAATGTGGCCATGAATTAGATCTCTAAAGCACTGAGTTTTCTTCAATCTATATTCTACTTTATACTCTGTCCTGAGCAACACATTTCTCAGGCACTTTATATGTAATAGTAGTAGCTACCTTACATTTATACTGCAATTTGGATTTGCCTTTAATTGTACATGTACATAATCAGAGCAATAAAATAGAGGTGGTAGCACAATCGTGAAATTAGTAGTAATATTTGTAATGCCTGCCACGCATGGAGCTTTTTCTAAGTGCCCCGACCCTGCATCATGATATTTAATTCTCACAGTAGCTGGGGAGGTAGGCATTAGTATCTGTACTTTACAGATACGTAAACGGGCCTTTTTAGAGAGCTCCACCTTCACTCAGCTGAAGACGCTGAGGCCCAGAGCTGGATCAAGCCACTTGCCTAGAAGCACACAATGAGTTAGCAGAGATGCCAATGCAGCTGTGGCTTCCAAACTCCCTTGGTCGCTACCTAAATGCTGAATGGTTTTGCAAACTGTGATTAGGGCTGGTTTCCATCCAGACAGCAACCTTTCCATTTTTCCTTCCCCAAAGCCCAGCTAAAGATGGACCACATCTTTTTTCTTGTACCCAGATTTGTCACATCCTATTTTATGATAAGGCATGCTTGTTGTCACACTAGATTTACCCACCCTGCCCCTCTCTCTCCTTCTCCCTAACCTTCTGAAACGGTGATCCTTCATTCCAATAACCTCCTCCGTGTGCTGTGCTGCCCAGTACCTGGGACGTCCCTGTGACTCTGCTTTGGACACTGCTCAAGCCCATGGTGGCTCACGTTGGTCCATGTCGGTCCATGTTTCAAGAGCAGGGATGGTAGTCCTGCTGTACGTTAGATCATTTTAGGTCATTCTGGAAGAGGACATTCAATAACACTGAACCACAAAGAGAAATTTTGTCCCTTTTCTAGTTATTTTTCTAACCTTCTGAGCAGGTCGAGGAAAAAGTCTTAGCATAGTGCTACTTTGTCTTGAACACCACCCCTCCACTCCCCGCCCCACCCTGACACTGTGTCACTTTCCCCTTTTTTTTTTTTTTTTTTTTTTTTTGGTATTGGG
>NW_020175542.1:757242-788053 GCF_003031525.2 Neophocaena asiaeorientalis asiaeorientalis | reverse complement strand
CTTTTTTTTTTTTTTTTTTTTGTGGTACATGGGCCTCTCACTGCCGTGGCCTCTCCCGCCGCAGAGCACAGGCTCCAGACGCCCAGGCCCAGCCGCTTCGCGGCACGTGGGATCTTCCCGGACCGGGGCACGAACCCGCGTCCCCTGCATCGGCAGGCGGACTCTTAACCACTGCGCCACCAGGGAAGCCCGGTAATCTTCCTTTTAACAAAGGTAGCAGATCTGAGCTCATCCTTCAGAACCCTTTTGAGGGCAGAGAATGGAGCCAAAGTTTCATGAGGTTTTTATTGTATTCATTCCTAGGTTTACTGTCTATTTTTGGTAAGTGATACTGGCTTAGAATTTATGAGAGTGAGACAGTGTTTACTTTTAAAATATATTTATTTCAGGATAATATTAAGTAAATAACAGTACAGTTTGTACCGGGATCTGTCCAGTATCATGAAAATAGCACAGTAGTGACTGAGGTTTGGGCTTCACAGGCCCAGCTGACCTTCCTGCTTGAGGTTGGAATGGCTTTGTGGCTCCTCTGTCCATCGCTGTGTCATCCCTCCCCTCCCCCTCCTCTGGTTCCCTGTCTGGTTATCCACTCGTGCTTATCCGTGTCTGGAACCCTGTTAAAGACTGGGAGAGTGTTATCGGGGGCTGGGATTAAGATGCCATCCACGGTTCATTTCGCCACTCCAGTCTGACCCAGGGCAGGGCACATCACTTGTCTGGCCCTTCGATAATTACGTCTTCAAAATGGTGAACATGAAGTTCTGGGGGGAAGAATGTGCACAGCTGGCTTTGATGTTCTAGTTCAGAAGAGGGAGCCGCCACCCTACCCTGGTTAAACCTGCCCTTGGCTACTGCTTCCTCTGCATTACTGCTTTCCTACCTTGTGGTCTGTCCTTCCAGGGCCAAACCAAACACATGAAAGAGACAACAGTGCTTGCCATTCATTATGCATTCTGCTCGGTGGGCTGTGCTTTGAAGGGAGTGCCCCCCCGACTCTCCCCTCCCCACTCTCCTCCCTACCCACTCCCACCATTAGCCTCCATGGTGCACACTTGGTCATAATTATGTTTGGGTGGTGAGAGAAAGGAGGGATGTTTTTGAGATTCATCTGTAGCAGTTCAGAGGTTTGTAATAGCCAGCCCTGTACAACTATGCCTGGTTTCAATAAAGACTCAGAGCCAGGAAGCTGCATTGCCCTTCAAGAAGTCTTATTTCCTCCCTGACCTTACTCGTTCTCTCCGTCTCCATGGCATGCTTGTCATTGAGGGGCCTGGAAACAGATCCATGCATTGGGCAGGGAGGGTGAGTTTGGGGGCAGGTTTGAGACCTTGCCACCCACTCCGCATTCCTGCTGGAGGAGAGCAAGTAGATTGTTATCTGCTCATGGAGCCTTATTTCCAGCGGAAGAGTGACCTGGAGGGGCCGTGGGAACTTGTCCTGTGGGAGTGGGTTTAAAAGAAGTAGTCTTGGCTGACCTTGGCAGCTGGTGGCAGGAGCTGAGAACAGTTGCTGGGGGTTGGCTGGGGACTGGCGCCTCTGGAATTCCCTTTATGGCAAGGTCTGTTAGATTTTGATTAACAAAGTGTTAGTTCAGTTCTTCTAGAATATTTGTGAGAGGGCCATTGTACAGTGGCCAGTTATGATTGAAAGGAAGAATAATTATGATAGTAGCTCACATGTACTAAGCATCTATAAATTGCCAAGCAGAGTTCAACCCTTTACCTATAGGAACCCCCATAATCCTAACCAGCACCCTGAGAGAAAGATACCATTGTCCCCCGTTTCACAGATGAAGTAACTGAAGCCCAGAGAGGTGAAGTCACTCTCCCAAACACAGGTAGTGTTCGTTGCAGAATTCAAACTCATGCCTGTGCATCTCACCCAAGGTTGCATATTTAACAGCAGAGGTGGGATGAGATCTCTGGTCTCCTGAAAGCCTATTCAGTACCTTTTCCTAAATACCACGTTGAGGCAACCAGGACTATCTTAGAAAGCCTTTTCTCTGTCTTCTTTAAATGATGCTGCTTTGGGGAAGAAAAGCTACAAGATTTCATCTGTGTAGTCTATCCATCCTGTTGTATTCTTAAGCATGGGAGTGTTTTTAGGGAGTCAAATCTAATTACCCAGATGGGAATTTATTTTAAATAACCACCTGCACCTTCATCTGGACTTAGAAAGGATCTTGAGTCCCCACTGAGGGTCAGAGTCTGTGCATTGTGATTTGAACACAGGTACTAAAAGATTTTATTGTGGAAGACTCCTTCTTCAGTTTATATTCTCTTTTTCTCTTCCTGGGATTATAGTTTTTATTCTGAGCTGCTGGCATGTCTGCAGAGTATAGGACAGATGTGTCCTAAGTACTGTTCTGGGGCTGATTTTACTGAGTGAGAAGAAATCCACAGAGGGCTCTGGGTTCTCTGGGAGGCATATTCTCATTAGCTCAGACAGACGTGGTAATTTAAGTTCTTTACGTTGAAGACTAGGTGAGGAAAACTAAAATGGGAACCAGCATCTCCAACCGGCTTAAGTTCAAGATCCTGTCCTTGTATTTTCTATTCTAGTTTGAATCACAGCCATTCTTAACAGCATCCCTTGTTATAAGTTTATTTCCTCCTCCCTTCCTTCTCTTTTTTTTTTTTCTTGGTACGGGGGCCTCTCGCTGTTGTGGCCTCTCCCGTTATGGAGCACAGGCTCCGGATGCGCAGGCTCAGCGGCCATGGCTCACGGGCCCAGCCGCTCCGCGGCATGTGGAGTCTTCCCGGACCGGGACATGAACCCGTGTCCCCTGCATCGGCAGGTGGATTCTCAACCACTGCGCCACCAGGGAAGCCCCTCCCTTCCCTCTCTTGCTCCCCCTGTCCCCTCTGTACCTCTGTCTTTTCTCACTCCCTTCCTTCCTTCTTTTCTTTGTTTCTCTCTGTCTCTTTTCTCTCCCATTTTCTCACAGACTCTTGATTTTTTATGCTTGATTTTTCTAATCATTGTCATATCCTAGTGAAGGAAAAAGGGTTGGACTTTATCAAACTTCAAGGGCCTCTGCTACCCTGGATTGTAAATCAGGTCCCTTTATAAGCTGCATTAACACATAAGGGGCAGGTCTAATCCACCGATTTTATAAGTAGTAGCTTACAAGTAATTGGATTCCTGAAGTTTCCTACTGCAGAGGAAGTCAGCCATTCCTGTCAGATGCAGTGTCAAACAGAGAGGACAGCCCTGTCGGAAAGAGCCACTTGGCATATGGTTTAGGCACTATTGGTGCAGTGGCCTCAGGTGGAAAGCAGTTTGGTGCCAAGAGATGAGAGACCTGGATTTACTTCCAACTGGAACTAATCAACGCTGTCACTTGGAGAAAGTCATCTGTCTCTCTATGTAGATCTCCTCATTGGGTAAATGGGAACAATAATCCCTCCCCAGTATGCTTCTTAATTTAAGGCATTTTATAAAAATTTAAAGTACTGTAAATAATGAGTGGAATAAATATAACTAATATTTATAGGTGTTTACTGTGTTAGATATTTTATATATACATGTACACACACACCACACACACACACCTTTCCCCCTTCATCCACCTCATTCAATCCTGGCAGCCACCCTGAGAGGTGAGCTAGGTGTTATTATCTGCTCTGAGCTAATAAAAAACTTGAGGTGCTGAGAGGTTAAGTCCTAACTCAAGATCAAACACCTGGTTAAGTGGTCGGCCCGATTCTTCTAGTAGTGGGAGAACCCACTACTTGGCAGCTGGCACCCCTGGCACCCCTCTGGGCCGCAAGACCAGGCTTCACTCAGCCCTGGTGGCCGTGCAGGGCCCAAAGCAGCCAGAGTCCTTGGCCTGGTGCTGCAGGCTCTGAAGAGCTTCATCTTGGGTTCCAAATACCCTCCGGACTATCCCTGTGTGCTCTAGAAGTACCTTCATCCTTTATACCTATTAATGCATGAGAAATGTTGGTTGGCTCCCATCTAGACCACTTTACCTCCTCGGGCGTCAGCTCTCGGGTTCCTGACCGCCTCAGCTACTGAGAACCGAGAGCAAAGAGCCCCTCAGAGCCACACTCACCTTTCTAACACCATCGAGGGTAACTTTTAACCAGAGCTGTCAGAGCTGTTCATCTTGTTGGCTTTGGGCCCCAGAATGTGTTACTGCCTAAGGCTGGCCCATGACTTCACAGACAACCGTGTTCCGTAACCAGGGAGGTCTGGTTTCATGTGGCCTTGGAGTGGTCAGTCATTGCTGTATCATTCTTCAATGCCAAGTCCAAGACTTGCCTTTCACATGCTTCTGTGTCTGATGACTGTTTGCCTGGGTTGTCCTTTGTAGTGGATCCCACATGCATGGAAAGAGTTAAAATTAATAAAGCAGTTTTATTAACCACTTTAATAAAAGTTCAGGGGGCAAGCTGAAGACCCCCAGGAACAGCATTTGCTTGAGCTCTGTGAGTTGTGGTTTTGATATCTCTGCTCTACGTGATAAAGACAAATAAGAATGTTAAGACTATAGTGCATACAGCAGGGGTCTTGTTACTCCCATCTCTGAAACTTACACCAGGCCTGCAGTTCATCTTTGTGCTCTGTTTAGGTTCCTGATGGTTGAGTCAAGCTTATTTCACTAGCATTGGAACAGTTTTTAACGACTGTTAAAAACTCAGTGACGTTAATTCCACTTGGGTCACCTCTTACTACACCCCTGATGTACAAGGGGCCTGAGATAGCTTTTTCCCCTTTGTTGATATTTGATGCTTATTGAAGGAAGTGATGATCCCCAGTGGCTCAGGACTGGATGCCCCCAGGCAGGAGGATGGTCATACTTCATGGCTGGGCTCAGTTCAGGCAGTAACTGGCCCCTTTCCCTAACCCAGCTTACTTCAGCTCTTTGCTAGAAAGATAAAGAGCATCAGAAAAGCACTGAGCTGTGAGAGGGAACTCTTATAGTTACCAGGATTGTTATTAGTATGAAGCTCCTGCTGGAGAAACTTTTGTTGCCTTCACAGACACACAAACTGTGTCTGGGGCAGTGGTTCCTGGTGCTGGTCTGTGACTTGGTGTGGGCTGGCTGATGGCTGCCTAAGAGCCGTTTATAGAGCTTATAAAATACATAGTTGTTGGCCTAGAGCAGGGCCTGGGAATCTATATTTTTCTAATGTGCACCCTAGTTTGAGAAGCACAGTCCTAGGACTGCCTCCTATAATTTTGCAATTTCTGTTAAAGTGGTAGATTACAGTAGCCTTCAATTAAAATTTTTTTTCCTTACAAGTCCAATATTCCGACCACTTCACATAACTTTCTGACTCAGATGGCCTTTTTATCATTCTGATATATCATACAACCTCCTGTGTCCCACCCTTCAGCCATTCATTTGACCAATATTTAACAGCTATCGAAGATGGGAATAAGGTAAAAAGATAAAAAGACACATAGTTCTAAGACTACAGGAGTCTTTGGTCTAGTTAGGAGACCAATGAACAGTAAACCAACTCTTGTAGAACAATTCATTGTTTCAGCTACAGAGGGAGCAGGTAGAATTTGCTGGAAAGTCAGGTAGTGCATTCTAGGGGAAAAACCCTTTGATTGAGGCTTGACAATGGAGAGGATGGTTGTCAGTGGTAGGTGAACATAGGAGAAGGCGGAGAGTTTGCAAAGGCTTAGTGGCCAGAGAGCCTGATAGGCGGCTAGAACTACACGTCTCTTAGTTTTGCCACCATATAAAATATGAGGCAACATGTGATAGAACCTAACAGAGTGGATGTACTGACAGAGGCCAGCTCCTGAGGGGCTTGGAGATCACGTGTGGTAGTAGTTTGTATTTGACCTCATTAGCACATCTTTGCCATATATGTAGGTTTTGTCTCAACACCTCATTGATCTGTATCTTTAAAAAATCCTTCCCCCTGACAATACAGTATGATGAAATTTCTTATTCTTACCCAATACCTTGGAAGCAGGAGAGAGTAAGTGGTAATTGGCTATATCCCCAGAGGAGTCCTAGCTTCAATTCTCATTTTCTGGCCCTGTTCACAGTCTTTGATTTCGGAAGCCAGAAGTCAGTCTGTCTGTGGGGCTTCCTTCCCCCATTAAACCTATGTCCTCTTTTGAAAGCCCTACCTCACCAGCATCATCTCATGCCATTTCCCTCCTTGATCCCTAAGCTTCCTCCACACTGATCTTTTTCAGGTTTTCAAAGAAACAAAACTTCTTCCTACCACAGGGTCTTTGCACACACTGTTCCCTCTGCTTGCAGTTCTCCATCTAAATCGATCTTCCCTGAAAAGGCCTCTTCCAGCCTCTATTTAAACAAGCCCCACTCCCTTGTATTTTGTGACACTTGATACAATTTTACATTGTTTTACTTATTTTGATGACTTTATTTCTTTATTGCTAGACTTCCCCTTAAGTTCCATCCAGGCAGTGACCTTGACGGTGTGGCTCACTCACAATTGCATCCTCCCCACTATTTAACAGTAAATATTAGCTACTTATTTGCTGAGTGAGTGAATGTGTGAATAATGGATGGATGGATGGATGGATGGATGGATGGGTGGAGAGTTGAAGTCTGTATGTTGAATTCTTAACAAACTGCAACCCACCATTGTCCTTTAGGTTGCAGTTCCACTAATCCAGGCTCCTAGGGATTCTCTTCTCCCCCATGAACCCAGCAAAGCTATGTCCATCCTTCATGCTGTGGTCTAAGCTCCATTCATTTAATGAAATCTGTGATCGCTAAAGCTGACTAGTGATTTGTGTCTCTCCTGACCTCTAAATAAAATATATGTTTATATTTTATTAATAACCTCGGAGTGTATGTGCCTTGTTTCCAGTTGGATCACTTATCCAAACTTCGTTTAAGTTATAATTTTTAAAAAGACGTTTCTCATAAGAAAGGAAATTTTTTTTCACAAGAAAAGCAATAAGGAAATATGTTTCAGAGAATGTGAGAAATACCGAGTACAGTGAAGCCGATATGAATCCTGCATAATTTCTCCACCTTGAGTTATACATTCCACAACTTTGTGTGCATGTGTGCACATGTATAACTGTCCTGACTTTTCAACATAACATGATCCCCCTGTCATATAAAGACGTTTAAAGGCCATTTCACTGTATGCCTGACCCTAAGTTCTGATCTTTGGGAATCACTATTGAGTGCCAACAGAATACCAGACAGAGTGCTAGGCACTGAGGTAGATGTTATCCCACTTTGCATTATATATTGCTTTCTGGAAAAAGCCAATGTAAAGAGTAGCTACATTTCTGAGTAGCTATGATAGGTTGCAGAAGCAAGAGGTGAAACTCCAGAATAATTTGAATAGGGTCAAACGAGAAAGACTGGATACCTAACAGAAAGACTGAGTGCACTGAGCACACAGATGTCTTAAGAAAATGGTTTCTGCTAAACCTCTAAAACAACGAATTGGGAGCACCTCGGCAGACCTCTCTTCTCTGAAATCCTAGCTGTGAGAATGACTCCCGTTTTCCTTCCTTTCTAGAGCGACCGTCTTCTGATCAAGGGAGGCAGAATCGTCAACGATGATCAATCCTTTTACGCTGATATTTACATGGAAGATGGCTTAATAAAGTAGGTATATAGTACCCTTTGCTTTGTCTTTTGAACTTTCTTTGTTAGAGGCTCAGAAGGAAACTTGCTTTTTTTTTGCTTACTAGCCCATCGCTTCTGTGTGTTTCATTACTCCTCCTTAAAAATGAGTTTTTATTTTAGCCCTTCAGTCTGGATGCACATAATCCCTTAAAAATGGGAGCTAGCCTTAGTTCACTTGGATTACATGAATGAAATGAAAAATCTGAATTCAGTCACCCAAATGATGCTAAGGGCCCCTTTGGGCAAGCTGCACTGACGGGCACTCTATGTGTCTTGGAGAATTGGGAGATGTCACCACTGTCCTTAAGGTCACTGGAAAACGTCCACAAATCACAGCACCCTAAAAATATAAGGCCTAGTGTAATACGTACCAAAGGAGTTCAAATGAGGATAAGTAATTTAGAAGTGCACAGGGAGTAGAAATCCCTTCAGAGGAAGGTTTTGAGATGGAGAGGGCATTTAAACTGAACCTTGACTTAGGTAGGACTTGGATAGGCAGAGCACAGACAGGACATACATAGGACAGGCAAGATTTCCAAATAGATACTTTAGGGATATATAATTACTTTAAAAAATGGTTTGCTATTGGATGCCTGTAAGCAGCACAGCCAGGTAACCTTTATGGGTAGCTTCACAGTGACCTTTAAAAAAAGATTTGATTTACACATAGCCTTCATCACATAGAGCAGGGTACTTCCCCACACTGATAAGATATCGTATAAAACTGGTATATCCAACCCACCATATGAGCCATCCCTGGCCTCATTCAGTTTTATTTTTATCTTATTCAGCTTCATTGGCTAACTTAAGATTCTGGTTATAGATTGCTTACTTACCTTTGGAGACTTGGCTTAGATACAACTTTCTGTAGGCCAACATTCCTTACCAGCCCCTAAATCTAGGCTAGCTTTCCCTTTGATGAGCTTTTAAAAACCCTATGCTTTTATCAGTCGTAGCAATTCTGACACCGTTGGCCCTCTTAGAGCAAGGACCATATCTTATTCTTCTCCGTATCTGCAGCACTTACCCCAGTACTTAACACATAGAGACTTTCGTAAGAGCTACCTTTTATTGAGTATATAGTATGTGCCCGGCACTGCGTTAAATGTTTTACGTGCCTTATCATTTAATCTGCCAGCAATCCTATGAAGTGAGTACTCTTATTACCCCCTTTTCAGAGGAGGATAGAGGAGAAAGAGGAAGAGAGAGTAAATAACTTGCTGAAGATCAACATATTAATCAATGCATTGAATGAATGGATGAGTGAATGAATGAATGGAGAGTAACAAATGCAAGAATGAAGATATTTGTGTTTGGTAGCCTTGCCAATTTGCATAAATACTTTTTCATATTAGAAGCAGGAAAAATGGAATTGTTAGACAAGCCAACCAGTGTAAAACAGTACTTCCTTCAAAATATGAGCCACGATTAATTCTACATTTTTCTCTTACTAAAACATTATTGTGTATAGTCCACTCTCTGGTGGGAGTGTGTTCCCTCATTTAGAGATGTTCAGAGTTGGAAAAAAATTTAGTACCTAATGCTTCTTCCTCATTCCAGAGCTCATGGCAGGCATCACTAATTGATCACAGAGCTTTTCACAGTTGAGCCCTAAATACAGGCTCAGAATCCATCTTCACGCAGTGATTCAGGCACCTGCTACCATAGTTGAATACATAAACTGAGTCTTCTTTGCCATCTCTATTAAAATAGACTGGAAGGCCACTTGTCAAGGATGTTATAGAAGGAATTTAACCATCAGAGGTGTGTGTTGGTGGTGGAGAAAAGGGTGTATAAATATGATCTTCATCCAGTCCTATAAAATGATATATCTCCAACAACATTCTTAACTCACAGAGCATAAAAACAGAAATAATTTCCTCCAGTTTTTACAGAGTTGTTTCCTGTGAAGATTGATGGAGTACCTGCTGTGTGCAAAGAAGTTGTCTCAGGCACTGGACACGTACTATGTCACATGCTATGGTAGATATCATTGGGACCCAAATCATCGTGCTCTCTTCCCCCAGGGACCTGAGAGTCTTGTAGGGGAAGTGACATGTCTGTACATGCAAAGCACATGACATGACCAGATAATATCAATATCGAGTATTAAATTAGTAGAACAGATGAGATCCAGAGGAGGGAGAGGGCTATGTGAGATTAAGATGGTTATTGATTATAATAGCTGGTATTTGCTGAATTTTCTAAAATTCAGTTAGTGTTTCTAAAAGCACTAACTAACAGTGTTCTTTGGGCTCAACACAGATTAATGTTTAATCTACACAACAGACCTATGGAGGAGGCACTTTTGTTACATTTTACAGATGAAAAAAATTGAGACATGGTGAGGTTAAGTAACTTGGCCGAAGTCATAACGCTAGTATTAACAGATCCAAGATTGCGAATCCACATAGCTCACATCCAGGGAAGAGCCACACTCTTAATTATTAGAGCTGGCTGTCAGTAGAAACTTGACCAAGGAGGGGAGATAGAAGCTATGCATTCAAGGATTAAGGGGGCCTTGATTGGTTCAGTGGGGAAAAGGAGGGAAGGCTTTTCTTTTTCAGACTGGGTGTTATACCAGTTGTCAAAATTGGTAGAAGCATACATACATAGGCACACCCAAGCCAGGCAACTCTTCATGCCCTTGGTTCTCACTTTCTCTTAGAGGTGAATCAGTGAGGGAGGGAAATGAGAACACACTGGCCAGTATCTGGACTAGAATGGAGTTACAATCAAGGCTGCATTTTTTCCACAGTGTGTTTTGAATTGTGGTGGCTCTGGAATGGCAGAGTGGTGACGTGGTAAGGGTGAACTCTTAGAGATGTCAGGAAGACTTAATTTTAGTTGTAGAAATTAGATTTTGTCAGGCAAGTGGTAGACTTCTTCCTATCCCAGGAAAGTGTCTTTCTTAGCTGGCTGTGAACAAAAGCGGGAAGTATTCATGCCACTGGCAGTGGGGTACATGTGTCCCCAAGGTAGGAGAGGGCTCATGATAATGTAGAGCCTTAAGAATCATAAGTCTAGGGCTTCCCTGGTGGCGCCGTGGTTTAGAATCCATCTGCCAATGCAGGGGACACAGGTTCGAGCCCTGCTCCGGGAAGATCCCACGTGCCGTGGAGCAGCTAAGCCCGTGCGCCACAACTACTGAGCCTGCGTGCCACAACCACTGAAGCCTGTGCACATAGAGCCCATGCTCTGCAACAAGAGAAGCCACTGCAACGAGAAGCCCGCGCACCACAACGAAGAGTAGCCCCCGCTCGCCACAGCTAGAGAAAGCCTGCGAGCAGCAATGAAGACCCAGTGCAGCCAAAAATAAAATGAATAAAATAAGTTTAGTCAAAAAAAAAGAATCATAAGTCTACCTGGAATTAACTGGATGTTTCTATCAAGGATGTGAACTAAGCAACATCGATGGTCTATGTGGTTACATTGTGCTAGGAGTAGTTGTATTTGCCAATTGTCTTGTGTAGTGTGCCCTTGGCATACTTACTGGCTTCCTTCCCACCCCAGTCTCCCCCTCTCTGCCTTCCTGGGATGCTCTGAAGCTTCTTGGGTGAAGCTGTGTCTGGTGGAGGTTGTCATAATCACCTTCCTTGGCTTGAAACTTCTACTGAGATGCTGACCATACAAAAGCAGCTGGTGTAGGCATCTGTGTCTTTGGCTTCCTCTTTGAGAATCTGCCATCAGCTGTGATTGACAGATAAACTATCAGGGAAGGATGGAATTGAGAGTGAAGTCTGAGTTGTGAAATGCCCTAGACAGATTCCATTTGTTATGAGGAGCACAGATGAACCCATTTAGAGGACAGCAAAGTTCACACACCTATTCTTTAAAGTGATTCTTTACCTCCTTCAGTCTCTCCTAACAGTTCATTATTTCACAGCCATTCGGTCCTTCTGCAAATGTTCTTCCTGACCTTTAAATAAAGAACAAAATGAAAAGGATAATAAAAACACTTATTAAAAAATATTTATTACACACCCTATATTCTAGACATGGTTAAGCCACTGGGGTTACAGTACTAAGCCAGGACACACGGTCCTACCAAACAGCATATCAGATTGTTTTGTATCTATAAAAAAATTGTTTTCTGGGTGGACCTAGAGATTATCATACTAAGTGAAGTAAGTTAAAGACAAGTATCTTACGATATCACTTGTATATGGAATCTAAAAAATGATACAAATGAACCTATTTACAAAACAGAAACAAACTCACAGATATAGAAAACAAACTTATGGTTACCAAAGGGGAAAAGGGGGTAGGGATAAATTAGGAATTTGGGGTTAACAAGATACACACTACTATATATAAAATAAACAACAGGGTCCTACTGTATAACACAGGGAACTATATTCAATGTCTTGTAATAAAAACAAATGTTTTCTGTTATGGATACCTGTCTTTATTTGTTTCTAGATTGCTAAACTTGTGAATCACTTGCAAAAGACTACTTTGATAAACATAAGTTACAACATTTCAAATCCTTATAATACTATGTTTATCTTGGAAGTCATTCTTTTAAATTGCTGGTTGTTTCCCTGTCTCACCAGGCAAATCGGAGACAATCTGATTGTCCCTGGAGGGGTGAAGACCATTGAGGCCAATGGGAAAATGGTGATCCCTGGCGGCATCGATGTCCACACTCACTTCCAGATGCCCTACAAGGGAATGACCACAGTGGATGACTTCTTCCAAGGGACCAAGGCTGCCTTAGCGGGGGGCACCACCATGATCAGTAAGTCCCCCGACTTTATACATTTCTGTAAAGCGTGCGAGGGGTCCTAGGGAGTGAGTTTAACCAACATGTTAACTGCAGTGGTCTCTGTTGGTAACTCGTACACTTCCCCTCAATTCAGTTTTTAGACTTTCTGCCTGATGAGACCTGAGAAAAGCTGGTTATGGTGAGGACATTGGCAGCTCCTGTAACCACGTAGAGGAGATTCAGGAAGTTCATGACCTTGAAAGCAGGTGTCTTCTCTGTCTGCCTTAGAGCAGGGGCCCGATATACCATGGGTGGGGAATCAGCACTTATCACCTCTGGGCCAGTCTCTGTGGAAAGTGGACTTAAAAAGTTGTGGATCGTGGGCAAAAAGCAATTTCAGGACTTCCAACTTGGGTCTGAGGCAGCAGGGGCAGAGAGTACAGGCAGAGCAGTGAGAATGGGGCTGAGAAGCATCCCAGAGAGAATGATAATGAGACCTAACAGTTCTTGAGAGCTGGAGGCTTCATTGGTGGTTAGTGTTATTTAGTCTGTGCTGTGTTTTGACCAATTCGTATCTTTAAGATTGGGCAAGCTGGGGGGTTGTTTCTCTTGTTTTGTTTTGTTTTTCTGGTGACTTTTGCAATTCCAAAGAGACCTAGGGAGTTGAATGCCAGGATTACTGAGCAGATAGCATTCCAGGGCACTCCTTCCTAAACCAAAGGAATCCCAATGAATTGGCTCCCGTCCCAGCCCTGGCCCCCAACTTGGTCAGCAAGAGCACTGTTTACCACGGTATACATCCACTTAAGAACTCAGTACAGCCTGAGCTGTATTATTCACTGTCTTTTGCTTCCTTTCAACGGGAGCAGTAGCAGGGTTCAACTTCAGCTAGTTGGGTGTGGGAACCCAGGAAAATTGTGCCAGGGCCATAAAAGGTGCAATTCTGGGAGACCAAAGCCTTTCTTCAGCCAAAGGGAGGAAGCCAGCTGACTTCTCAGCAGCTGCCTGCCCACGAAGGCCCTGGTGTGGGTCCAAGCATCAGTAACGTAGCTCCATGCCTTTGCTTTCCGATAAGTGCACTTAGGCTGCCTGTGCTAGAAGGCTGAGGAAATCAGTGATGTTGGCCTGGCTTTCTGCCATCTTGCCGAGGAGCTGGACCTGTTCAGAATCCTGGACATATGCATTAGGCTTGGGCTTCTGCATTAGGGAAGGAGCTCCACGTGAGAAGAGAGGAAAGCATATAAGAACAACAGAAGTATACATGTCCTTTGTAGATAATTTTAAAACCCTAGGTATGCAGAAAAGAAAAAAAACTCCATAAATCTCACTTCACTGTCACAGTTTGGCTATATATTTTTTTCTATTTAAGAAAAAGGATTGTAATAAACATACTGTGCTTTAGCCTTCTATTTTCACTAATTAATATGTCGTGTATATCTTTCCATTCATTTATTTTTATTCTACCAAATTTTAAATGGACTCCTGACATCCGTTTTATGAAGGTATCACAATTTATGTATTTAACCAAACTTCCCTATTGTAAGACTTTGTTCACAGTTTTTTCACTTACATAAATGTATAAATAGTGGCAAACATCTTGAGAGCCCAGATTTTGCATATAGCCATGTTTATTTCCTTAGGGATAATTCTTAGGCATAGGAATAATTGTTGAGGTATGAAAAATGTCATGGTTTTTGATACACGTTTCAAAATTGTTCTTAGGAAAGTTGTACCAATTCATACTTTCTCTCGACTGCCATGGGGAACTATGAAAACCTCTAATTTTTGCCTTAACCTCACCAATGTTATTGGCGTAAATCTTACTCTTTTAAAAAGTATTATCCACCATTACAGGTACTGCAAGAGTAGGTTTTGGCCTCAAAGAAACCATATTCTTGACAAAAAGTTTGCATGGAAATAATATCTGTGGGCCAAGCGTCAAGTTCACTTGACTGATACCAGGTCTTTGCCACGGCAGTACGCACGAGCCTTCATTCTCTTGTGCCCAGACATAACTTTAAAGCCCCTCCTTCTGCCCATAAAAGGGAGTCCAACTTTGATCACCAGCAGTGACTCCTGTAATACTGGTAATAATGGTACACAGTAGGCGCTCATCAATTGATAGCTAATATTTATGGAGCGCTTACTATGTGCCAGGCATCAGGTGAAGCACTTTTCATGCATTGTCCCATTTAGTCCCTTAACAAACTTAGAGGGAAGGCAGTGTTACCCCTGTCCCCAACCCCACTTGGTGCCCGTTTTAAGAATGAGAAAATTAAGGTTTGGAGAAGCTAGTAATTTGCCCAAGATCCCATAGCTAAGTGACAGTTGAATCATTAGCAACCTTGAAACCACCCGGGAACCCTTTCTAAGGTTAATCCTATGCTCAAGAAATAGAGACTTTGCTGTCGTAGCTAAGCAAGAAAGAGCAGACCTGTGCAGCGGGGGACCAAAGGCTGGGTCGATGAATCGCCCATGCGGGGCCTCTGTTGTTCAGTTGACCACGTGGTGCCCGAGCCTGAGTCCAGCCTGACGGAGGCCTATGAGAAGTGGCGGGAGTGGGCCGATGGCAAGAGCTGCTGTGACTATTCCTTACACGTGGACATTACCCACTGGAATGACAGCGTCAAGCAGGAAGTGCAGAGCCTAATCAAGGACAAAGGTGAGCCCGGATGTGCCTTCCTCCCTTCCCCCTTGCCTGTCCTTCCCATACTGTCCACTCATTTAGTCGCTTCTCCTTGCTGGACCCTGGAACCCTGAGTATGAATGCCAGATATAGGGGTACCACTATGGACCAGGCCATCCTACTTATTCCTTACAGGATCCCCATGAGATAGGGATTATTATCCTTACTCCGCAGTTGGAGAACCTGAGGCTTCAGAATAAGTAGCCCAAGATCATAGAATTTGTAAGCAGTAGATCTACCCAAAGCCTGTGCTCTGCACCTGCGTGCAATACTGCCCATTGTACAGAGGAAAAAACTGAGGTCAGGAGGGGTTGACGTCTTACGTGAGGTCATACAGCTAGTACATATGAGATTAGGAATGTTTAACCTCTATCATTGTGATTCCAAAGATCCAACCATTACTATTATGTAACAATAGCATCCTCGGAAGAGGCTAAGACATTTCTGGGAGCAAAGATGTGTTCGTACTCCAGATAGGAGCTTAGGGCCTGAAAGGTGTGTGTGTGTGTGTGTGTGTGTGTATGTATCTGCGTGTGTCTGTGTCCTCTCTATGAGTCCATGATTTAGGTTCCCATTGACTTAGATTCTTCTGTTTACTTCTTTCTGTGTTCTGATGGTCAAGTATTTCACACACGCACCACCCTCTCTACATGCACGCAGACGTGTGACGTGCTCCGCATCCGAGGGGGGCCTGGAGGACTTAGGGGAGTATGAGGAATGGCCTCTGCCAGTACCCATGGCAGAAGGAAGCAGGCCGGTGCAGAGCAATAGGATAAATGCCGCAAGATGCAGAATATTGTTATAACAGTAGCAATAGTGCTACGGTACTAGTACCAATAATACTATTATAATTATTATCATACGAATTTTATGATACTGTTACCAATGAGCAGTCTCGATGCAAAGGCCAGGAGTGCAGTGGAAGGCAGTGTGCTCGGGGTTCAGGGGAGGGGATGACCTCCCAGAGGACGGACGAGCTCTCCTTTGCATCCCCCGCTCACCCCACAAGCTCTGCCCAGTTCTCACTATCTGATACAGAGGGTGAGATTAACCCCTCCCTTTTTTTGTTTTGGCTGCACAGCCGGCTTGCGAGATCTTAGTTCCCATACCAGGGATCAAACCCGCGCCCCCTGCAGTGGAAGCGTGGAGTCTTAACCACTGGACTGCCAGGGAAGTCTCCTGCCTCCCTTCTCTCTGTGTCTCCTTTCACACTGCATCTCAACTAGGTAGAAAAGTGAATGGCTTTAACACCCACTTCCCTTCTGAAGGGCCCGAGTCATACCACGGATGACCCAGAGGCTTGTGGGAAGGGTTGTGTTGGGAAAAACTGCCCTGAGTTGCACCATTCTGGGTAGGGAAGGTTCCAGATTACAGTCCACTTTTGGCCTGGAGTACTGTGGGCTGAGATGGCCCTAATGGCTGGAGAACAAAATTACCCTCCTTTCCTCTAAATGACTCTCTGTCCCCCAGTCCCACCTGTTTCTGTATATTACTCTATGAATAGTGTATTTGGGGGGAGGAATTAAATGGCTCTTTCCTTGTAACGCTGATGACTTAGATATTTAAGCCCAAGGTGAACCTTGACTTCTCTGCATTAGCTCTGTTACTTCCCCTAGGACAGGCTCTAGATCTTAATTCTCTCTCAGACCCAACACCTTGCCCAGGCCTGGTGGAGAGCAGGCACTCACAAAGAGCAAAATAAACCTCTCCCAAGAGATCAACCACGTGCTGGTGCTAAGAGTTTTGCATGTGTTGTCTTTTAAAGTTTCCAACCACCTTACGAAGCAGGATGGTGTTATTTTTCCATTTTACAGATGAGGAAACCGAGGCTCAAGGGGTTAGGGTTTCCAAGCTCACTGACCCAGCACGTGGTGCCACTCCTAGTGTGTGTACACGGCTAGTGTGCTGCAGTGATTCCTGACACTGTATCCTGCCTTGAGCAGTGTCGAGGCTTGTTGGCCCTCTGGGCTGGGAACTGTGGAGGGGGAGGCAGGAAGGAGCCGCAGAAGAAGAGACCATTCTGCTATGACGTCATAGGAATCGTCAATTTTACAGGGTAGAGGAGGAAATAGAAAAATGCTCTTGGAGAATGGGACGCATCCGCTTTGCATTGGGCAGGGGCCTGCGATGCCCTCAGGGCCCGGGGGGTGTCACAGTGGGAGCACAGGATGCGGCAGGGTCGTGATAATGCTGTCTTCCTCCTGTTTTCCCTCCCATCCCTCTCTTGCAGGGGTGAACTCCTTCATGGTTTACATGGCCTATAAGGATTTGTATCAAGTGTCGAACACAGAGGTAATAACCCATCACTGTGTGGTTTGGGGTCTCTGGATGGCTTTCCTGTGGTTGCCGGTGACCTTGGCTCTTTGCACATGAGTTACTGTGGTCAGTGTGGGAGACTGCTGGGCAAGAGAGCTTCCTGAAGTCCTCGCCGTTTACGCTACATTTTAAATAAGGTAACGGGCAGGGTGCCCGGGGCAAGGCAGACAGGGAACTAACATTTCCACTGGCAGCAGCTTTCTCAAAAGGACAAGAGGAAGGGCGTGTCTAAATCTCCCATCTACCAAACAAACTCTACACCCCTCGGGAACTCAGGGGGGAGTGTAAGTGCTCAGCCCTGTGGGATTAAGGAGGGCCGTCTACTCTTTGGGGTAATCGTACCAGCTTGCCTCTGACTCTCTGTCTCCGAAATGCATGGGGTGTGCTTGTTTTAGACAAATCTCAGCTTCTCAGAAGAAATACAGAAAACGAATTCCCATGCCACCGGGCAAGGAGATGAAGGGTGGTCTGCCTTGAGGGGCTAAGAGATAGAGGTTTCAGCTTTTGAGTTAGCTTCTGGCCAGGCTGCGGTGCCTTTCAGGAGTGTTAAGAAGGATTCTGAAGCTCTGTCTGAGTTCAGTGGGAAGTAATTCCATTTAAAGTGTGTGCAGGAGGCAGAGTAGGGGGGTTAGTATCACTCTGTTAGATGTGTGCCCTGTCTGCCTAGGAGACATGCTGGGTTCCTTATATAGACAGTTTCCTAGAGCTCCTTTGGATTAGCACTCCTCTTTGGTTGTGCATGTTTTAGTCTGTATTTCTGCCCTAGTCACTTATTTCCTCTAGTTCATCCCATTTATTTTAGCTCTGGCCCTAGTCGTTGGCCCTTGCATGAGATTGCTAAAAGCACTGGGTCTTGTGAATGTGACAAAGACTCATTTCTGTTTCAGCTGTACGAGATCTTCACCTGTCTGGGAGAGCTGGGAGCCATCGCTCAGGTGCACGCTGAGAATGGGGATATCATTGCCCAGGTAACACAGCGCAGCTCCCTGCAGTACACTTCCTGCTTGGGCTAGGGTCTGCCTCCCATTTATTTTCTCATTTCTTCAGTGTTGCCAGAGCTCTCAATATGTGCCAGGCACCCTCATAAGTACTCTGCTAAGAACAGAACCTGCCCTCAAGGACCTCACAGTCTAGGAGGAGGAGTTATGAGGGCAAATAGACAAGCGAGGGAGAAAGCAGAAGATGCTGAAAAGCAGGGAGCCGTCTGGCCATTCTGGGGAATCAGAAAAGGCATCCTGGCACAGGAGGTTTTCTAATTGGGCCGTTTAGTGGGAGAGCATCGCTGAGTCTGTTTTGAAAATGAGTCCAAGGTACGTGTCATGCTCAGTCCTAAAGAAAAACTCTAAGACAGCATTTTTCAGAAGCTGGAAATCTGAGCCAGGACTGCGGAACTCACGGCCTTAGATAATGAATTCAGGTCTTGTGGGGATCAGAGCAGACATCCCACTGATTTCCTAGAAATCATATTGAGAAACCTGAGGAAAGAGTGATGAAAGCAAGGGCCCCAAGGCCCAAATCGATCATTTGTAAGGAAGCAGAAAGCACTTCTCTCTCCATCTCCTGGGTTGCTTAATGGGCTAGATGCACAGATGTGTCTTCGCCAGGGTTTTGTTGATCTCAGAGGCGTTCAGGATTGGCTTCCGCTAGGAGGCGGCAGCCAGCAAACAGTGTCAGCTCTCTTAGTCCATTTGATAACAGTAACAGCAAGAAACCATTATTCATTCTTTTAAGAGTATTTCCTGAGTGCTTTGTGCCAGTGCAGTGCCTTGTGCAGCACTAGGCTATAGCGGGGAGTCAAAACAGATGCATTCTAGAGCTCTCGAGTACTCGGGCCGTGCTTTAGAAGTTGTCCAGGACATGGCGAATGTGGTCGGCAGGGGTGTGGGAACACACTGAGGCCGACCCTCATCTCAGACCCGTCAGCTTCTAACAGCAGGACCCACCTGGGGAGCGCTTCCCACCATGTGCCAGGCCCTAGTCAGGGCGCTCGTATGTTCCCATTTAATCTTCGCCCAGGCCTTTCAAGGTGGCGCCCACCCTCCTCCCTGTTTTATAGATGAGGACACTGAGGCTCTGAAGGATGAGGTCACTGGCCGAGGGATCACAGCCAGCAACTGGGAGAACACAATCTTAGCTTCTCAGGGGATGTGCCTCAGTGAGCATCTTTACCCAGAGATGGTGGAGAAGGGTCCTTCTCCACCAGTCCAGCTGTAGGCTCCCGGAGAGGCAGCGCCCGGGCTGTGCAGGCTCCAGCTGTTAGGATTTCAGACTCTCAGGGCTGTCTGTCTAGCGGAGGAGGTGAGTTAAGCGTGCAGTTTCCACTCCCTTATGACCGAGGAGGTTAATTAGTAAGGCCCCTGACAGCCTTCTCCCACATCCCCCGCACACCCAGATAATGAAGTCATTTTCCGAAGAGGCTCCAGATGCCTTGCTCCCATGGGAGGCATCCTGGTGGTGGTGGAGCTCTCTCTCCTCCCCATTCTCAAGCTTTCCGTGCAGCAGCCAGACGCCCCAGCCCTCCCTCCAGATGCCCTAGCAATCAGACTCCCTGCTTCTTCATCCTAGCCTCTGTGGAGGCAGACGGACTCCGACTCACAGCCCCTTTCCAGCTTCCTTTTGAGGCTTCTTAGCACAGAAGTGTGTCTGCTTCCGCACCGCCTCTCCGCCTCCGCCCCACCTTGGGAAGATCTGTTCCCGGTCAGGAAAAGAATAAGGGCTCTTTTCCATTTGGATGAGTTTCGTGTATGTGTTTATTAAATTCAGCTCAAGCTGAAAGATTTTATCGCATTGTTTAAATGAAGGCAGCTGCTATACTCGGAGTTTTTGCTACACGTTATGCAAAGTGACTAAAGAGCAAGAAGTATTTTCTAAGGGTACCAACAAGGGACATTTTCAAAAGGTTCAAGCTGGAAGGGCAGTCGGAGAGTACAGCGTCTTTAGCCCTTCGTCCAACAAATATCTACTGAGTGCCTACTATGTGCCAAACCTTGGAGGGGGAAGGTGAAAAAGACAGGGTCCCTTTCCTCTTGGAGCAACCGAAACTGTGACGTAATTACAGCAGCGATCGGTGCCTCTAGGTGCCCACACCTCCCCCACCCATGTCAGGTGGCATCCATGGGTCTTTACACGTTATTCTTTTTTTTTTTGCGGTACGCGGGCCTCTCACTGTTGTGGCCTCTCCCTTTGTGGAGCACACGCTCCGGACGCGCAGGCTCAGCGGCCATGACTCACGGGCCCAGCCACTCCGCGGCACGTGGGATCTTCCCGGACCGGGGCACGAACCCGTGTCCCCCGCATTGGCAGGCAGACTCTCAACCACTGCGCCACCAGGGAAGCCCTACATGTTATTCTTAACCTTCCAGCTATAGGGACACCGTGGCTTTGCGAATAGGCCGTCCCAACGTGAGCAGTGCACTAGAATCACCCGTGGAGCTTAAGGAACGCTCCCTGGGGTTCTCCGGGTTCCAGAGATCCAGATTTGGGAGGTCATAGGAGAGCCCAGTCAGGTGTATTATGGAAAAGTTGCCCTGGTGATTGGAATGTGCTCGGAGGCCATCGTTTGAGCGAGTTCCATCCTGTGCGTTGTCGCAGCACTTTTGGACCAGATAGGAAGGAGAGCATCGTGTGAGATGGAAGATGCTTTAGTTGGACACCTCAACCCTTGTGTGACTTCACGAGGCAGTTCAGAGTCAAAAGTCACCAGAGTTTGGAAGAAATTGTATTTAATCTAAGCTTTGATACATGGAACAGGAAGAATGAAAAGTGGAGGTACTTTGCTGGAAGTATCAGCCTCTGTCTGACCTTTGGTCCAGTTCTGTCGAGCGAGAGGCAGTGACCATTTTACTTCTCGTGGTTGCTGATAGCATATGCACCTTCCTCCTCCTCTTCTTTAAAAAATGTACATGAATTAAAAAAAAAAAACCCAACAAAAAGAGAGTTCTTCTTTTCCAGGGCGAAGGGATCCCTTCCTTTCTGAGCATCTCATAGTTTCCAGGTGAGACAAAGCCTCGTTCAGCTCACTCCCTCCTTCATCTCCTGTGTCACCAGCGCGAGGTTCCTAGGAACAGGCCTCAGTGCTTGAGCGTGAATGCCTGCAAAACTGCAGATCTGCGGCTGAGGATTTGTGCAAGCTCCGATTAGCCCAGCCTCCTGCTTCCAGAAAGCTGGCCGAGTCTGAGGAAGTTAGCCATCAGCTATGAGGGCTAGAGAGCTCTGCCACATCCACAACCTAGTTAAATAGAATTTGACCAAAAGGCTAAGTCAGGTAATGCTGTTGAGAGGCATGATGTAGTCTGGTGAAATTCTGAATCGGCTTATTATAGCCAAACATTCAAAGCATGAGAAAGCCCGACGGGTTTATTAAAATACAGAAGCCTAGAATTTATCTCATGTATTCTGAGTCGGTAGACCTGGGTAAAGCTAGACAACTGCACTTTTACAAAAGCAACTCAACAGATTTTGATGCAGGTGGTGGATGGAGCAGACTTCGAGAAACAGAGCAGGAAACTGTAAGCTCCGTGAAGTTAATTCAAGTGCTTAACCTGGAGCCTCTCCCGGAGCGGGTAGTCAATACATTTTGTTGAAGGAATGGGTTTCAAAATGCATGAATGAATAAACAAACGAGTTAAGCCAGTGTCCTTTCAGAGGTGTCTGCATCTGGAAGAAATGAAGAATAAGTGAGCTGGTGCGACTTTTGACGTGTAATGGAGAAAAAACTTGATACTTTGACAGACTGTCGTCCTTTTAATAAAAAAAGCCACCCCTAAAGGCTCTTTTCTTCTTTTAGTTAAGACTCTACCCTGTTTTGCAATTCTAGATATAGAATTAACAAATTTGTTCAACATCCCCATCTGATTCTTTTTTTTCCCTTGAACTCATCTTTAGATTAGAATATACCAGCCTGGGCTTCCCGGGTGGCGCAGTGCTTGGGAGTCTGCCTGTCAATGCAGGGGACACCGGTTCGTGCCCTGGTCCGGGAAGATCCCACATGCTGCGGAGCGGCTGGGCCCGTGATCCATGGCCGCTGAGCCTGCACTTCCGGAGCCTGTGCTCCGCAGCGGGAGAGGCCACAACAGTGAGAGGCCCGCGTACTGCAAAAACAAAAACAAACAAACAAACAAAAAACAGAATATACCAGCCTAACTCTTTCAAACCTTGGTTGAGCTCATATAAAAACTCTTCTCCATTCTTTTCTCATTCTAGGAGCAAACCCGGATGTTGGAAATGGGGATAACCGGCCCAGAAGGCCATGTACTGAGCAGACCAGAGGAGGTAATTTTCAGGAGGATGTGGTAGGGAGAGGGGTGGAGGGATAGAAGCAGTAGCAATGGAGGCTCTTCTTTTTTAGCCTCATCTTCCGGGAGACTCCCGTCATCGCAGCAGCCTGGTTTATGGCCTGCTGCCCATTTTACATTGTAGCGTTTGCGTTCAGCTTCCCCTCTGTTGGCACACACACGTAAGGTGTGTGAACAAACATCTCTGAAAGGTGGTGGGACTCTGTGAATACCAGACAGAACCTGGAACATTTCTTCCAAAGACCACATCTGACTGACCCAACTCAAGGCCCCTGAGGAAATTAGAAAGGAGTGGAAAGGGAGTGTTTACTTGTGGCCCCTGATCTCTCTAAAGACAATACAAGCCGGAGGGTGTTGCACTGTTACTCAGTAGGACTGGTAAATATCTAAATCCTTTCTTAATCATGTGAATCTCAGACATTTCCACTATTCCTTTATTCCATATTATGAGTCCTGCACAATATCGACAGGGGGCTGAATGGGATTATCGTAGACATTATATCGGTTGATTTGTGTATGGTGATGAGGACATCCAGGTACACTTTTCCCACGTGTAAGATGAATTCTGATTAGCATCAGTGCTTAGGAGCTAAAGAACCAACGAATGGTAACTAGTGGCTGATTCCACGTCTCTGAGCTGTCAGCAACTTCAGCAACTTCAACTCCAGCACAGGCCTGGAGCTGGGAATGGGCTGCCCATATGGCTGAGAGCACATTGGCTTTGGGAGATCAGCCTGGGTCTGGCACCTGCAGCAAATTCCAGGCCCTCCATGTCGACAAAGCAAATCCTCTCCTGTTGTATCATCCCAAGCTCCGTACTCTCTACAACAGGAAGAAGAAGGAGCCAGAACCAGAAATCACAGTATTCTCATTGGCTATCTCTGTTAGGATCTTTTTAAAAAAGAAAAGGTAGCACACATAGAGAATACTGTTCCTCTCATCAAGGAATGGATTTTCCCAAACTGAACACACTTGTGTAACTAGCACCCAGTTGGAGAAACAGAACATTATTAGCACCCTAGAAGCTCCATTGTGTTTAACGATATTTTTGTTGCCAGTTGAGATAATTTATAATTGTGTGATCAAGGTTACAGTCACAGCCCTCCGGAAAAGTCGGTCTCCTTAATACCAGGTCCCTCCTTTGGAGTATTTGCCTATACCCAGTACTATGCTCATTGCATTTAATGGAGATAACGGTTATCCTTGCCCCAGTCTGGGTATTATCGTTACATAAAGAAGCAGGAGCTCAGAGAGATTAAGACACTGGCCATCACGTTTGAGGGACTGGAAAATTGTTTACCCTGTGTGAGTAGGCCAGGGTGATCAGTACTGTTTGTGAAACTTCTTCAATGCTGTTCACTGTGGAGAAGTCCTGGCAAGATCGATTTCTGCAGCAGCAGCCAGGGGATTTCTGAGCAGAGTCTATTTTTGTTCCTTGGTTTGTTTTTCCAACCCCCCCCCCCCGCCAACCCTACTCTCCTCCCTGTTCTCATCTCCTTTTTAGTAAAAAGCCTCTCAGCTGCAGATCTCGACAACACTGGAAGCCCGTTTGGGTGAAGTTGGAGGGTGATGTAACCTTCCAAAGATAGTCGTGTTGTCAAGGTGCTGAAAACCCTGCGGTGCTTGGAGCGGGGGGGATGAGATCAAAGGGGCCGGGACTGCAGTCGTGGAGGAGCTGGAGTGGGCAGCACAGGCATGAAGAAGGAGGGCGCAGGAGGGGCTCTGAAGCCCCTCTTCAGTTCAAAGCACACCTAGATAGCATCTGGAGTAATGCCGTTCAGAGAGCTGAAGCCGAGGCTCGGAGACAGCCACTCTGACGTCTGGGTGCTTCAGGAAGGTGGCCACATTCACCGGTGCTTGGGGCTCCAGGATCTTCATCTCACCACGTGGAACAAAGTGCAGCTTGGGGGATGCTGGCTGGACCAGCCAAGTTCTTAGAGTCTTTCTCCTAAGTCACACTCACCAAGGGCAGTGACTGGTTTGCGTTATACAAACATTGGGCATGTATCTGCAAGCTATTTTCGATATTTTTTAAAGTGTTGGGTTGCATGGCTAACCAGAGGGTCATATCCATCTAAAAAGGAGCTGTTGCTGATTGAAAGGAAAAACGCCGGCGTGTCTGCGTTGGGCTGAATTGGACTAATTCGGGCTTTGGGTGGTAACGCAGGCTCTCGCACTGGTCAGAAGCCTTCATCAGCAATGCAACCAATAGCCGACCTTCAAGGAACACTTGCCTTGTTCCAGGATTGAGCTAACTGCCTTACAAGGATGAACTCTGTTAATTCTCTGAACAGCCCTGTGTGTCACGTCCTATTATTATCCCCGCTTTATGGACCAGGAAACTGAGTCTTTGGGAAGTTGTGTAACATCCCTGAGATCACCTGGCTTCTAAGTGGCAGAACCAGAACACAGATCCAGCTCATGAGAGAGGCTGAGCTCTAAGATCCTGCTTTGTTAATAAAATAAGGGAAGATTTATTATTTCTTACTCATTAAATTCAACTGGGTCGGTTAGTATATTTGAAAACGTGAATTCTACATTAGGGTGGGCTGGAGGAAATCAGTGATAAAAGAAATCTTTGTGTTGAGAAGCCTGGGAATTATTAGTGTAAGAAATGCCTGTGGGAACGAACCCATCGCTATTCACCCATTGCTGCAGGAAAGGACTTAATGCCTAGTTGCCGTCACTGGTTATTTATACATACTGGTGTTGGGATTGTGTTTTGCCAGAGATTCTGCCCTGGGCAGACTGGGGAGCAAAGACTTCCATCACATGTGGCCTTTGTGATAATCACAGGGAGAGGAGAGAATAGGCCAAGGGAAAACTCTAGCTTCACTGATGCAGTGCCCACTCTGGCCAGACACTGCTCTCACCCCACCGTCCCCTGATAACACCCTCCCTATCTCCACTTCCTTTTTTAATTTTTAATTTTTATTGGCGTATAGTTGATTTCATTACAGAGTAGCGAGTAGAGTTCCCTGTGCTATACAGTAGGTCCTTATTAGTTATCTATTTTATATATAATAGTGTGTATATGTCAATCACAATCTCTCAATTTACTCTCCCCTTTCCCCCACCCCGGTAACCATAAATTTGTTTTCTATGTCTGTGACTTGTCCTTGTTGTTTATTTCATATATAGTAGTGTGTATATGTTAATCCTAAACTCTAATTTATCTCTCCCCCTCGTTTCCCCTTTGGTAACCATAAATTTGTTTTCTATGTCTGTGACTCTATTTCTGTTTTTAAAATAAGTTCATTTGTGCCATTTTATTAGATTCCACATTTAAGCGATATCATATGATGTTTGTCTCTCTCTGACTTACTTTACTTACGATAATTTCTAGGGCCATGATAATCTCTAGGTCCATCCTTGTTGCTACAAATGGCATTATTTCGTTCTTTTTTATGGCTGAGTAATATTCCAGTGTGTGTGTGTGTGTGTACCACGTCTTCGTTATCCATTCATCCGTTGATGGACATTTAGGTTGCTTCCATGTCCTGGCTGTTGTGAATAGTGCTGCAGTGAACATTGGGGTGCATGTATGTTTTTGAATTATGGTTTTCTCTGGATAGATGCCCAGGAGTGGGATTGCTGGATCATATGGTAACTCTATTTTTAGTTTTTTAAGGAACCTCCATACTGTTCTCCATAGTGGCTGTATCAATTTACATTCCCACCAACAGTGCAAGAGTGTTCCCTTTTCTCCACACCCTCTCCAGCATTTATTGTTTGTAGGTTTTCTGATGATGGCCATTCTCACCAGTATGAGGTGATACCTCATTATAGTTTTGATTTGCATTTCTCTGATAATTAGTGATGTTGAGCATCTTTTCATGTGTCTGTTAGCCATCTCTGTGTCTTCTTTGGAGAATGTCTATTTAGATCTTCTGCTCATTTTTGACTGGGTTGTTTGTTTTTTTGACATAGAGCTGCATGAGCTGTTTGTATATTTTGGAGATCACTTGTCAGTCACTTTGTTTGCAAATATTTTCTCCCTTTCTGTGGGTTGTCATTTCGATTTGTTTATGGTTTCCTTTGCTGTGCAGAAGCTTTTAAGTTTAATTAGGTCCCATTTTTTTATTATTTTTTTTAATTTTCATTACTCTAGGAGGTGGATCAAAAAAGATATTGCTGTGATTAATGTCAAAGTGTGTTCTGCCTATGTTTTCCTCTAAGAGTTTGTACAGTATCCAGCCTTACCTTTAGGTCTTTAATCCATTTTGAGTTTAATTTTGTGTATGGTGTTAGAGAGTGTTCTAATTTCATTCTTTTACATGTAGCTGTCCAGTTTCCCCAGCACCACTTATTGAAGAGACTGTCTTTTCTCCATGGTATATCCTTGTCTCCTTTGTTGTAGATTAGTTGACCATAGGTGGGTGGGTTTATCTCTGGGCTGATCTCCACTTTTGAGAAGCCCAGTAAAGCAACACAGCTGGGAAGCTGTAGTTCTGCGGTTTGGATCCAGGGCGTCTAACTGCAGATCTTCCAGGCTTTTAACCTTTGTGCAGCACTGCATTCTCAGTTTGTAGAGACAGGGGAGTGGCACTCTGAGAGGTTCGTGCTCCCCTTGACTCCCGGGGACTTTTTTTTTTGCAGCTGGAAGCTGAGGCTGTGTTCCGTGCCATCACCATCGCCAGCCAAACCAACTGTCCTCTCTACGTCACGAAGGTCATGAGCAAGAGTGCAGCCGACCTCATCTCACAAGCCAGGAAAAAAGGTGATTTGTGCTCCGAAGATCTCAGAGCCCCTAACGAGCCATGTGGCTCCTTTCCCTTGGCTGTCCTGTATAAATGGTGCCTATTTTGCTCATTGCCTTGCTCTCAGGGAAGCCCCTCATCCTTGTTAGCCCATTGGATCCTTTCTGCATCCTGTGTGGATGGCAGGATCCCAGGATTTCTACTACTTGGCAGATGAGTAAATTGAGGCTCAGGAAGGGTAAGTGGTCTGCCCGAGATGACACAGCTTGAATCAGTTCTTTGGTGAATTGGTGCATCTCTTTTCCTCCCTGTGATCTTTCACTGTCAGTTCATGTTATCTGAACTTTATATATGGACATATTCATGAAGATCATATTTGGTGCAGCAGTCAAAGACCCTACTCAAATGGACTTAAACAAGTAAATTATTGGTTGAGGGTGTTTCAGGCATGGCTGGATCAAGGGGTTTAAACACTGATATTAGAGCTCTATCACTGTTATTCCTTTCTGGACTCTGCTTTCCTCTCTTTTCAGTATGAACAATGACAAGAATAAATGCTAAGAGCTGTTCTTGTCCTCTGCACTTGGTGGGGGCATGGTGAGGGAGTAGAGAACATCTTTTCCAATAGCTCAAGGGAAAGTCCCCAGGAATACTGCCATTGCCTTGGCTTGGGTTGTGGGCTCACCTCTGAACCAATATCTGCTCCGGAGATGGTGTAATTGATTGGTCAAGGTTGAGGGCAGAGTACAGGGAGGAGGTCCCACCCCCTGAGCCACTCAGGGTAGCCCAGGTTATTTCAGAGAAGGCATTGAATGGGTCTCCAAAGGACATCCAGCGCTGTGGACTTCATGACGCGGCTCTGTCCCCATGGCCTTCTGACTTCTGTTTCTTTTCTCCATGGCTGTTAACTCGGCTTCCTTTGCTCACCTCGTGCTAAGCTCAAGCTTACCCTCATTTCAAAACTTGCTCTCCTGCTTTCCGTTCTTGTCCTCAGTGACACACTAATGGGCTCCCTTGTGAACAGAGTGTGGTTGAGACACGGGAGCCGTAGGGCTCTGCGTTTGGTTGGGAGGGAGGATTTCCTAGGCCCGGCTGTATGATTGTGACTGCCGTGTGCCCGTGGGACCAAGCTGAATGATTCATCTACCAAACCCAGAACTGGTCTGTACAACTCCGCATGTGAGTGACGGGGGCGGCTAAAAATAGTCCCAGCTGACCGATGGCCGAGTGTTTGGCTGCCTGACCTTCTGGCAAACGGGACCCTTTTCTTAAGGGAGGGGAATCTCCCTAATTGCCCCGCCAGCCTTTCTAGCTGGCAGATTCTGGGGCACCACCTGCTCACCTTACCCTGCTCGTGGGAAACCTGCTGTTTTCTCGCTCGGCTTTTAAGTGTCTCCATATGATATGGCCTGGCTGCTTCGCTGGGTATGAGTCATCAGGACAGAACCAGGAATGAAGCCCAGTGCTGCTTACCCATTCTTGGAGAAGGGAAAAAGGAAAAGAAAAGTGCACGGGGACACCTCCACTCCTCTCCCCATGGCCACCTACTATCCTCACCCTGTCATGCCTCATGCTGATGGCCACATCCTGCTTGGGACCCATTCTCGGATGACCTGAGGGCTTCAAAGACAGTGTGTTTCAATTATATGCTGGGTCTTATTTTAAATTCCATGTAGAAAAATTCCTCACCCTTAGCCTCCTGGCTTATGACTTTCTGGCAAGGAGAACTAGTACAGCTGTGTCTCCAGGGTGGAAGGGAGGCATTATTTTAGTGATGAAAAACCAGCTGCTGAGATGGAAGCCAATAAACATCTCATGAACCGTCATTCTCAGGGGAGGAGTCAAGAGCATTCAGAGCAGGAAGACAGCGTATGGCAGGGTTCACTCTTCCCTCTGGACCAGGGGACTATTTAAGCCCCAGGGTGTTTAATCCCTAAGTGCTCCTCAGCATCTCTGCACGGCTGCTCAGAATCAACATTAGGAATTTCAATTTAATGAGGGCCAACTGTATACCCTGCATTGAGGGGAAATACTTTAAATGTATTATTATGTAGAATTCACAAAGCACCAGGAGAAACTGGCATTTATTATCACCATTTTTCAGAAGAGGAAATTGAAGCACATCTTGTCCAGAATCTCCCAGCTTGGAGAGCTAGTCTCCAAATCCAATTGTGTGAATAATGTAATTACAATCTCTACTTATTCTAGTCTTCCGTCTAAAGATAGTCCAAAGGGAGAGGTCTTCCACTTTTAAGGTTGTATTTCTCTTAATAGTACTTGAATGCTTGCCTTGACTTTCATTTCTTCATTTCTTTTTGGTCTCATATGCTTTAGCTTGGTAAATATTTTTGGAGAGTCCTTGAAATTCTCTTTAGTCCTATGTGGATCCTTTTCACTGCCACCCCAAAGAACAGGTCTGTCCTATATGAATCATTGCCATTGCTTCCTTCTTTTGCCCATGGCAGACATCACAAATCAATCCTGAGCCTTTTCTAGTGAGACCAGAAGCATATTTAGAATTCTTCCCAACACAGAAATCCAGGCAACTAAAACCTAAAATTGATTGGAGTTGAAGCAAGGCAAAACCTGTAATCCTAGCCATAGAGCCTTCTTAAACTTCCACCTTGTGGGGAACTTGAATGTGGAAGATGGAGGAGCAAACTTAAAGAAGCCAAGGGCTGCACGGGAATCGTTAGCCCAAGATTCTGGCACAGAGAAACTTGATACCAACCCACCTTCTATGAGATAGCATTTACCTTCTGTATCACTATCCCTTCTTCTTTCACAAGCTCAGTTTAGATCAGTGTACGTCCCAGTATCCTTCCTCCCCTCTCCTTAGTTTGGGCATTCCAGCCTCTCATTCTAGACACAGGGTCCGGGAAGCTAACCTCAGCTTTGCTGTGTCCCTGGTTGTTGGGTGTCCTTGAGCAAATTACTCATTGCTTTAGGTTAAGGAGTAACAAACATGATGCAAATAAGATGTGTCATCCTCAGGAATTGCTTTTACTTTGTGGAACCAAAGCATGTCTTTGCGACAGCAGGATGTAGTGGTTCCCAGTGATGTGGGCACGTATGGGGCTTTGGGCTTCTACAGGGGGGAAGAGTAAGAGGTGTAAAAGAAATCACATTTGCTTAGCGTCTCTTATGTGGCAGACACTTTGTGTATGCCAAACCTTTCTTTTTCACAAGGCTGAGAAGTAGACGTCGTCTTATTTCATCAATTCCAGGACCTATTTTTGTTTTTTGTTTTGTTTTTGTTTTTTTTTGCAGTACACGGGCCTCTCACCATTGTGGCCTCTCCTGTCGCGGAGCACAGGCTCCGGACGCTCAGGCTCAGAGCCCACGGCTCACAGGCCCAGCCGCTCCGCGGCATGTGGGATCTTCCTGGACCGGGACGTGAACCCGTGTCCCCTGCATTGGCAGGCAGACTCCCAACCACTGCGCCACCTGGGAAGCCCCAGGACCTATTTATTCCACATTTTAACATTTCTGAAATGAGGATGAATCTTCCAATTA